>NW_023339707.1:10120368-10127428 GCF_004916995.1 Morone saxatilis
GAGAAATTGCATCTCGAGGTTCCTTTGAGTTGGAACATACTTTGTACATGCATCCATGTATGCACGGAGAACACGATACATATTACCATTCATTCTGTCCATTGTATTCCAGGGGTGGTGCGCAGACCTTTCAAAGCGGCAAGCTATCTCAAAATCCTCAAAACAATAAACACAACATTATATGCATGCCAGCAACACCACCTCTAGGTAAATGCGATAATGCTGTCTTTCTGTAATTATGGCGAGAACTGACCTTCTAATGCTTCACGGAATAGCGAGCTTTAGGCTCAGTAAGCTTTTAACTACCATCAGATAAAGAAATACGCGAACAAGGGATACATTATGTTACATCCTGGTCCCCACACAGTACTAACCGCACAGCTACGTGTGTGTGTGTGTGTGAAACAAACTGAAATTGAGGACGTCTACTCACACATGTGCTTATGACTTATGAATAACTTTGTGTCAGAGAATGTGTCACTTCCTATTACAGTATGCGTGTGTTAGTGTGTGAGAGTGTGTGTGCCCTGACATCCTCAGCCTCTTGGCCGTGTCCTGTGACTCTCTGACAGTATTTGGCAAGGCACTAATTGACGAGGAGCCTCCACCTCGTCGTGTTTTGTCAGAACACGAAGGCCTCGCCGCTGGATCAACAAATTCTGGAGCTTCAAATTCTGCCATATGTCCAGCCATGTGTTCCCTTCTACCAGCTGGGAGCACTCAGCTCTGTGCCTGTCTAACTAACTGACAGTGTGACTGGGACTGTGCAACCCCAGACTAGGACCAGTACTTAGATGAACCTGGAATGGTGAAACGTTAGTGCTGGTTTTGTCTGTCAGCAAACTGTTTAATTTGAGTCAGCTGATGAGCAAATTGTCTATTGCTGTTATAAAGATTTAAATCTTTTGCATGAGATATTGCAAAAGCACTTGTGCCTCATCTCTAATACCCATGTTATTTTCTGAGTTTGACTTGAAAGCTTGAGAGATCAAATGATCTGAAAAACTGCCCATTTTACATTTCAGGCACCTGGTAAAACTGTCAACAAGAAGATCACAATACAGTTGCTGCTGTCACAGAGTTAATGTGGCTATAAAACAGTAATGCGCAGATCTACCTTGATCGCAAAACCAAATTAGATGGTGTGCGGCAAAAACCAACAGTTCTGTGGATTTGTGAAAGCGATACTGTACATTAAAAAACAAAAATAGGAGTCTACAGCCACACTGTGATGCTGTACCTAGCATCAGAAGCACTTACAGTAATGTAAGGAGCTGTCATCTACTCGAGTAACGCTACCTTTGTGTCTCCTCTGTACCGTGTGTATGTGGAGGGCTATACCAGCCCGCCTTCGGTGAAACACAGTAAGAACAGACGGACCAGACAAGGTGAAAAGAGAACCGTAATCGACAGCGAAGACCAAGCGGCTACCACCGTGGCTGGCAAATAAAACCAACATGGAAGTAACAAAAACTGCAGTTCCTCGAAGGCCACTTAAGGCTACAGAAGTGATCAGTCTCCATAAGACCTCATATTAAAAAATGCACAACTTTACGGCAGAAATAAACATGATTACAGCCTGGTACAAAAAATGGTTTTGGTCTCTATAGCTAAGACTATAGACTAACCCAACTGTCAAAACAACACTGCCATCCCTAGAGAGCCATGTTGCTAGAGTGGCTAAAAATCTTTTTTCCATCAGTTGTGCGTGTCTACATGGCTAACAAAAACAGCTTCAAAAGCCTGAGTGATGGAATT
The DNA here is from genome assembly GCF_004916995.1 of Morone saxatilis. Taxonomy (NCBI): domain Eukaryota; kingdom Metazoa; phylum Chordata; class Actinopteri; family Moronidae; genus Morone; species Morone saxatilis. The sequence continues at coordinate 10,122,127 of NW_023339707.1, forward strand.
TGGCCAACCATGATGGATCAGGTAGTGAAAACACATTTTAAAATATATGAAATATTTGCTCTACTAAGAAATTTTAAAGAATACTGAGCCATTTGTAATGATTATAAGATCAATAAAGTTTTAAGTTTAAAGGCATGCTGAAAGGAGAGATTAGCCTAGTTCAACTCAATTACTTGGTGGTTATAGGATAATTTCTTCTGTAGCTCCTCACATATTTCCCACCGTAGGGAAACTTCACACGCTTTTCCACATATTGATGGATGGTCTAATTAAATATGTGTGAATTTCAATCATTCATATAGTTGCTAATTTCACAGTTAACATCCAATCCTGTTCACTTGCTTCACTTACAGCAGAAACAGAGGCTCCAAATGATAATGCATTTTGTTACTACCACTTACAACGAGGCTAACGAGAACAAATATGAAAGGTTTTAAAGCAAGCTAAGTTTTCAGATTTGTACTGATTTCAGTTGCCAAATTTTAATGTTTAACCCACAACAGTTAATAATGACAGGGTGACCACAAACTACTGTGATTTCTACTTACATTAACCAGGAAACTTTTGCTATTTTCTGTCTGCATTTACAACAACCCCATCTTTAGTATGAGAGTAATGAGATGGCAAAACATTTACATTTAATATTTTCCAACATTTACCAAAAAATATAATCCTCTAAACTCATTATAAGCTCACACAACAGTGTTCCCAAGTATTTATTTCTGGTTTGTGGGGTACATAGGAAAATACGTGGGCTCTCTTACCTGGTTTGGAGACCGAAACTCTTGGTTATTGTCATTCATGTACATGTTGTCACCATCAAACTGTGGATAGAAACAGAAAGGAGAAATAAATCATGGTGTGGAAGAGGAGGTGTGATGAAAAAAAAAAATTGGGGCCCCGGGAGGAGGTGCGAAGAGGAAAAGCTCTTTACGGGTGGCCTGAAGTGTGAGACTAATGACTTTGTCACTTTGGTTAAACCTCGTGGTGGCATGGCAGCGTGGGTAATTACTGTTCGTCAGCGGGCCGTAATTAGGCTACATGAGCACAGTGACGAGAGATGGGCTTTTCCCTGTGGGCTCTGCTGTGTGTATGAGACAGAGAATGAGTGTGAATGAATCTGTGAATGCATACAGTAGTAAAGGGTGTGTGTGTCTGTCTTTGTGGCTGTGGATCCATTGTGTGTGTGTGCGTGTGTGTGTGTGTGTGCCTGTGCTGTAAAGTGAGGGCATGCTGTGTCTTCACCATTAAGTTAATCGGGCATCAGAAGATCTCTTGCTGCAGGTGCCAAAGCACTGTTTGACACCGGGTTAGAACTCACATAACAACAAACGACCCTTGACCCCCAAGGGTGCTGGGAAACAACCAGCTCACTAGTTGAGCACTAGGCCTACATGCAACATGCTAGTAGTCATGTCTAGTGTGTTGGTGAGCTAAATCCCTGAAGAATTCCCCACTGAGATCAGCTTTGAGTAGACTACAAATAAAGAAAAAAACAACACAGATTCTGTTTTTAGCTCCAGAGAAAATGAGATTCTGCCCCACAAACGGCTCAGTAACTGAACCTGTGCGGTGTCAAGGTGACTGAGAAACTGCTACTACGTTATGAAGAGCTGTATTGTGAAATGCCCTTGGCTTCCAAAGGCATAAAGCTTTGTCATACCAGTCTTGCAGCAAATAGAACAAACCTTGACTGGACTGGATAATAACACATGCACACAGACACCCAACGTGTCAAATAAAGCCTCCTTTTTTGTTTGTTTGACAGAGGTCATCCTTTGTGATATCAATGCAGAGAAGACTCGAGAACAGACAGCAGAGACAACATGATCAAACTAGACAACATTCCATGTCAAATTCCTCAGATGTGAAGATACGGGGGGCCCTTTTCATTTGCGGTGGTCTGCTTAGTGCCTATGGAGCAAGCCTTGAATGATAAACACACGCTGGATATGAGTGAACACAAATGGATCATAAGATATACCTGCTCAAAAACAATGCCCAACTAGGTAGACTAATGGACGGAAATGGGAAGAATTCCTGGGGGTGAAATCTAATATCTACACTGGTAGACAGGAAAAAGTCGAAGCAGCTAAATGAGCATGTGAGTGGTGAGAAAGAGAAATTACTGTACATTATTGCAGGAGAAAGGCCGGGGGAATGAGCGCCTGCCTCAGGGCAATGGTTGGTTAACGATGCATATCATGGAAGCCCTTGTGAGGATTCACTTGGTTATTCTAATGATTACATTTACATTCAGCCACAGACGCAAACATGAAACTGAGACAAGCACTTGCATTCAAGCTTCATTCGCACCACCAGCAGTAAAAACTGCATGTTTATTTCAAGTGAAATGGACTGCTGACTAATTGTTTAACGCTACATATTGGAGTTACACACAATAATTTGCTTAATGAAGCACGGTGGCGTCTATCACTTAACAGTGAGAAGTGACTCACTGAGAGGGGCAAAGTGATGTTGACCTTTGTGACATATGTGCAATAAACTTGCTTCTCACATAAAAACCTCTTGTCCTCACCTAACTGAGCAATTTCTTTCCAGTGAAAGCCACTTTGATATCACTGGTGACGTAAAGCCATTTTAAGAATTTCTTTCTCTCCTTTGAAAAGAGAGTACAGTCGCTGAATAACGCCTTCTTTTACCATAAAATGCTGCCAGATCTTGTATTTCAGTTTGTTTTGTAATCTGAATTCTTTGAATGCCGAGCCTTATTCCAGTTTCTTACAGCTCTAAATGAAGCAATGAAGGCAAACAGTGCTCATTTTCACCAATTACATCTGTAATATAATATTCACCAAAAAGGCCAAAGACAGCCTAGAAAGGTCAGCCATTTTGTGCTTCAACATGGCTGCCCATATATTGCAATGTAAAGCTGTTTCCCCCTGCTCTTCACTTGATAGCTCTCCTTTGCACTGCCTCGCTCTCCCACTTAAAATGCCAATTTATCCTCGGCTCAATGCTATCAGCTCTGCCATTACTCCACATTTACTGCAGAAACCATCTTCTCTTTCTCTGTTGTTCCCTTTCTCTTTCTCTTTCATTTTCTCCCTCTCACTCTTTCCTCTCACTCTCTCCATCTTTCTCTCTCCACTCCCCCTCATGTTTCACTGTTTCTTCCTCTTTTCTATTTCCCCTCCTTGCTGCTTTCTCTCTCCTCTGTTCCCTTTCCCATGTTCTCATCGTCCCCACCTCTCTCCGTGTTACAACCTCCCTCTACTTCTCCATCTCCCTCCCCACCCCTGTTTCCCCCTCTTTCTTCAGTGGGCCTTGGCATCGCTTTCTCATCGGCAGTCTAATTGGGCATTCTGCCTGAGACAAGGGCCTCATTAAGCAGTAATTACACACATGTTGTTTTCGGCAAACATCTCTATTTGGATTGCTTTGCATGGTAATTGTTCAGCAGGGACCACTGCTCGCGATGTTTCCCTCCGTGACACACGTGGTGCTGGGAGAGAGGAATAAAAACATGGAGAAAAGGGATAGAGAGGCAGGGAGGGGTAGAGAGAGAGAGAGAGGTGGATGTGAGAATAGAGGAAAATAATAATAGGTTGTGGAGGGGATACAAATTGAGAAATAAAGAATGCATAAATGAGAGAAAGAGGATGAGAGTAAGAGAGAGGCAGAAAAGAGAAAGACTAAAAGGATGAAGGCGATGCTGAGGCAGTAAATGGAGAAAGACAATGAATAAATGACAAAGAGAGGTAGAGATAGACAGATTCGGTGTGTGAGAGGAAAATGAGGTGGAGAGGTAGAGGGAGAATGAAAAAGATGCAGAGAATGAGTAAATGAGGAAGAAAAGTGAGAAAGTAAAGACAGTGAGAGAGAGAGAGACACAAAGAGTGAGTCCCAGAACTAGGTCATGCCTTGCAATCATCGACAAAGCTGAGCGTTTCAAAAATAATGAAGCCACAAGGTGGAAGTAATGCTAACTAGCATATCCAGGGAAAACATGTAATATTTACACAGTGCTAATGGTGCAATACAATGCGGGGATCTTTTTATCTTGGAGTGCACTGGTGAGACAGTTGATGGCAGGATTGGAGGCAAAATTACAGACTCCACTGAAGATTGCTTTTGATTGATGGACAATTCGTATAAGCTCCTCATAAAGCCTTCTAGGCAACATCTGTTTGTGAAGTGGGTGGGGCGGAGATAAACTGCTAGTGTGCCTGGGTAATGCCATGACTGTCCAATCACCAGAGAGAAAACTGACCTCTTAATAATGAAAAAAAATACTTCATTTTGAAAGCTAGGAAACCAATTATCTGGGAAGCAAAATAATATAATATTTGCCATAACTGGATCTAATGAGTTGAAATACACAAATACCACAGTAACCTGTTTTTATGTATCTCTTAATATTATAAGTAAACTATAGTTCAGGTTTATTTATATAACATTATTTAAATAACATTATTAAATCTTAAATGGCTTTACGAGTGTACATTTGAAAGTACATTTGCTTAAGTGCTCTGCTTACGTCAAAGTGCTTTGAGTATTTCCATTTTATGCTACATTATTCTTCTTTCCCACTACATTTCAGAGGTAAATATTGCACTTTGTACTCAACAACATTCATTTACCAGCTTTATTTACTGGTTAATTCACTGAAGATTAAGATTTTACATACAAAACATATGCTCAGCTTGTAAAATATGATTTGTTGTTATAGATTAAACTACTCAAAAGTATTGCTTGCTCGCCTCAACCAAGCGTGCAGGCCATTTCTGCCTATACCTACTCCTAAATGTTACATGTTACATAAATGTTGTTAATATTAATAATCTATTTATATAAAGGATACACACTCTGAAAGGGTCAATTCTCTTACTTGAGACCATTTTTGTACAGTATTTTTACATTGTGATGTTCTACTTTTACTCAAGTACATTATTATATCTTCCACCACTGGGCTTTCCTACTACATAATATACCATATTACAGTCCGTGTAGTATGGTATATGTTATGACAAGATGTAGCAGAGTAAAAAAGAAATTTACTTCTACCCTATCAGCATTCAAGCAGACCATTGCAACATCTGTAAAAGAAAAAAAAAAACATACAGTATTACACTAAAGAACAACAAACTTTCAGAACTTTTCAATTTATAAAAGGGAATCTATAAGCAGAGTGTGTAATACTTGTGACTTTAAAAGCCTTTGCCAGTACACCAAGTCTCTAAAAATAATTCTCTCACCGAGCGGAATTAATAAGCCCAGAACAGTACACAGCCATTCTGTGAAGAAAGGGTGTGGTGGTGGTGCTGGTGCTGGTGGGGGG
>NW_023339707.1:10127453-10138999 GCF_004916995.1 Morone saxatilis
CTGACCAAGGGGCCAGCCCTTCGTTCGCCAGTGATAACCAAATGAGCCTTCCACCACCCAATAGACCCTGATTCCACCCCCACTTTTCCTTCCTTGACCACTTCTAGGTATCTGACCTGCAGACCAGGAACTACCCCAAGAGCTGCAGTTTTGGAGATGCTCAGGTGCTCTGACCCAGTCGTCTTGCCATCACAATGTGGCCCTTGTCAAAGTCGCTCAAATCCTCACACTGCCCATTTTTCCTGCTTCAAACACATTAACTTTGAGGGAAAAATGTTGACTTGCTGCCTAATATATCCCACCCACTGACAGGTGCCATGATAATGAGATGATCAGTCTTATTCACTTCACCTGTCAATGGTCATAATGTTATGGCTGCGCCGATCAGCCACTAACGATTGATGCACAAAATGTTATCATATACAAACACATTATATACAAAATGCACATGCTACTGTATGTATGTCCACTAAGATTCTATGTTTTTGCCCCTGACAGAGAACCTTTGTTTAACCATAAAAACGGCCATAATATCAATATAGCTCACTATAATCCAGAGACAAAAAAGGAAACTTTACCTTCCATATTTCTGTAACATCATATTGTCATTCAAAGTGGACAGAAACAGAATAAAACTGTTGGTCTTTCCACTGTTCCAACAATTACTACTTTAACTCTTCTTTAGTCCAAATAAATCATTAATTCACAGAGGTAGATGAGAAAAACAGCAGTTTTAGTCGCCCTACTCAGCTGCACATGGAGCAGACCGGCTGAGTAAACAAACCACAAAGAGGCTGTAATAGCAACACAGTCAAAGGAAGTGTATTCTCTGCTCAGGACACCATCACTGTATCTATACATAGCAAATAGTTGTTTACTGCTATATTAATGTTTAAAATATATTATTATTATACATATACTGTATAACATTTAACTGAAATCTAACTATGTATGATTGTAGTTACAAAATATAGCTATTGAACAATGAGAGAAGTAGATAGTTGAAGTGATGTCTGCAAAACTGGAGGTCAGGGGAAAGAAGGAGAGACGTTAAGACATTTAAAGGAATATGGTAAAGGGGCTTGTGGACAGATAGAGAATTGGCAATTGGGTTGATAGGATGTGTGAAGAAAAGCCTGTACCCACAAAGCAGCTGGAGTGGCTGTGTGTTTGGGGCCACAGGGATGGATGTGCATTTGTGAGTGTCTGTGTGTGTGTGTCTGTGGGTATGCGTATGTGTATGAGAGAAAGAGAAAGAGAGCGAGAGCGAGAGAAAGAGAGATAGTAGTTACAGGTTAGTGGAAAATTCTCAATGGTTCTATTACACAACCTTGTTTGACCTGGGGGACTGCTTGATAGGTCTATTAGCTCATAGTCAGGGTACCAATGCTGCCAATGGGACCTATATACAGAGACTTTAACGTACACACACACTCACATGCACACCTACACACACACACACACACACAAAGCCCATAAAAAGCGCAGCCTGTGGCCATGGCGACACATGCTCTGTTGTCGTTAGATAAGGGAAACAGGGCCTCTTCCTGGGTGTGAGAGTTTGATCCTACACACACTACACACACACAGACAACATGCGCACACTCAGCTGCATCAGCACTGGGGTCACATGCACCAACGCCCAGCATCTTATGTATCCTCACCTTTATCAGCTGCATGGCTCATTTTCATATGCAAAACCCAGGCTATGTTTATCTGGACACACTGTGCTCCCGTCAGCGGACCACATACATTAGACGGCATGATCAGATATCGAAAAGATACACGGAGCAGCTGGCCGTATCTCTCAGAGGGATTTTGATGGAATTCTTTTTGGAATTTGCTGGCCCTGTGCCATCCTAGAAAGTATTTAGTAAGAGGAATCGGTAACATGAATCATTGCAGCGTTGAATTTCTTCAAAGGACTGTTTTAAAAGTGTTTAAAAGACGACTGGCATTTCATTTCCAGCTGATTCTGTTAAAGAAATATTTTGTTTTATTGTCAGCACTGGTGCGATCTATCAGCTCACATCTAATGAGCATCAGCTCTGTTTGTTATGATTAGGTCTAAAGCATTCCACAGTGAAACAATACAGATACACACAAACACACAGTGCCCTTCCCATCAGCGGCTTGAAAAAAAAAAAAGCAATCTTTTTCACAAAAGACATAATACAGGTTCCAACCGCTTCCGGCTCCACCTATACATTGTGATGTGTAAAAATAAAAAGGCAGGCTGAAGCTCTCATTCATCCATTTTCTGTTGCACTGAAGCAACCACAAAACAGAAGCAACAGTCAACAGCAGAGATGGGAGGAGAGATTGAGGAGAAACGTAGTGTGCGTGTGCGCGTGTGGAGGGAGGCCAGGTGGGGTGGTGCTAAATAAGGTTTTGTTTCCACTGTGAACTCGGGTTCACTACGAGTTAGTGAGTTCACAACAGGATAAAATCTAAACGGTGATGGTGACACATGATAACAAGTTTTAATAGGAGCCGAGAATGTTTTTAAATCAGCTTTTGTGTTTATTCTATTGTATTTATCATCAAAATTATTCCATAAAGCAGTCATTTCTAATAATTATATGATTTCTGTTCAAAATGCAGGAACTCAAGGCAAACCGAAAATCCAAAACAGTCAAGCCTTCGATACAAATATTTTATTTAACTTTTGACTTGTATCCATTACTTTCTGTGGATTTACAGGTGTTCTTGTAAGATATTTGGAGAGTGGCTATAATCAATATTTTAATATAAACAATCCCATGACTACATTTATGTGAGAGGGGTCGCTTATAGTGTTAAACCCACAGAGAGACCCACAGCTCTGCAGTTCCCCTCACTTCCCTAAAAACCAACTGTATGGTACCTGCCCTGCACCAAATGGCAGACAAAGTCTAGTCTGTGACTAGAGGTGAGCATAGTGGAGCATCTAGCTGCTTAAGAGCAAGATACCTCCCTCAGGAGTTGGTGGCGACCAAAACAGAGTAAATGTTTATTAGTTGGCCAGAAACATGACTGCAAACGGATGCTAATGTTACATTTGCCAAATGAAATTAAGAGGTGATACTGTCAGTACTGGGACAAAAATATGTGTTATTGCAGGTTTAAGTTCCAACAGTCAAATGTACTTTTGTGTATCCAGGTGCAGCTATAGGTCAAAGTTCCTCTGCCTGATGTACTAAAACATAGCTGCACTGTTTCTGTTGACATATAGTCTGATTGTCTGCTATCAGTGTATTCAGTCTGTCTGTGCAGTATCTAAAGCAGAGAGCAAAAGAGGTCATAAACATGGAATACGCCATGTGTGAGTGCATGTGCAAAGGTATAACAGAAAAAAAAATTATGTCAGACCAAAGTGCCACCCACATGGCCTCCCTCATCCTGCCGCGGTGGCCTTCAACAGCCTGCCTGCTAACCAGTGCTGGGAAACACCTTCTTAGCATCAAGCACAAGAACATCACATGCAATTAGCAGCTAGGCCCAGCAGGTGCAGTAGTGCTATACTTAAAATCATGGCCACTACTAGAAGGAAAGTGGTTATCCCACCAGTCTACCTGACACTTACACTGTCTGGTCTGGGGTGAGAACGCGTGCGTGATTGCATGTACAATATGTGTACAGTAAGTGAATGTCTATGTGAGTCTATGTCAGTGAGGTTTCTCTGGCAGCAGGAGAGGATGCAGAGCACAAGCCACTTTTAACTGACTGGGGTAAACAGCGATGAGAGAAGATAAAGGGCAGAGTGAATGTCACATTACCCCAGCCCTTTGCCTCTGCTCACCGCAGCATCAGATAACTGCAGCAGGAAAAAAAGTCTGGTTTCCTCTAGCATATAATTGGTTATCTTATTGCAATCTACTGCTCTCTTGCCTCTGCACAGTATAAAGTATGAAAGAGCAAAGGGAGAAGAAGAAAAAAAGCTGAAGTCTGATTGTTCTGGCAGTGACTAAAATAAATCATTACGAGCATAGGACACATCAACCTATTTCTATGGGTGTCTTCTTTGTTGGGAGAAATACAAAAGGCTTTGGCTGTGTGTTGAATTCAGTCTCCTTCAGGCACCAACACGGCATGGACTTTAAGATGCAGCATAGAACTTACAGTTATAGAAGGTGGGAGGGAAGTGTTACTGTTACTGATAATCAGGTTGTGGTGTGTTCACTTGCAAAGAGAATAATTATAGCACTAGTAATACATGCACAGATCTTTACACGAAAACACTGTACAGTTTTAAAGGAAAGCATGCTACAATATTACCAATAAGATCGTAGATTAGTGTAGTTTTAACAAATTATATGAAATTCACAGGAAGTAACATTGCAACATCATTCTGATAGCAGACTGCCTGAAGAAATATCTACGTGTTATAGTCTGGGCAGTATTTGGGTCTTCTCTGTAAAAAAAAATCTGTATTATAGTTGTTTATACATCATTAAATAAAAAAGTTGTTAAAGATTAGCTGTTAAGATGTCAAAGGTGTTTTCAAATTCAGACTTAATTTGTTTCTATGGAAGCCCACACATGGTGACCTGACTATAACAACTACAGAGGCGTATTTTGCACCTTTGCATGTTTTCACACATATGTTGCTGCAATTAAGAAACACAACTCTTGACATCATCTGTGAATTCCAGTAAGTGTGCCTGTTTTTGAATGCAAATAAATACAATATTTGCAGTGTGTGGTGGAGAATATGAAATAATTAGTTTTTCACGCATGCATGTATAAAACATTACAATATGTGCATGTGTGTGTTCTTGCAGGTTGCAGTTTAAGTAAGTATGCCTGCCCATTAAGAGCAATCACAACTCTCAGTTTGGAACCTCCAAAACCCCACCGGGCCCAGGCCGGTACCTTGAAGTACACCTTTCTAAATCAATTGGCTAGCACAAACAGACGAGGTTTTAGAAATTGGACGCTTGGCTACTGTATCTCACCACAGCAGTGGGCAGTCTTTTCCTAGCTGGATTGATGCCTGGAGGGGGGGCAGTGTGGAGCCTAACCCCTCGTTCACCCACACTGTACCGGGCCTGTGGTTTGAGAGAAAGACAGCAGGGAGAGAAAGAGAAGAGACAGAGAAGACAAAAGTGGGGAAGGAAACGAGATGGCGGGGCTTTAGTTTGCAAGATACAAGCAGGGCATTTGTAAAGGAACATGTCAAGGGCCCCCCTTTCCTCGAGAACCTTTCCCTCCTTCTCCCTTTCTCTGGTTGCTCTGCTCTTCCCCTCAAACCCAGCACACGCGTGCTGGGGGAGGAGTAATGACATGAGACTTACACAGTGACTCTACACAGCACCATGCTAGGGGAAGAATGGAGGTTAATGAGCTGACTTCCCCTCCCCCCGGAACACGCCTCCTCCCTACTCTCTTACACACACTGACAAGCATATAGACAAACCCCCTATAAGACAGTGGGACTGAACTCTGGCACTTAGCCAAAGATCTGGCGACTACAGGAGTACCATGGAACAACAAGTGGATTTAGACTGTCTCCATATACATTAAATAGAGCTCACAACAATCGTTGGGTTATGAACAACTGTGAGAGTAATACAATAACTTACATTATAAATATGACCTGCAAACATCAGCTCACATAATCAAAACCAGCTATATCAGCTATAATAGTGGCCCAATGGGCGGACATGCTCATTACACGTGAAAAAGGACAAGGATTACACGTGTGAGGAAAAAATTGAGGTGTTGTCACCTAAATCTAAAGGGTTCATCCAGCATATACTAGCAGTTTTAGTCATCAAGTTGAACTTTTTACTAGCAAGTGGCACAACCAAAGTCACTGGGATTCATTGTCTGAGGATAAATGTTTGCACCAAATAGGGCTGCACAATTAATAACATTATTGAAATCGCAATATGGACAAGTGCAATAACCAAATTGCAAGAAGCTAGAATTTTTTGATAAAGGTAAAATGTGTGTCAAAAAAGACTTATAATGAAGTACTGTAGTGCTGTAGAGATGCCCTGACCTACAGTTTTGTAAACATGTTTGTTTGGTACAGATCGCCACAAAATGTTAAAATTGTGATTCTAATCGTGAATCAAAGTGTTTTTCCGAAAGGCAGTCAGATGGACCAACTAACACTGACACCCCAAGAGTCACACTGCCAGGATGGCTGAAACACAGTCCAACCACGTGTCAGTATCTTACAAAACACTACACAACCATACAACAGTTGTTGACTTGTTAAGGATAGACAGCTCTTGCACCCCGACCACAGACCACGGCTGAACACATTATGCTATTATAGTACATACAGTGCTGTGAATAACTGATCAGACCTTCAGATGCTCCCCCATTTCTTGGTTGTCACGTGGTGATGTGTGGGTGTATATAATGATAAATAAAACCTCAGTGGCCTTTAAGTTGCATCATCGGAAAACCAACATGTAAAGGTGACAATTTTTGACAGATAAGAGTTGAAGCATGCACAGACATAAATAAAAGACAAAAAAACAAGTGGGGTTCAAAGGAATGCTTTAGAAAACCCTTCAGTAGATACAAATTGTGCTGAATGCAAATTAATGTAAACAAATGACATTTGCATGAGCCTATCTGAGGTTGAATAAACACATGCAGGTGCACTTAACACTGATATGAGGCAGATTTATTAGTTTGCCAATGAGACATACTAAGACTGCTGTTGTTTGATCTATGTATAACATAAGCCCTTGCTATTCATATAACTCCATACTGGCCTGATGCATGCCTGGTTGACAGCTCCATTACACTCTCCACACCCCTTCTTGAGAGGCTGGACTAAGCTACAGGCTTGCATTACTGGAGTTTGAGATATTTAATTTTTTTAAATAAAATGTCAATGGACGGTATCCTACTGTAATAGATGATGGGCCTTAATTACCTCAAATAAAACAAGTAAAAAATTTAAAAAGCACAATGGTAAATGACATCCTTCATAAAAAAAAAAACATTACCAAAAGCAGAAACAGAATTGATAATGGCGCAGTGAAGCACTTTTACAGAGCTTGAAAACAATGGAAGATGGATGGCTAGTCATTAGCGCCCATTGTGAATCTTTCCAGTGAGTAATTTGTGGAAAGGCTTGTGCATTTTTAATATTCTTAAACTGAAGAGCCCTAAGAACACAAACTCCATAAAATAATAACAGGCATTTCACCTTAGCACTATCCGAGCTTCTCAATTATTTACCACTAATGAATTGCCTCGGGCAATATTCTTCCTAAGTACAATATCAACCATCCCAGAGAGGCTGAATCAGCTCGCTCAAATACTTAAATACATTTACTCAATTATGCTCACTGTCCCTAATATGAAAGAGACAAGGATGTGCAAGCATATGAAACAGTAGCTTTTTTCCTACTGTTTCATATCTGTTTCATTCAGCCTTGATATTTTCAACAAAGTCAACAACAACAACTCCTATAATGATTAATTGATATAACATTTTCATCGAAGAAGCAATGACATTTCTTAAAAATTCCTCTATTTTTGCATCTGTGGTGTGGGAGGATACAATAAAAGGACATTTGCTGTTGTTGTGGTGTCTAGCCTCAGTAACATAACAGTACTGCAGGCCAGTTGCCAGGCATCCACCAGACTTTGCGCTTCACAGCCTAACATGCCACCTAGAATATCTTGACCATGTTGGCTGAGGGAGCCTCAGAGTGTGGGGCATCACACCACCAGCCCCCAAGACAGGTAACCAACAGGTAGGAAAAAGATGGAAATGAGCAGGAAGAGTATGGTACCAAGTCAAAAGTATTAAAAGTAGTCATGAAGAGCAATAAAGCCACCAAAGACCGTGTAAGTACAACCCCACAGTTGCCAGTTTATTTCAAAACAAAGTCTCTGCAAAGCGCATAAAAATTTTGAATAACCTTAAGTATATAAACCCATCACCTAAGTGAATGTAAATAGATTCTACCATCTGCTAGCTTGATGCCTAAGGGACAACTTCATACTGTTGTGTTTTCTATGTGTCTATCTATGTGTTTGTGTACTTCAGTGTACTAACTCTAACAAACTCTTAATTAAAACTAAGTACAGAGAACAAGAGTGCTTTTTTAGATATCTCACACGAGACAATCACGTGACAATAATTCCACAAATGGGCATATGTTTTTTTATTGCACATTTCACATTTAAAATATAAATAATGTGTAAAAATCTTCTTTTTTTTTTTTTACAACAGCTGGTTAGTTGAATTTATGATTTTCACATACTTAATTCGTTAGATAATAAATCTATATGAGCTAGATGCTATAGATAAGTGTGTGTGGAAGTGTTATAGTCCTGCAAGTTTGTGCCTCTTTTTCGTCTTTTTCGTTGCTTATAAATGCACATATTTTATATCTGCAGTCCACTCTCAAAGTAACAAACTGAGCATTCTGCTCTATTTTTATGATCGACATTGTTATCACCATTTAATCAGAAAAATGTCACAACCATGATCCCTCCATTGCGTAACAGAGCGGTTCAGGCCTGACAAGCTTTAGTCAATTCCATGCTATCCGGATATAATCATCAGTCTTTGGCTGTAACTACACCAGAAAGAAATTTAAGTGCAAAGGATCCCGTTCCTAGACAGCTGGTAGTTGTAAATTCCTATCAGGGAATAAAAAACAGAGAGGGAGAGAGAGAGTTTGAAAGAAAACATATACTATTTTCATTTCAACTGCTTTAGGGATTAAGACTTGGGGCTCTATAAAAAAATGCATTAAAATAATCCACCATTTGCATGTTTTATCTCACAAAGGAGGCTCACATAGACACACATACACACCAACCCCCACTCTTCCCTCCCTTCTTCTCCTCCTTCCCCTCCCCCATTCTGGGTGAGTGCACACACACGTTCATATGCACGACATACACATATACACACTGTCATCATTAAACACACACACGCGCACACACATCGTGATCAACCTGCTGCCATCTGCTCTACGCGCTCTGTACAATCCTCGCAGAATACATTATTCACTACAATACATCACATCACATTCCCTCAATGTCATAGCCTTGTGCTGTAGAAGAGTGAGAGAGAGAATGGAGGAGAGCGGAGAGCAAAACAGCTATTGTACTCTGAAGAGAGAGAGAAACGGGGGGGGGATTTGGTCTGTTACATGGTACAGTGGTAGGGAAAATTAAAGACAGTTTGATTTGGCTTTTAGGTGAAACAAGGTTGTCAGCGAAACTTGTTCCAGTTACAGCTACCAGGCTAGATTAAAAATCCAGACAAGGAGACTAGTGTATGAAAGTGAAGGATTAGAGTGGCTGAGAAAGTGAGAGAAAGAGAGAAAGAGAGAGAGAGAGAGAGAAAGACACCTGGCATAACTGGCAGGAGAATATATAGTATTACTTCTTGTCATACACAGAGGCATGCTTTAGAGTAGGGTTTTTTTCTTTAGTTCTGCAAGTGTTTTCAAGTGCTAAAGGTTAAGGTAGGTGTTACAATCCAATGAGAAACCAAAACCAACAATGTGTTAGTCCATCTCTCGTTACTTTCTAACTTTGCTAACCAGTCTGCCGCTCTCCACAACAGCATCTGTTCCTATAGAAAATGTATTAAAACAAATATATAGTTTTATTTCTTTTTAAATAGCTGCTCTCATCAATATTTTATATGCAGGACGGATCAATAAAGCACAGAGAATTATCTATAGAGCATTTTAGTGCCTTTAAGCTTATTGTTTCGGTTTTACAACCCACGACTTGTACTGTTTTGGTTGACTCTCACCACTTTATTATTAGCGATGTCTTCAGCCACAGCATACAACTATTTGTTTGCAAAAAATGCTTACTGCTCAGGGCCAAACAACAAGGAGGCAAATTTAGCGACTTGCTGGTAAACATAGTGAAGCGTTTAGCAGCAATAAAGCCAAATGTTGGCGGACAGCAACACAGAGCTAAAGCAGAGTAAATATTGGGTTTACATTTTCCAAGTGGACAGAATCACAACTCCAAATGAATTTTAATGTTCTATGTCGGCAAGATATGTAACCAGGCAACTGTTTGCTATAAAGTTTATGAATGCTGAGTTTACTGCTTGTTACGCTACACCAAGATGAGATAGTGTGGCTTATTTATGTTTTTCTTTATTATTTTAGACATAAATGGAGGGCTATGGCAAATAGGATCAACCTATATCAGGCTTAGTTAAAGGTTATACTTGTTAGTTAAATTCATTGTTGGCTTTGATCTTTTCATGGGATTTGTTAAAAATGAAATAAAAAAAACAACTCCAGCCTTACCCTTGAAGTCTTATCAGAAGTTAAAGGACCACTATTTAGAAGTCAGTAGCATCTAGTGGTGAAGTTGCAGATTTCAACCATTTTAATACAGCTCAGCCTTCCGAGCCTGTAGAAGAAACTATAATGTCTGCGAAACTCAGGTGAAAGGCCCTCTAGATCCAAATGCAGTGGTTGGTTTGTCCATTCTGGGCGACTATAGAAACATGTCACACTCTGTAGAAGAGGATCCTCCTAAATGTTCCACACTGGACCTTTAATGTAATGTATATTGCATTTTTTAATACATCATTGTATTATTTACTTTTCAGTGTTTGTGTAAAAAGAATGGATTTCTGCTTGCTTTGTTTACATGTTTAGCTCCCTGCCCCATGTTATTTCTTCTGTGCAAAGCATGAACCTGTGTGTATGTGTGTGTGTGTGTGTGTCACAATTGTGCGGTGGTGGCAGAGCATAGGGAGTGAACAGCTGGCAGGCCCACACTTCACTACGTATTGACCTGCTTTGCATTCACCTGTTATTCAGCCGAACCTAATGTTTCCACTTGGCTCTGCTGCAGCTGAGCTGCAATTAACCTCGCTGTGAGAGCAAGGCAAGCAAGACTTAAGTAATTTGTCAAAGTAGTTTATGGAACTTTGCTAAATGTCATTCTACCTAATCCTGTAAAATTAATAGATTTTACTTAATTTTTTACACTTTGAAAAAAGTAAATAAACAGTTTTGCCCAAAAAAGGACATCTAACCCTTCCCACATTTACAGCACCTGTATACACAGCCGACATTCAATACATCCCTAACATACTATTTTTTAAACTCTTAGGGTTCTTGACAAGGTGCAGGTGATCTCCTGACTGCAGATAATTACCCTTTGAAACTGCCATTTGCCTGTCTAAACACCCCATTTGAATGGGAGAAAGCGTTGCTGCGTCAGACGCTTCCCTCCTCCTCTTCTTTGCCTCCTCTCGTTTTTTCCCACCCTCCATTCCCCCTCCCTCCCTCCACTTTTCGCAGATGCTCTCTCGGCTCTTGTCTGTGTTTGGGCTGCGACTGTGAGGGGTCACCGCCTGCCTTGTTCTCACACGTGGAGCACTGAGCCTGTGTGTGTTTGTGTGTGTGAAAGAGAGAGACAGCACACACTTGTCTACGGATGATTATATGAATGAGTGTGTGTGCAAAAATGTCAAAAAAAGAGGTGTTTAAGTGTGTGAATTTATCCAAATGTCTGTGCAGTTGAGCCTGAGTGCCTTTCCCACTGTGTGTGTTTCAAAGTGTTTGAGTGTGTATCTTTGTCTGTGTGTG
>NW_023339707.1:10139099-10156217 GCF_004916995.1 Morone saxatilis
CACACGCAGACGTACTTAGACACACACAGCTTCATCATCATTGTGCCTATTAGCCTGCTCTGATACAGTAACACGTACTTGCCCTCCGGAGCCAGGTGTTGACGCTGCTGGAATTGAAAATGAATGTGAAAAATAAACATAATACAAGCCATCTATGGAACCGGCAAAAAAAAGCTAATATTTCATTAATATGTCCGCCTTTATTGAATTCCTGTCTGCCGCTAATCTTGAACATCACTCAGAATTAAGGCCAGCCCTTCTGGCTCCAGCAGCTTTCAACATCTTCATTAAAGCGACATGATTCACTAATTACAGGTAATTACCCTTTAATGAGTGCCCCAGATGAATGAGAAGATATGCAGAGGAGGGGCTTGCCTGAGAACATGTCGTTTTTCAATTCCTCAAGGGCCAAGACTGGACTGTGACTGAGTGCTAAAGCTTGACCGTCACTTACACATCTTTCAGCCTTAAACCTGGTGCATCGCACAGGATGAATGTGGGTTATGTGAACCACATGGGTACATACTGGATTGTCCCTGTTCACATAAAACCATGGTCAAACTTTTTGGTTTGTAACCCCTTAATAAAAAGCAGTGCCTGTCACAGGCTGCATATGTTTGGCCATTAAAGCTCCCTCCCCAAAGTTTATCTGACGCTAACATGAGGCTTCAGCAGTCTGAGTTAGTCAAATCAGACAGTTATCTTCCAGGTACAGCCCTTTTGTAGCACAAAATTCCCTCTTTGTGCTTCCTTGGACAGTGTTTCCCTGTTGAGCTGCAGTGGAAAGATAGTAACAAAAAGAGACTCACTCATGTGCCTCATAGTCACTTCAGATACACTTTTTAAATTGCACAGCACGAGCATTGTGGATTTTGTCCCCACATCATTAACATTAAAGTCCAGTAGTTTCAGTGTTCATACGGACACCCTTTGAGTTAAACATCTCACTCCTATGTCAAAACGAAACTCTTCCATTGATTAAAGAAGAGGCAGGTGGCCATGTGGTTGGTGGTCAAATCTTTTCCAACACCAAGCTACAAAAGAATTCATAAATCAAATTGAGAAGTTGAGAGTACGGGGGCAAGTGTACAACCTAGGCTGCTCTGGTCTGTCCTGGTTCCCTATTTTTGTTCTTGTCCACATCCTCCTCCTGCTCCTCTCACTCTTCCTCCTGCTCTCCCTGCATCCATGTTTGCAAAGTTCTCACAAAGCAGGTGAGCAGACTGATTGGTGTTCAATTATTATTATTATTTTTTTAAGTATTATTTTTGGGGGGCTTTTTATTGCCTTTATGATAGAGATAGACAGGAAAGGGGGACAGAGAGAGGGGATGACACGCAGCAAAGGATTCGAACCCTGGACCGCTGCAGCAAGGACTCAGCTTCGGTATATGGGTTGCCAGCTCTACCCACTGAGCTAACCGGGCGCCCTGGTGTTCAATTATTGTACATGTATGTATAATGTTTCCTTGAGTGTGTGTTTTGCCAATTTGAGGTGTGTTTTGCATTTTGAATGGAAGTGTTTCTCAGTGATTGGAAGAGATTTCATTCTTGAACAAAGTGTCTAAATGTCAGAAATGGTGTGTGGTGTTTTTCAAGAAGTGCAAGCGGAAAATGTGTTTGTACTTTTAGTGCATTTGTTTAAGGGATGGTTGCAAAAGTAAAGATTTTGATGCTTTGGTGTGATCATTTACTTTTAGTGTGTGATTGGCAAAAAACGATAATTTATGGGGTAAAGTAATAATTATAGAAAAATCTGGAAATAAATCCTCATTTCTGTGGCAGAACATATTATTGTTATTTTCCTATACAATTCAATTTTGACCCACCAGATAATTTTTTAAGATCCACTGTTGAATATTATATGAACTAAACAGCATTATTTTTCCATGTCATTAATAGTGGTCAATGTAATGTTTTAACATTCAAATATATCCGAAGCTATAGGTTGGGGATGTGACGGCTTACACTTTATGTTCATGTTGAAGCATCTATGGGTTCAAGAAAACTGATAAAAATCACAACTAATGTCCAGTAACCACCCCATTACACTCTGCTGTAGGGAGACTATAGCGTTTTCAAACAAGAAGACCATGATCTTCACCAGTGCTGAGTAGCCTGTAATGGACCTGGGTCAGAAAAGCTGTGATGACTCTTGACATCTCAATAAATGTGGATTTTTCCTGGGTCGTCATTTAGAAGAAATATTGCTGACACTGTTAAGAAGTGAGATTTGTAACACATTTAAGGTGGTAATGGGTTAAAGTGGGCAGCTTTTCTAACTGTGAAGGTGTAGGAGGTGCAGACTGCAAAATCAAAAGAGAAGAGTGTTCATTGTTCATCTGTTGTCTCTCTCTCTCAGAAAACGAGCGAGAATGAGACTGATCTAACAACTTGCCAACATTAAAGAGTTAAGTTTCTTATCTCGGGCCTGCAGAAGAAAGTCCCTACAAGAAAATACTGCACACCAATTTTCGCCTCTTTCTGATTCTTCTCCTGCCACTCTATTGCTAACTCTCGTGCCTGGTGGCCTATTTTTACCCCTCGGTGTGGCATCTCAGGGTTTTCCTTGTCACCACCACGTTTCCTGTCATCGGTGCGTAGGTATGGTTGAACGGTGCAGTTACTGAAAAGGCCCTGACACGGTCTTTCTAACTGTCTCTCTCTCAGATGTGGTCACAGATCTTTGTCTTCATATCCAAGGCAGTGTAGCCTTTTTACAGTTCATGAATTAAAAGGCAACTTCCTCAGTACAGTATGGTAGATACATTAACATGAGCTGAAAGCGGAAATATTAAGTCAGTGAGTATTACAAACATTTCTTGGTTGATTGTTTTCTGTTTGTTTGCCTTTAATCCAGGCCCCTTGGGATTAGGATATTTACAGAAACAACCCTTTGTTTACAATACACTAATCCAATCACCACGCTAAAGGTTCATTCAATTTGTGCCCTGACAGTGACCCTTCCCTCCTCCAACCCATACCCTCCTCCTCTAAAGCATATTTATCATGATGCCATATGCCCCAACACAACACTGCGTCTTTTCTCTGGCTGAAATGTGCAGAATGTGATATACAGTGCTGTGTGGCACAATGAAGTAATTGTGTTTTGTCCCTAGAGGGAAAGTATGAGTTGGAAGAGGGGAAATATCAGCGCAGGATGTATGCTTTTTTCCAGCCTCATACGACGATGTAGTTGTGAGTGAGGGCGGATCGTGGAGATATAAATGAGCAACTTGATTTCTGGGATGTAACTGTTTTGCCTGACCTCTATTACAGCAAGCTTTGGTGACTTTCTTAGCTTTTTAATGTCAAGCTGTGTCTTATATTTTGTCGCAGCACTTTACTACAATATACTTTAATAACCTTTCTTTCCGCAGGGCAAAACCGTATATTAGGCCTATATATTCCAAACTATTCAAAATCAGTTCCAGATGTATGTGAGTGAGTAAAATTCTTTTATGAAAGACAAATATACGTTTGGTCTTGAAATGATAAACAATGAAATGCCAACAGACTACATGAAGTTAACTGTCCTCTTTGTGCTGCACCTCTCCTCTAGCGTGACGCACAGTGCCTCTTTTGTTCTGCCACTCATTGCTTATGTTACTGTAGAGCACTAATGCACACAGATCGATAGCATACTTTCCATTTCAACACATTGAGCTGATGTACGGACACGCAGTTGGAATTGATCCTGTCCTGTCAACACAAAGTTTTAGCTCTGTATGTCTTTTTCCTGCTGCAAAATAAATGGTCTTTAAATAAAAAGCTTTTCTCACAGCGTGTTCACAGTCTCAAACCCTCTTTGTAGCTTGACATCTCTGTATTACACATTGAATAACTGCATTGCTGATGATGATGTAAGGCTAGGTGGGTGGGAGACGGTGCAACAGAGGCATAGACACAACCCATCAGGATCAAAACAGAACATCTGGCCCATTCGCATGAATCAAATTTAAAAACATTCTGTTACTCTTCTCTTGCACATTGTAGACCTTTTATGATTGGGGAAAAAAACATCATACTGGCTCAAATAAAACTATAGTGAAAAAGCTGTAAAGTCATAACATCCATAAAACATGTTAATACACCAATAAAACGATAAGTCTGAAATGTAAAGAAGAAAAACAAACAATGCATGTCGCCTGTCGGGTCTAAAACAAACAAACCAAGCAAAATCAATTTCCTCCCCCACAGGATGTCCACGGCATGCTAGCAGGTTTTTACGACCACGGCTGAAAGGTGCAAAAACACCAAGCATGTTTCAAGTAAGCAAAACTATCAATCTGCACTTTTAACAAGCTCACAGTACAAGGTGCACACAGTCTGAATACAGCATGAAACCTTTACTGGCTGAAAACAGGAACTAGCAGGTCTCACTCAAACAGGTCATAGTGTGTGGTACATTGTACGACTGAATAAAAATAGATGACTGATTTAAGGGACCCTTCAGCATTTTTACATTTGGCTCTCAAGCTTGCAGGAAAATGCACAATATTTTTTTGTTTTGTTTATGCAAAGAATTTAATTTAGCAGAAATTCAAGGGCAAATGTTTCTTCATGTAACGTGACAAATTTCTGTAAAGGCAGAAACACCTTCATGGAGTTGGAAAATGTCACAGCATGTCATGTACATTCACAACTTGCTGCAGGCTATACAGCATGTCATTACACCTTAGACAATTAAATCTGTCTGTTAAGACCTCAGATCCCTCCTGTACATGGCTGTTTGAGTATGAAAAACAACACCAAGAAGAATCAGAATATGATTTATTTTCCCCACAGCTATAAATCATATAGTGGTCTTCTAAAATGATACATTGTAGGTGGAAACTCTTTAAATTTTTGTGAAGCTCTCAGCCCACACAATACAGTAGGTGCTTCTGAGACCAAGATAAAATGTTTTCAGTGATAACAATAAAACAGCTCTCCTTGGTTCGATGAAC
Source organism: Morone saxatilis (assembly GCF_004916995.1). Taxonomy (NCBI): domain Eukaryota; kingdom Metazoa; phylum Chordata; class Actinopteri; family Moronidae; genus Morone; species Morone saxatilis. Next base: position 10,144,048 of record NW_023339707.1, read on the forward strand.
CAAACCATCAGCTTCTGTAAGGCAGACATGGAGAGAGAAACAGAGAGAGGAAGAGCACTAATCTCATTACCTTCTCTTCCTGGCATGAGAGAATATTCATCTCTCTGTGGCAACCGGCAGGAGGGTGACGACAAAAAAAAAAAAAATTCAATCGCACATCCCACCATTTCATTTTCCATGTAATTAAATCAGTTAAATGTTATAAAAACATGTAAACTCCGTCAATGACTTTGAGCCATTTGCATTTTTAATCAGGCCAGATTAATTCTAATAAGCGAGCTGGGCTAAGGCGATGACAGAGCAGCCCTATTGTGTGTCTGTCACACTCATTTAATTCTGTCATTATGTCCCATATCCTATTATGATAATTAGCTTTTTATTCTCAATCAACAACCAGCCAAGGCTATTAAGTAATAATCTCTGACTAGTGCACTTTTAACCTTAAACGTGTTAGAAGTTTGCCACCTCAAAAACAACAACCAGCTGATAACAGAAGGGAAAATACAAAAACAGTGCAATGTGCTGGCTTGTTTAACCTAGCTACTTGCTCCAAATGAAAAATGACTGTCAAGAAACTGCATGTTGAAACTTGGCATAGGGTGTAAAAGCAAACACATTAGACGGAGGAAATGGGTATCACCATCTTCCCCCTGCAAGGTAACTAAGCAGAGAAGACAAATGTGTCTGATGTGTTCAGCCATTTTCTCCACTCCCTCTCTGGGGAGTCACTCAAAAACGAAATCTCAGAAAAAGCCAGCCCTGCTGTTTAATTGAAAGACACAGCAGCAAACAAATAGGGGAAGTGCTAACAGATTATGGGTCAGTGAGACATGCAGCAAGTCAAATATCTCTGACAAGACGAGAAAGAGATGACGATGTTGTAAATGAAAATCGCAGGCGTGAGCTGAACCATGCACAGAGCTGCAAAAATAACTGCAACTGCAAAAAACAAAAACACCCACTATTTGTCATAATGGTTCATTGATTAGATATTGTTTGAGGTTTAGTTATGCTGACGTTTCTTTGAGGCAGAGCAGCTATGAAGGCAGAACCAAAATATTACCTACTAAAGTTAAACCTCAATGAATGGGTACAATTAAGCAGCATTATAAGTTACTGTGTGTAAAGTGGTGAATTGAAATTTAAACAAAAAGCATTATTTAAACATAGCATTTATGACTTTAGAAGCTCAGCGGGCTTGTTTGCTATCTTATGGTTAAGAATGTAACAATATATTGCGAGACAGTTAAATCGCAAATCTGTGAGATGAAAAATCAAGCATCATACTCTTTTTAAACAGAAGAGGGCGCTATATACTTTTGACTTTGCTTGTTTGACGACCTACGTCACTCGCGTCAGTATCTGTATGAGGTCGCAAAGACTTCAGTTTCACTTTTACAAAGGAAAAGAAACATGTACTACAGACTACTTCAGAAATAAAAAAGGATTCTTTAATTTGATAAATGAAACATAAGATATATTTTGTAAATTTCTGTCTGAGAAATAAACGATTTTTTGGTCATAATTTGTCTTCAATCTCATGTTGTTGAAAAATAAATTGTGAAAAAATCATACTGTAAACTCATGACTCTCGTGTATTGTATGAAATCATTAGTTGAGTGTATTGTTACATACCTACTTATGGTGCTTACTAGCGCAACTTGTGTGTGTTTGTGTGGTAATCTAAGCTAACAGCTAACCTGAAAAGTTAAATATAGGTAGTTTTTCAGTTAACCATCTTAGTCATTATGTTTTGTCACTACAGTTCTGAGTGGTTCCTTGGCTCCACCCAGTGAGGTTTAAATTAACCAGCTGCCTCCGAAAAATGTCTGTACAAATAAAACTCCATTTAGCACACCTATTCCTGCACTGTGTATCTAGAGTCGTGATATAATTAGTTCCATTATAATCGAGGGTCATACCTTGCCAAAGAAGGTAAAAACATTTTCTACAGCCTAATGTTTCCTTGCACAGCAGCAACAGCAATTGTACCACCGAGATTGCTGCCTCAGCAGCATTACTAAGGAGGAGCAGTCACACGAGAATGTCTGCTGTTAATGCAAAGATGTAGATGTATGTAGGTGTAAAAACGCCACATAAGTAGTCACCATGCAGGACCTGTGGTGTCAAACACGTGGTCAGGGACATTTTCAACCCAGCCACAATGCTGCAGCAGTTGACTTGCGTGGAATTTCTTTGTAATAGTCAAACATAAAATGTACTATGAGCTTTTTACAGCAACCTTCTGAAGATTGTTTTTAGTTTGAATAAGATTCCCATAATCTTATTCAAACATAATGCATTAGTTTTGTGGAACGGTTAATACCTAATTCGAGAGCGTGATTTCAAGCAAGTCTGTCGTTGTTGCATTATCAAAGTATAAAAACTCTAACTTAGGCAGCAAAGTCAATTTAGACCATTCAAACACTGAAGGAATAAAGTAAAAGCAATCTTTGTAGGATCCAAAATGTGTTTAATCACACATCTGAACACTTCAATAATATAAGGCTTTTCTCTCATCAAGGGTAACTGTCCTCATACGCACATGAATGTAAATATAGTCAACCACAGAAATAATACTGTTACATTATCATTTTTCATCATGTTTCTCTTTTATCCAAGTTTGCTTTATTTTTAAAATACAATAATCCTTCCTCTCAATTATAAACACCAGCAGTTTTAGTACATTAATTTTTAACTGTTATATTCTTCTATATATTCTTCTTCTATTCTTATATAGTCTTACATGGTTTAGTCATCCATACAATACAAAACGGTTATATTTATCTATGACATTGTCAGTCCTTTTGTCAGAAACCAGTATAATAATGGAAAAAAATGTCACCCATTCAAAAGCTCAAACTGTACTGTAAACAATGTCAGGAAAGCGGTGGGGGCTGGGAGGGCTTTGTTTCAACATAAGCCTTCCTCATGCAATTGACGGTTGGACCTTTAATGTTTGCAGTTTCTTATTGGCTGCTCTTTTCTCTACAAAATGCTTGTACAGTCATTTCACTCATATTCTTAACTCCAAAATTATCTGTGGAGTGCAGCAAGCTGTCAGTGCTGATTCCGTTGGACAGGTAAAGCCAGAATGTATTAATTTTCTCATACAGAAGAAAAGTGCTTTTCCAGGTTTCAGTACCCGCCACTTTGCCTATATCCCTGTGCATTAGTGTCCTTTTGAGAAGCAGCTTTTCTTCTTTACCAGAAGAGATTTTAGTGAGATTTTTTTCCCAGCCCCAAAAGACAGACGCAGAAAAAGCAAAGTAAGTATGCCCCCGCAAACGGTCTGATAACATGTGTTCTGCTTTATCAAACAGAGAAAGCCACAGTTTGTCAACTCTCACTCGTTAATGTTATGAGTAAGTCAGATGTCTATCTGCAGTGCGCAGCCGTTTCACACTCCCACAAGCAATTTCACTTTTAGCACTCTAAAGACAAGCTTTAATAAACCTTTTCATTTCACAGTCAGACCTTATGAAAGTGCCGTATGGCCTCACAATTTACATTTTACTCACTATTTATCTGTAAAGAGGACTTAATAAGTTCCCTCTTGAGTACACACAAGGTGAGCGTTACTATGGGGACGCAGAGTGCTCCTCTGTGCTCTGTGGCACTGAGGCCTGTTCCATTGTGGCGAGAGACAACAGCTGTCTTTACCTTTGGCAGGCAAACAGGCTCATTAAGGGCGGCCATGTTTGTTTTTGTGCCCGATACCTAGCCCTAAGCAAACACTGCCATATCTCCACTCCACAGCCCTCGCAGTCTCAACATTTCCTTCCCTATTGTGGAAGGAGGCCCTGGCACCCAGAGCCTGCTGTACTTTTTTTTCCCGTGAGCTCTGGCCGAGCTGCAAATGGCTCTCAAAGAATGCATGCTTAATTGAGAAATTTACTCGAGGTTTGAACTGATGAAATACTGAAATGCAGCTAGCACACTGCTGACATGGAATGAATATTGGGGCATGTGTTATATACATAATGTATGTCATTATACTGCCTCGTATCACATCTTGTGGTATGTCACAAGAAAGCCTTCTTTGTTTGTTGTGCCGTAGACGTGATAAAGGCGTCATTATTTGGTCTGCTCACAGCTAACAGTAAAATCTGCAGTGAAAGGTTTCATTCGCATATTTTCTCCCCTCTCAGCACTGTCTGTGGCTTGAGTGACAAGGCAGGTTGAATTCATAACGCTTTGACAAAAATTCCATTTAAGAGGGAAAATGGCATTGAATGTCATTCCATTACTGCAGACGGCAAACATGGGAACACTTTAACCCAGTGGGCATTCACATTAACTTATACAAAATAGCAGAAATACTATTTTTTGGCGTTCCTATAATATATGTACAGTACTGGAGTATTTTCAGCCAGAGCACTTCAAGAGTAGTCTTCCAAAATGTATTCACTTATTTGATTTCATCCCTTTTCACCATTTGTCAAGCCCAAAGTCACAACGCATTGTGAAATGAGTTCTTAATGTGGAGTAATGAGGCTGTCATGGCAAAGCAGTCTCTGCTTGTTTGAATTTGACTCATGTCGTAGATTCAATTAAATCAGCTGAAGTCAAGCTGGCCCCAGGCCAGATCGGTAATGGGTGACCTCATTCAAACAATGCTCTGACATATTGAAACAATAAGAGGAAAGGCCTTGAGTCAGTTGCAAAAGCAAACTCCACTCGAAAGCGATAAGGTAGAAAAATTACAGTGAAGTCACCAAAGTGTTGGAAAGATTCATGTAGTCATGTGTCTTCTGGGGGGCTCATTTAGTTTTTTTTTAATTATATCTTTTTGGTATCAGAGTTGTTGCTTGTGTAACACCTCATGCTCACTGCTGTGTGTGTGTGTGAGTGTGTGTGTGCGCGCGCGTGCTATCAATAAAACCACAGACCTAATGGAGATACTGAAAACGTGACAAATACAAACATGGCGAAGGCAATCTTTTACTGTTAAGATAAACATCTCTATTGCCAATCAGTAAACCACTATGTTCTCTGAACTTTAACTCCTACTTTCTTTGCCTGTAATAACTGAAAACAAAAATTGGTCAAGCTTGAGAGATAAGAGTACCTTACAGATCCTAAACACAGCTGGCCCATTTCTTCGTTTGGAGGTTTACTTGTCCTCAGAAGTCTAAACTGATTTATTTGGATGTTGAAATGCCTGGAATCTAAATCATGACACAAACACTCCCAAGGCTATGTAAACAACCTTTCTAGTTCCAGTCTACAGCCACGCTTTCTGAGCAATAACTTGAGTGCCAAGGGCAAAAGCACTTCTCACTTTTTGGAAGGGTCTCCACTGTCACAGTTATTAAGAGAGGGCGCTCCTCAGTTTGTATAAGAGAGTCGGTATCGCTAAAAGGCATATTCTGACTCCACTGTCAATGTACAATCAATTATGTTACTTATTTCAAGGTACATTTGCCATTTATTATGTGTAAATGTACAGTTTGGAAAGACAGAGACATCCTGAGTGCTTTGTAGAATAAACAGAAACAAGGTGAATTAAAACGGAACATCTTGCTTTACTCACTCTTGTTTCTTTATTCACTGGGGCAATAGCAGTTACAGTAAACAGATAAAAGAGCACACACACATGCGCACGCACGCACACACACACACACACTTACTTGTAACTGCATCTCATTAGACGGCATTCCCTCTGGCCCTTATTCCATTAGAAATTAAAACTCGGGACAATTAGTGGTAAATTGGTCTCAGCTCAAGGCTCCGAGATGACTTAATTACAAGCTCATCGGAAAACTGTGTGATGGTACTGTGTTTTGAGCACACGGTGAATACCTGGAGTAAGGGTCAGTCGCAACAAAGTTCAACAGATGAAAAATAAACCGCTGGAAATAGGGCTGTATACCGTAAAAAAAAAAAAGTTGTTTTTTGGCTGTGAGGAGGTGTGCGTGATAATGGAACTGTTGCTTCATCTTCATGGTTTTAGGAAGAAACTTTAATAAATGTCAGTACTGAGAAATTATAAACTAGAGGCAATGTTAGTGCAGCCCTGCTGGCCTGTGATCATTTCTACCAAAGGATGACAAATGGGATGGGAGAGGCTAAAGGTCAAATGTTAATGAGTTCAGATTTCTCTGGACAGAGCACTCCTTCCTTGTGTAGGAGATTGATACTTTACTCTTAAGTTTTAGTTTTTCACTTCCTACCGATGGAGGGCTGTATACATCTGATAAGAATTTAATTTGTGCAAATATTCCAAATCTATGCCATCTCTACTAGCCAGGATGGGCTGCTCATAGTACAGCACCATGTTTAAGCTGACAAGAGAGGAGCATTTTTTACATAAAATCTTAAGTAATGACTCTTAAATGTAGCAGTGAAACGCGAATGATGTATATTAGCCTTGTTACAGTATGGTTCTACGAACACTTGATAGAGTGAGCAAAGAAAGCAAGGTATTTCATCAAAATCCTGAAGGAACACGAATAAGTAACTTATTTTTTATCTGCCTCATCACTCTGTTTATGACAAGGACACAAAACACATTTTTCTGTAATTGAACCAACTCTAGTTTATGTAACAACTGACCGTTCTGCCCTTCAAGCTAGAGAGAGAGAGACAGAGGAAGCGATTTGATTGCTCCATGTACTTGCTCTCGTCACGTGACACCATGTTCCATTATATTGTGATGTTGTCATAGGAGGAGAGAAAATGAAATGCCTTGAAGCTGTATGGCAAGTGTGTGTGTGTGTGTGTGTGTGGTTGGATGGTGGGGGATCCAGAGGTGTAAAAGTGTGCAAGTGTATATGACCCTGTGTGTGTGTGTGTGTGTGGTCCTGCAGGCTTCAGAATTAGTTTGAAACTTGGTTGTAGTCACAGTTGTAATTGGGCAACTTGGGAATTTTTTTTTAGACTCTCCATCCAATCATAGTACCCATTGGCTCTAACGACGTCTCGTCTTCAACATCTACAAAAATGATCAAACATTCCTACATAATGACACAACTGTGCAGTCCCGGTATTGTAAGGCTGACCACTCAAAGCTGCATTTTAAGGAGTAAAGTCTATACTTAAGACCGTGACAGTGAATTAGCATGCAGACCAACACTTTGACTTTGTTGTGAAGTTGAGAATACTGTCATTGACATGTGGATTACTGCAACATCAGGAACCACATTGGCCATTTCTGAGGCAGCTGGACGCACACGATCAAAAACTGGCGAGGTCACGCAAGAATCCATCTTGCCAGGCTTCGATATATGCGTTTGTGGCAGACCAACAAGAAATTACTAAAAGCTACAGGCATGGTTTAACACTAGATGCGCGTGACGACATGTGGGAAAAGTGACCGTTTGCTCAAAACACCAATGATATAGAGGTTAGCGTAGATGCTGCTATTTTCTCGATAATATGTTTTTGCTGCTCTCCTGACTGAAGCTATTTAGATTCTAAAGATTAAAGCAACACTCGTCCCAGAAGCTACAACCTGATTGAGAGCCAAATAAACATGGCCGCACGCATTTTTTTACTTAAAATTGAGCACTTTGTGTATGGCAAAGATTGAGATTCACTGGACCACCCCACTGAGTCTGAATCAAACCAGCAGAAACAGGAAATAATGTAAAAATTCCCCAATTCCTTAAACAAGCTGCATTCTGGCCGCATGAGTCTAGAGTCAAATATATCTCCTGCTTAACAACTTCACTGTTGTTTTCTTGTTTTATTTTTTGTCTCTGGTTCTGAAGCTACCCATACCCACAAAAACACCTACATGCAGATTGAGATAAAGAGCCTCTGGTGGCTATTAGCTACCTCAACTCTTAAAAGCCTTCCAGTTATGCCCATAATCACCATGCTACTTGAACAGTTTGAATATAGCTCAGTTTTGCATTTTGATACATTTTTATGCAAATGTAACGCCTGATGGTATATGAGCTGTTTGAAAGCTTGTTTCCTACATGGCAGCAATATGAACTGATATGAAACGCTGTGCCTTTATCTCATGTGAGTCTGAATAAATGATCATTCATAAGACCTCCTCCAGTGGCTGTAAAAGTCATTTAGGAGGTTAATGAGTTCAACGTGAGTATGGATAACCGCACATCACAAAGGTACTGTTTATTATTTGTGGCTAGTGTCTATGACAATACCGTTACCATGTGTACTCATAGTGATAAGATTCAAAAATGTTTAGTAATATTTTTCCTCCAAAGATTCATCTAGCGCATACTGTAGGATGTTTATGAGTTGGCACAGATACACAGGAGATAAAGACACACTGTTGATATATATGGTTGGTTTTCTTACTGCTTTCATGTCTTCCTTTATGTAAAGGGGATTTTTAGCTCAAACCACAGGCGTGACAAAAATTCTAGGGGAAACACTGCATGCTTTCAGCACTGTGAGTTAGAGTTTAAGCCCTCTTTTCATCCAGTCTTCGCACCTGTACAGTTTCTTAAGTTTATGGTGGGAGGCAGCAGATGATTTTGCTCTAAAACTGTAGATTGCAGATTGCGTCATCATTTTCCACCTGATATGTAGACAGTTTAATGGCGTTTCTGTTATAATCCAATTATGTAACTGTGAGCATGTAAACACGGCTACTGTTTTACACGTGGTGATAGCCAAATCTAAATACTGAGAAAGGGAAATGTTTCTCAGTTTTTAACAATGGAAAAATTGGGGACAATGAGCGATGAAAGAAGCAGTTGTTTTTTTCAACAAGTCACCGTGTCAGTTGAGAATTTCCTTTGTGTGCGTGCGTCTCTGTGTTCGGGGGATGTTGCATGAATGGGCAGTCAGCATTTAGGGTTCAAAAGAAAACAGCAGCCTGAGCTCCTGTCTGTGTGAAAACCAAGGCTACGGTGCTCTGTATCAAGTGCCATTGTTTTGGTAATAGTAAACCTGGGGCACTTGCCAGGAGGCATTAGTCATTCATCTAACAAGTTCCACAAAACAAACCACAAAGTGCTCCACTGTCGACTTCCTCTTATTGAATTCTGAGCACATAAGCACATTTCCAAGTGTCTTACAGCAAAGGTATAGACTTTCTGATGACTAACTACATGAAGTATGGCTGCAATGTTTGTTTATTTGTGCGTTTTCCTGACAGGAAACCAGCTCATTTGGAAGAATACAGTTTTTTTTTTTTTTTTTTAATGTGCGGGAGAGAATGAAGAGAGAGAAGAAGGGAGGTGGTGGGTGAAAGGCGGATAGGAGGGGATTAGGGCGGAGTGCAATTTTTCAGCAGGCCAGGCATACGACATGATCTCTAATTACCCACAAAGCACTGTGTAACCCGAGCCACAGATTAGGCTGCATTATCAGGCTTAATAAAACATGACCATCTCTCAGTTTCACTCCCTTTCCCTGCCCTGCTGCCACAAACATTTGTTCCTGGTTATGACATTCCTGATGCCTTTGCTAAGCAACTGGCCTAACTGTACCTGTAGCTGATGAGGTTAATGGGGAAAGTTTAATTGTGAAATATTGGAGAGTTTTACTACTTTGAGCTGTTATTTTAATAAAATCTGAAGTTTGAAGGGGAAGTCACTCTTTGGTAAAAGGTGTCACAAGCCAAAAAAACCACAGGTTTATTATATAAAAATGCATTGTATTTTTAAAACTTAGTCAATGTTTTATATCTAAAATATTAACCTGAGAAGTAAATCTATTTTCTTATTTACATTTTATTGTACTTTTAAGTAAAATCTTTAATGCAAGACTATAACGTGTAATCGACTATTTCTTCCACCATTGCTAAGGTGCACAATTGCATACATGCACACATATGTCCACACAAAACATGTTGTTGACCTTGTGGTATTGCTACTTTTATTTAAGTTGAGTATCTGAACACTTCCACCGCATGTGGTATTACAGCATAATGTGTCCCATTTCCTTTCATCAATATCTAAATCTGTCTACAGATTCCAGAACTAATCTAAAAAAAAGTCACAGAAAACTACTGCTACTTTTATTTAAGTTAAGGATCTGAATACTTCTTCCACTACTGCTAAGGTGCCAGCAAGACACACAAAAGCATGCATACACACACATGTGCACACACATACACATATACTTACTTGCTTGGTTCACGTGGGTTGTGCCAGTAAGTGCTGCTTTAGGCTATGGTTTTTCACTACTGTCTACTGTGTTATTAGCAATTCTATAAAAAGATCTGCTCAAGTTTCCCTTTCCTGTGTGTTAAAAACCCTACCAAGCTGCTATGAGGTTGTTGAGGCCTATAGAGAAAGACAGAGTCCTCGATAGCATAACACCATTGACCATATATCATAATTTCCAAAATCCTACTTTTTCCCCCCTCTGTTTGTTTTTCTTAGCGACATCACTCATCAGCGTGGCTCACGGCCAGCTTGAGACTAAATAGGTCGACAACACAAAGAGAGGGCCTCTTTCACTTGCTTTCCCTCCCTTTTTCTCAAACCCACAAGTCTCCTCTAACCTCTCTACCTCCCTTTTTATTTAACATCTATCTCTATTCTTTTCTGTATCCATAACTCTGAAACAACTTTTCCACTGCTCCCGGTTTCAGGGCGATTCCCATGTCTTAAACCAAAGATAATGGCATTGCAAGAACTAAAACCATGGTATTACCACTGTACTTTCTGTCACACTTCTCTCTTTGCCCATTGTAAACGATCATGGAGCTCATCATTAGCTCTCAAAGAGGAAGAATGAGCCACAGTTTGATTACCTCGGTGGCTCTGTGGGCTCCCGCAGTCTCTGCTGACTGAATTGGACGCAGACGATTACAGCCTTGCACAGGCAATTATATCTGCCTGCTAAATATGTCACACATAATAAACACATGCTCATGACAGACAAGGGACAAGGCGAGACAGTCACAGCTGGGGGAAGAGGGAAGAGGGCAAATTCAGGATCATATAGATTTATCAGCCCTGTCTTCCTCAAGTGGAAACCTCTCGCAGTCCAAATCAATGTATGTCAGTGAACTAATGAAAGACACCAGAGCTCAGGTTAGAAGTCACAGATCTACGAGTGAATGACAACCTTAAAAAAGGTATTCTGATTGATAATGTATCCCTCAAAAGATCTTCTGTGTATTGATCTACACAGTGGAGGCACAGTTTGATGAAAAATACTCTATATTCAATAGTTTACATGTAATGTTTCTGTGTCTGTGTTTCAGTCTGGGCTCGGACCACTGAACTTTCATATGGGTACTGTCCCTTCAGGCCGCAGTGCAAACATGGCACTGACACCAGGCCGATAATATTTGTAAAGGATATTCAGTGAAAACAAGGGAGGGAAAGAGCCTTAAATCCCTGGCAAGGAGCTTATACCATGGCCCATAGTGTTTGCACAGGACATACCTCAGGAAGCTGAGACAACTGGGAATGTTTGTCCAGCTTCCAGCCTCTTCCATGCATACATACATGATACAGTACATACGTACAGTACATACAGCACAGTGCATACGTATAGAGTACATATCTACAGATACATTGATACAGATACTGGGAACTGTACATGAATCTGTAGTGCATATCATACATACATTAAATACAGTCAGTAGTCCTACAGTAGGCATATACTAGGGCTTTAACAAAAGATTATTCTAAGTAGTTTATGAGTGAACTGTTGAGTCTGTTAAATGTCTGAAAATAGTGAAAATGTCTATCGCAATATCACACAGCCCTCTTTTTTTCAACCAACAGTAAAAACTCACTCAAAGAGATTTTCCGTTTACAATGAGATAAGACAGAGAAACATCTTCTATCACCTGACTAATCAATTCATAAACTTATCATTTCAGCACACACACACACACACACAGTGTATATGTACATGGCCTATAGAAATAGACTCTCTCAGCACACTTACACTCCTTCCTATTTGTCTACATTTGTTTGCCTTCAGCACAGTAACTGGCTGGGTTCTGTGCAGGCTTAGATGTACGATATCTGTGGTGTATTGTAGCTTCCTCGGGAGGGTTTCCTTTGTTTTCTATTGCTAAACAAAATAAATTGGAGATAGTTGGAGCTCTCGTGTTAGAATGACGGGGCGGATGGAAGCTCCGACAATCTTGTCAGTGCAACTGAGCTTAAACAACTAGAAAAACAACAACACAGCTACAACAAGTGCATGTTTACTTATTAAAAGACATGCCAAATCCTCTGATGAACTCTCTCACAAAGATAGATAGATAGATAGAT
>NW_023339707.1:10156297-10170948 GCF_004916995.1 Morone saxatilis
GATAGATAGATAGATAGATAAACACTGTTGCGCATGATTCCTTCTGAGTGTGCAGCCATTAACAAACATAATCAACATTTAACTAAACACCCAGGGGTCTACTCTGCAGCAGGTGCTGGCACGGTTTCTTTCTCTTTCTTCTTCTGCAGTAAGAATGAGAATGCCATCGCACTGCCCCATGGGAAGGCCCAGTCTGACTAATGTAAGCACACTACAGTGGGGCGGCTGGTCTTAATTACGGTAACAGACGCTGAGGGGGGTGCACTGCTACCCACCAATGAGCAAGTAGCTTAGCACCGCCAGGGCCAATAATTAGCACATGGGTAACCCCCCACCACCACCACACATTCATACTGTCACTCTCATAACCTACATCAAACACAAACATTTAAAGGCAAACAAAGACACACAGGGCATTTAAATAGTGAAAAAGCCATTCATGGTCCTGCATGTGGTTTTACAGCATCATGTGTGTCATTTCCTTTCATTAATATTTATGTCTGTCTATAAGAAGTCATCTCAAAAAAATCTCCCAAACAAAAAAAAACGAATGTAGTTGCCTTGTGGTTGGTTAGGAAAATGACTTTTCACAGTCCCTAAAGCAAAAAATGAATATATATATCTACACATCTATCTATATATGCATATATCTATATACATAAATACGTGTGTGTGAGTTTATATATATATAGATATATACACACACATATATAAGACAGATCTGTGCCACATGCAGGCTCTGTGACTCAGCCAATGTCAGAGCCAATTCCAGTTTTATTGAAATGATTTCAAATGGTTGGAATCCCTATTAAATATCTCCTCCGTGTGTCAGGGCAGGGAGAATATGATTTAGTGGCTGTTTTTGCCCCTGCTCGCTGTGTGTCACCGGCCCTTACTGTGGTATGCATGGCCTTCCTCTGCACGGGGCTATGAAAGCAATTGTGATTGTGATTCCGTAGTCAGCAAAACGCTTGAATGGCCCCGAGTTAGCATGCGCAGACACACACACACACAAACGCCATACTGGGCCACTGATTACTTCAACCCATTTGACTCTCACTCATCCTTTGATTCTCCCTTTCTGCCTCTCTGTCACATGCCACAGAGTTTGTCATTAGCTAATAGCGACAACACAGCTCAACATAAACATAATACTACAGCCTGTGTTACAGGGAGTGCTTAATTTGACAGCCAAATTTAAGTACTATAAAAAAAATAATAAAAATAACCCTTGTGCAATTATCCAAAACTAACAATAAATATATTTGTGTTTCTTCAATAGCTCGTTTCACTTGAGGATCAGTTCATGGAAGCTGACTGAATATATTAATGCAAAGTAATCAAACCTTTGCACGGCATACACAAGTCAGTCCTGTAATAAGAAATAAAACCAAGATAAGGCATTCAAATGGAGCGCATCATTCCTCAGCTTATCTGAGGCAGAAGAGACCACCAACTAACAAAGCCAGCTCTTCAGTCATGCCCTATCTAAGCAGATATCAGTTGTTGGGAGGATATATGAGCTGGGTGGGACCTGGGTGTATAAACACAGGCCCTACTCTCCCTGGACTCTATGCTACTGCTATACTGTCGGCAGCACCTCACCTCACCTCAGCAGCATCAGCAGCAGCAGCAGCAGCAGCAGCAGCAGTCGGCACTGTTTGAATAAGGTATTCAAATAAAGGAGCATACACTGTGTTCCCATTTCACATAGCAAACTAAAAGTCCCTGACAAACAAACTGCCACAGAACAATTACAGGTACACGTGTTGCATAAGACAAGATGCATCTTTTACACTTTCAATGGTTTTTTCAACACATAAAGTGAAAATGTGTACAGTAATTGCACAGTATATATGAGTAATATATGTACCACGCAGCCTGTAAGGCAGCAGACAACATTATAACATGACACACTTTAATATTACCATCAGAGCACAAAGCTGTTATAATGGTATTGTTCTGTAATTTCTCCTCGACTGTGGGAGAACGCCACAGTAATAAAAGACACACATACACTCACAGTGAAATAAAGTGAGTATTGAAAGTACTGAAGTAGACATCTTCAGGGTTATTTATGGATCTCTCTGAATCATCTCAATCTGCACTTGAACTACCGTCTCTGCTCATTTTATGGACCTCTTTCTTTGCTTTCTTCACCCTTTTTCTGCTTTACAGTATTGAACTCTCAGTGATTACAGTCTAAGAACAAATTTGGCCAGCGGAATGATTCATGGTATTTAAGCACGAGTCGGTGATAAATGTTGGGAAAAAGCTTCACATTTCCTCCTCGCAAGACGTTTTTTGGTGAGCATGGACAACACTGCTTAAGCAACGGAAATTATTCACAAAGTGGATGGTGATCACAGTTATTATCAGCACATTGAATAAGGTGAAAGAAAGAATACATCCCAAAGCCATGCGCACACATCAGCTATTATGAACGAAACGAGCTGCGTCTCCAAATGAGCAGTGACAAAGGCTGAAAGCATGACAGCAGCACACATGTTCCCTGGAACTCACATAAACTTGTTAATTACTCAAACTAGGCTTGTGTCCACTGCACAGCATCCAGAGTGAGCCAGTAGCGCACAAAACAGGTTTGCAAATAAACAGAGTATAAAGCTAAAATACCAGCACATGCTCATTTTATCAAATTAAGCTTGTGTGTGACTCAGATTAACACTGTAAATTTCACAGTGATAAAAGAAGAGATGTTTTCTCAGGCTGTAAATTGCTTTTTTTTTTAACTGGAGCAGCCAGAAAGGAATAATTGTGCTAAATCTCAATATGGTTGCCAAATTGCAACCATCTTACCAAAAGCTTATTTTTGTTCAAATTTTTTTGACTCTTTTCCAGTAATATTATCCCAAAAGAATATTCTCAATCTAAACTAGAAGCCAAAAAATCTACCAACAAATTCGGCTAAGAACCAAAAATATCCACATAAATATGCAAAGTAAGCCCATAAAACAATTGACCTTAATGCTATGATTAGCCTTTTGCCTCCACGCTGCTTCAGAAAGTGACCTGGACAGAATTTGAAATTGGCCAACCCGGGCTGTCAGAGATGATTAGCAGCAGGCAGATCTGATCCACAGATACAGTAGCTACATAACAAATCAGATGTCTCTTTAATGCCACAGCCAGTTTGACAAGCGTTTGAGGAGAGGAACTTGACCTCGTGCACTGTGTTAACAGGACACCAAATGATCCCTGCTGCTCCCAGCCTCATTTGCATTGCTAGTGA
The DNA here is from genome assembly GCF_004916995.1 of Morone saxatilis. Classification (NCBI taxonomy): domain Eukaryota; kingdom Metazoa; phylum Chordata; class Actinopteri; family Moronidae; genus Morone; species Morone saxatilis. Next base: position 10,159,548 of record NW_023339707.1, read on the forward strand.
AGGTAGTTAGTGTTACACATGTGATGATAGCAAATTACACCTCCCCTTGTGGAAAGAACCCCCCCCCCCCCCCNNAACCCCCCCCCCCACCCCCATTCCCTCAAGCAAAAGAAGTAGGGGGGAGTTCAATAATTCAAATGAACACTTGTAATTTTGAGGGGCGCCACACTTTTGTATCACTGACAGTAGTTGGTGTCGCTTTCTCCCTTATGAAAGCACTTTACATCACTTAATATCTAGTGGCTTTGTTTCCAGGATTCACGCAGTGTGTGGATATCAGCATATTCTTGGGATTATCCGCATGAAGGGTGATCCTAATTCGCATGACCTACAAAAAAGATAGCCTGTGCCAGGAAGACAGTTATATGGGCCCATTTGTGTGTCACAGGTGTAAACCGGCCTTTACAATAAATGTTTTATATTGACCTTATTCCATCTGTGATCGAATCGGAGGTTGCAGAAATAAAAAACTGCGTCCTGATTTTTTTTTTTTTTCTGTCTATCCATCTCGAACAAGCTTTGTGCTGCCAAACCTGAGCAAAGATTAGCGTAGCACCATTTTTTAAAAGATCTAAACTGGGATGGTGATGTTTTCAGTTGATTACTGGAATGTTCCGTTCAGTTACACAGATTTTCCATTTGCCCACACAGTGAAAGACAAACATCCCCAACTGTGTAACATTCCCCTCACTGTCATACCTGAAAGCCATCTTTATCTGAGAGACCAAGCCAAAAGAACTCCAAACCATCTTTATCTCCCAACAACTTCATCTATAGCAGCAGCAGGTCAACACCAGAGCCTGTTGATTTGTAATATTCCCACCACGGTAAGTGACAACAACAAAATCTAATTCTGTGGTTGCAGATGGCTCAGATGCTAACACTAGTGGCAGTCTGTTAATTAAACAGTTTAAAATAGTTTTCCTAGTATTTCCACTGGGTATATCTTGTGTTTGCGGTACTTATTAGTACTTTTGCTGTTAGCTTATCTTACTTTGTGGTATTTTTTTTGTTCCTATGCCAGTCTTTCAATTTAATGCACCTTTAGTGTTGCCCTATCCTTCCCTTTTTCATAACAGGATTACTAAGCATGGCTTGTTTTTCGCAGAGGATGATGGGTTTTTCTTTTTTTTTTCTAGTAAAATGTCAAACTACAAAATATGAATAATGTTGTTTTAAATGCCACCTGCGCACTTGCAATGGAGTCAGTGCAGGTCACAAGCCAAAAGCCGCGGGGTGTCAACACGGAGAGAGAGAAAAGAGTGATACTTGTACCAGCCAGACCCTGTGGTTTCTCCTTACAAAGTAATTAACAGTACATTACTGGCACACATCCATTTAATCGTTGAACTCCCAGCGGAAAACCATGTAAGCTATAAGAAATCATTGAGAGGGAAGATAATGTTGGAGCAGAGAGCAGAGTGGGGCAGTATGGATTCTATACAGCCCCTGGTATTTCACATCGGGTGGGACACTTAATGCCAGCTTTACTACACAACTGCACAGTCTCACCGGGGAAATAACATGATAATAACCATGTTGGTTAAAGGAAAAAAAGTTGGGACTACACATTTTCTTTCAACAGCAAAAAAAGAAAAAAGAATGATTGCAGGTCTCAGTCTAAAGTAACAGTAAACACTAATTCTATGTCCTGTTCCAGTCTAAGTTAAAACCAGTCCATCCTTCATCAGGTCACTTTACTTGCTGACACTTGACATTTTATTTATATATTTTTTTTGTTTTGTTTAAAGAGTGTGTAGTGCGCCCGTGGATAAAACGCGTCCAAAGCGTGTGTTTGGCATTGCGTGAATGTTGCAGGCAGTGTTGGCTTCATATAGAAAGACAGGTGAGACATTAAGCATTTCAATGCACGAGGCTACACAGTTTGTTATTTACCTTGTTCGAGTGGTAATAGTCCAACGAGCTCAGACAACTTGGATCAGTCGGTAGGGAGCATGAACCCACATTTGCCGGGGGCGCAGGATAAAATCTCACGTCCATCTCAGGTTGTGCGAGACTGAAGGCATGAAATCACTTTCAGCGTCTTTGACTCACTATTGTCTCAGCAAACACAACGCCGAAGCAGGAGACACACACACACGCGCGCGCACACACACACACACACACAAAAAGAAGTGGGGGAGTTTTACTCGGTACACTCTTCCCTCACATCCGTTCGCGGCCGAACTTCGGCACCAACTCTGGTGATGCGCAGTCCTCCTCAGAGCCCCGCACCAGGATGCGAAACACTCACTCACTCAAAACGCAGAGTACGAATTTCATGGATACACACGTGTTGGCAAACTATCCCGTTGTTCCAGAACAAATAAAAGCAGACCTCCAACTTAGATCCTCTCTTTTTAAAACCTTTTTTTTTTAACGGCTGAACACCAGCGCGTAAATTTGCAGCCTCTTGTTTTCCCCCACTGCTCTCAGGACTCCACACAGGCTTTGTTATGGAGGTGCATATTCTTGCATTGGTTCCAGTACAGAAGTGGTTGGACTTCCCTCTGCCATGCGACCTCTGCCGATAATAAACGGGAAAGAGGAACGGAGGGAGAAGGGGGAGGGGAGATTGGTGGCTGCCTTGGCAACCGCTCTCCTTTCTGCAACTGCGCGCTTCTGATTAGCTGGAAATGTAGTAGTGTGCACGGCTGTGCATTATAAAGCGCACTCTGCTTCCATCAGTGTGCTTCATAAAGGCTTCCATTTGGGTTATTGTGCCAAGGCGGATGGGAGAAGGTTGCACAGAGTCTCTCTGTAGTTAGACCATGTTTTTATGTATTTTTATTTTTAATTTGCATGGCCACAACCTGAACCTGTTGTGTTTAATGCCGACATCACCTGACTTTATAAAAACCTATCACAGTCTGTAGCCTGAAGCAGTGAGCAAAATTAACTTGGTTAGGCCACTCATTTTACCATAATGCCTATGAATAGGTTAAAGCAAAGGGACACAACTCTGAGAGATATTTTTATTCTTATAAAGTCATGTTTTGAATAGAAATGATTCTGTGTTAGGCTATTAATGGTTTTTTTTTTGTTTAATGTGAAGTTAATTTCAACAACAATAAAGTTGTTTTTGTGGTCTAGTTCTGCTTGAATTTTAAGTTTTAATGTTTGTTTTTTTTTCATTTAAGAACATTTAAAAAAAAAATTAAAGCTCTTAAAGTAACTACACCCAACAATGTAGGAAGCATAGTTCTAACTGTGGCCACTTTCAAAAGTGTATAAAATATAGTATGCTCCTTGTGGAATATGTACGCAGAGGTTTAATCTTGTATTGCCATGCAGTTGCAAATGTGTGTGGAGAGAAGCCGGGGCTGTGAGAGCTGCCTCTGACAGCTCACTGAATGTGATGGATAGCACACCCTTGCCCTGTGATGTGCATGCACATTTGATGTTGAAATGGCCTATCCATGGGACCATTGTCTTTCAATCATGTCAAGGCAAAGTACAGAACAGAGCACATTTTCTGCTGCCTGGCGTTATTACTATGCCACAGTTTACAGCACAATCCACAGACCCTGCCTACACAGAAATGTTCTTTATTCGCCCGATGCTGTTGTGTTTAAAGACACCTAATTTGATCTGTTTTTAGGATGGATCGGCATTAAAGTGGCGATAATATATCCTTTTTATCACTCCTTAACAGTACCGCAGACAGGCTTTCATTAGGTGAACCTGGATGTGAATAAAGGGGCATGTAACACCGAGAAGGGTACAATTGTTTTTACACAAACCACGACAGCAGCATCTGCCCACTGCTGCAGCTTGTATGTTCCCAACCTTCAGAAATTGTAAAAAGCTGGTCATTATTTCAGCAGGTCTATTATGTTACAGTGCAACCTCTTTATTCTACAGCGCAGGCCTTCGCTGGTAGGCACAGCCTGCCACTCTCGCAGGCCCAGCACACAGAGGGTTAACCACATGGCTCAGTGCCATGGCTTCATGGGAATGGAATGTGGAGTGCTGTGTGTGCAGGGCTCCTTTCCCAGCATCCCTCACTGCCCAGGCGCATGCTAATGATCAGTATTATTGAAGCACAATTGATGGGCTAGCAACCAAACAAGAGAAACTAATTACTACTAAGGCTTTATTGTCCTTTAATTACTGAAGCTCTATGGCAATTAGTGCTGCACAAAGACACAGCCCTACTTTAATCTCAAATAAAATGTGATGCAGATGAAAAAATTTGGAAGATGAAAGGTAGATAAGATAATTTGGCTGTCGGTTCATCCTGCAGAAATGATGACTGATTTGAGTAAAGCGTGGGCGAACAAAAGAAATGCTGAGGGTTGTGCTAGTTTAAACTGAAAATCATCTCAAAACAGAATCGGCACATGATATTTCTGTGACCTTGGATAGCTGAATTAAAAAATTAAAAGTGAATGCTGAACATCTCTTTCCCAAAGTTACAGCAGAAAAGAGTAAACCCGTTTTGTGATGTCATTAAATGCTACTTTTACGTTAAAGAACAGAAACTTGGCAGATTGTTTTACACTCACATGAAGTTTCTTTCATACCACAGAGCAGAGTGCAGGTATGGACAGGGGAAGTGACAACTACTGTAAAGCTTATGTAGTGGCTGTAGTAGTACATTGTTTAGTTTATGTTGTCGTACATCGAATGTTTCTCAAGGAAACATTACTGTTATTTTTGACCAAATAAAGTCATGATCTAAGGTTGAATGCAAAGTGAAAATTTGCCATCTGTATTTTGGTGATTACTTTGGTGATTTAATTCTATCAGGTTCTTTTCTGTGGAGCAGTCATATCTTTCATACTGAGAATTAAGCACAATTTCACATTATTAGAGTCCTGTTGCTTTGAGCAGTGGCTGAAGGCATTCAGTACAAACTTTTCACAGCTTTGAAAGTATCACAGCCTTTTTTAAACATCATTAGTCCTGATTTATGCATCATTAAAGCGGTTTCAAAACATTTAGTAAAGTAACTGTACAACATAGCTTAAAGTTACATGTGTCCATGTAGAGTAAGCCTCTTTGCATTTGTGCTGTAATATTTTTCTAATACTGAGACTCAACTGCCTCACATAGCAAACAAAAGAAAGAAATTGCATAATATCTCAGTGCAGCAGAAAGTTTTATGAGTGTAAACGTTGGTGTTACAGATATGCAAAAGGAATGTGTTATTTTATTTTCTTGACAGATTTGTGATGAAGTTGTGCCAAGTTTATTTATATTATCAGATTACAAGTGTCTGGCTGCCAGCTGTAAGTGAACAGGCATACACCTTATTTAAAATAAAATAAAGTTTTTATTTGGACTTATATTTTGCATATAATTATGATTGCAGATATTTTTATTTACATTACCCCATGTCAGATAAGATAAGTAAATTACCCTACAGCATGTTTTACACAATTAAGAGGATGTTAGAAAATTAAATATATTGTTGGATATGTTTACAGTATAACAAGAGATGACTTGCTTTGTCCTCACTCACCATTTTCATACACAGAAATTCTCTGAAATTCTGCCAGACCAATTTTTGTCCCTGATGTACAACATGACACACCCACAGAAGTGCAGTACATGTTGTACTATTTAGCATTTAGCACAATCAGATCTGTTCATGCAAACTATAATGCATAAGGGCAGCTAAACCAAGGATGAATGATAAGTCTTTCATTTTTATGAATATACGTTACAATATAAAGAGACAGCGCTACATTTGATTTTTAAAATATATTTGTTGTTGTTCATTGTTCAAGTCATTAGCATAAAAAAGACAAAATCACGTGATTTTATTTTTGAAATTTTAATTAATCAATTCATATACAGGTGTATAAAAATGTCTCAAAGAGTGTGTCCCAGTGAGTTCTGTTAATTACCAATAATAATTACTAATAATTAAACTAATAATTAAACACACCCTAGCTGTCAGTTGTACCTGTAGCTGTCTGGTAGTAACAACCTGTACAATAAGTCTGCAGGGCATTTGGAAATAAATTTGTCTCTGGGCTAAGAGATAAATGTTAAAGATTGTTCTTTGACTCAGAATCAATATTAATTCAATGAAAATCAGTGGACCTGTCTCATTACTCCCCTTTGAATGTACTTAAGTTGTAAGAATATAACATTTTGACTTGCTTCTAGTGCAATAAGTTAAAATAGTTGTTTTAGGATGTGGGCAAAATGGAGTGCACATGAAGACAGCTTATTACTTCCAAAAAGAGTGATTTTAATTCTTACAATCACCTGAGGGCATTTTTCTGGCCAAGCTGGCTGACCTTTGACCCCTGTGCCAGGTCGTACTGACCTTGCTTGTTTCAGGAGGGCATGGGAACCAGCAGTGTGTCTTGAATGTGTCAACAATCTGGTACAAGAGCACAAACAGAAGTTAAGATAATGATTCTGGGATCATTCATTTACTTGACAACAAGACAATGCAATTTTCCATCTCTCGTAAATGTTGTTTTAACTGTGGTAATACAGAGTGAAACATAAACCAGTCTCTTCTTCCTTCTGGATTCCTATATGTAGCGATCCTATAATGTCCTCAATGCAGCTCTGCAGACAAGGAGGTCATGGCCTAGTTTCCCCAGAGGTCAGCTCCCATACACAGTGTTGCAGGATTTTAAGCCTCTGACATGTGAGCCACCAAAAGATTATGTCCATGTGTGGTTTTTCTTGATTTATTCCATACATGGAAAATGTTGACTCCCTTACAGAACTCAGATACAGTACGGTACGCTTGTAAATCTGAGCTTGCTGTGAGAAAAAATGCTGGGAAATTATTTGACTGACATCATGTCCTCATTGTGTCATCCACCTTGCAAATCACCCTGAAGCATAATTAAGGAAAATCACCACAGGGCTTACATGCATTGACTCTTGATTTGGTAAAAAGAGACGTGTATACCTTTCCCCTCTGCATGGAGTGCTGCAGGAAGACAGAGAAGCTCAGTGAAAAAGAGAGCAGACTTGTCAGTCTGACCACGTTTCATTTAGCACTTCATTTCAAGGAAATTCTAGAGACTCTTCTAATTGCCTATAGCATTTCAGCTCTCATTTGGGGAAGAATGTATTGCAGTCTGCAGGAGCTTAGCTCAGTGTTTTCATATCATTAAAAAGGCCAACATTTGCACATGGTGATAATGTCAAGTGAGTTAAAGTTTCATACTTTTGAACATTGTCTAAAAAACAGAGAGAATGTGTGTGTTGTTTTGATTTCCAGTGTTTGGTATGTATAATCAAAACAAGTTGGTGACATTTGCTCTTTTTTTTTGTCTTTGCATTTTGGACACAATTTATCTCCTGCATATGACTGAGTGCGTGTTTTGTGCACATGTCAGAAAACAGGGCCTATTCTTATTTCTACTCAACGAGACACATGGCATCATTTGCCAGAGAAAATTGTTTGTCATTCAAGCGGAGGGATTGTGAGTCATTCCTATATAAAGATATTCAAGCATCCAATCATGGTCCTTTTCAGATGAGCAATTAGGATTCTTTTTGAGTAGCTCAAATTATAGATGTTTTTACCGAGGGGGGGAAAAAAAGAGACGAGAAAAGAAAAAATGAGGCTAATTTGAATTCAGGCATCTTTTTTAATGTGACCTAACAGCAGTAACAACCATTAAATACATTTTATTCTCCAGTGACTGCACATTTTGGAATTTATTTGGTCAGAAGTCAACATTTTATTTTTGTATAATCCTTTTTCAGGAGCTGTTAACCTTCACAGCCTTGCAGTAAACTGATGCTAAAATCCTCTGTTTATGCAGATCTGTAGATATGATACGGGCATCGTTTTCTGTAAAAACCCTCTCAATTTCCACTCTCTGTTGATGTCAAGACATGCAGATCCTATGTAATCTCTATCATGCATGATGGTGAAACAATACTTTTGCTTCTCATGTTCCAACCACTGATTAAATGAAGCATACTTGATCTTTATCTGAGTTGAAGGATGATGCCTGCACTGGCCTCTATCCATGTCCTTCAGGCTGTGAAATAAGAAAACAAACACAATCAATTTATTAGAGACATCAAAAATGTTTGTATGGCCTCAAACATGTGGACGGCCTCTGAAAGTCTAATTTAATCCAAGTACACAAATATGTATTATTTACTGGGCGATGTATATGAAAATGTATTAAACATACTGGATATTGATATTTATACAGTGATCATTTGCTAAGTGGCCCTGACTCGCAATTGTCCAATCATAGCATAGCAACTGTAACTAGGCATGGTGGCTAGAACTGTCCTGCTCTTTATTAGATCTGGCAAAGTTTACACTTCAGCAAACCCCATCAGACTCTTATCAGACTTCTAATACTAGAGCTAACTAGCTTTACATAGCAATACAAGAGGATGCTGTTTCTTTATTTCCATGTTTTCTACGTGGATCATTAGCTTTAGCTTCAGTCTTAACATGATATTATTTCCAATTTTCTAATTTTAAAATCAGTCAGCAAGATATTATTTATTGGCAATGAAGGAGTTATTTAACCCAAATATAAATGATCAAATATACAGGATGCTGAGGGGATATTTCACTCACAAAATATATTATTTGCTGGGTGAGATGATAAAGAAATATTTCACCCAAATCAATTATCAAATTCAGTGTATGTTAAAGGGATATTTCAACTAAAGAGGAAATACTACATGGAAACGTTTGTTCTTGTATTTCTCTACATTTGATTTAGCTTCCATTTTAGAGTCATTTCACCAACAACTTTCTGTGTAAAAATGGTGAAAACATTGGTTGAACGGTTTTTTTACATTTTGATAAACTTTTTGGTAACAGTTCTTTTTCTTTTTATGATTAACTTTGTAATAGAAGTAACCACAGCTATTTTCTATAAAGCAATCACTGAACTCCTTGTGCCTTTATTGGGGACAGTTTAATTCCTCTGGCACAAAACTCTTACTCAACACAGATGGACATACTATTAAATTGTGTTGCTTCTCCTAAGTTTTGTTCAGCAAATTTGACAATAACAGCTTGAATTTCAGGTTTGTTTGTTTTTTTGTCTTTTGAGACTTGACTTGTTTTACAGTAGCCGAAGACTTATGGCATACAGACAGTGAGCAACAGACTTCACATGACAATATTCACAACTTGGATTCATTTTAATGAAACCCTTTGATTATTTTGATCGGTGGACCCTTATGGACTAAATGAAAATAAATATTGGAGGAATGGACACATCACGTATAGTATGTGCTTCATGACCGCTTCAAAGGTTGGCAGTCAGCACTTTATTTCTCTCTCTCTTGTTTACTATGCAGGTAAATCTGAATGAATTATTCTTTGGTGTTCATGGTTTCTGTAAAAAGAACTTAAGAATTGAACTGTGGAGAATCTAACTGATCTAATGATGTGTGTCATCCATATTGACAAAAGTTGAAACCTTTATACGTGTGTAGGCGATCTAAGCTGCTTAGAACTCACTAAAGCGGGCAGCGTGGGTTTTAAGAGGTTTTATACATCCAAAGAACTTCTATAAAATCCAGACCAGGCCTCTAATCGAGACCTGCCTTTATTTGTCAAAACATGTAGCCACACCAGACTAGTAAAGGAGACCTGCTTCTAATTGGGACTTTGCTTTTATTAGAATTTTTACAGTACAGAATTATTTGTTCCCGAAGTCCACGCAGTGAGAAAATGATGAATGAATGATAACAAAACAACGTAAAGGCCACTGTAGACTTTTTACTGAAATTTGAGCAAAAGAAACTGAAAATAATCTTTTGTCCGACAGGCAGTCACATACAGAATGGATTGAGTATTCTTACCATTCAAGGCTACATTTCTAATACTTTCTAACCATGGCTTTATAAAAGGACAAATCATATTATAATCTCACTCTACAAGTGGATTCATGTGGTGAGAAATGTCAGTGATTACAAGATGTGCGGAAAAATTTATGTCATGGTCAAATTCCTCTGAAAACTAGACTGCTCATATATATTATATCGGACAAATTATTGCAATTTTCCACTAAGTAAGCATCAGTGACATTGTTCAACAACCTAAATTGAACAATTCAAGGTTTGGTGCACTGAACCCTGTTCTTGTGCAGATGCACTGTATGTGACTGTATAGGCCAATGTAGACTCTGTGTTTTCCACTGTCCCTCTTTCCTGGCATTAAACAGCTGGAAAATTTGAAAGAGATGGTTATGCAATTTTGACCTATTGCAGAGAAGGTGTCTGTTGGGAGGCCTGAGTGCCTTATAATGTATAAGCACACTTAGTACTGACAGCTTGGACCTCTATCAGCCCTGAAGGAGTGGCGTTGTTGCACAATGGAAAGCAGGATGGAGAAAATAGTTTCTCATTGGATCCCTTGAGAGATTGGAGATTAGAGTTTTATCTACGCTACCTTGCAACAGGATGAGGATTTTCTCCCGGAGACAGAGTTGAGCTGAAGTCGATGTACTGTATGGGTCTCTGTGTTGGACATGACTGCCCGTATGAATAAAATATGGCTGTTGAAAATGCTGTTCAACACTCTTTGGGAACAACAATATCCTTTTAAGGGTAATTTCACTTAGGCTGTGTGTCCTCACCAGCCTCACCCCTTCTTTCTTCCTTTTCTACAGACACAAACAAACACACACAGACTCACATTTTCAAGGGTGAGAGAATGCTACATTGCTATTACCAGTGAACACAGAGGCTAGGGGAAGAGAGAAGAAAGAGGGAGGGGGAGGGATGGGATAAAATCCATCAGATTTGATGGCATGGTGATGTAGATAATGTTTTCTCTTTTCAGCTCAGCTCAGAGAAAAGAAGGCAGAACACAACCACTTTCACTCTCTCACACCCTCTGTTTTGAATGAAAGGGAGCACAATGTACCGAGTTTGTGTGTCTAACATGTCTCTTTGTGCACAAACACCGTGCCCTTTTACCTATCAAAATGATTGCCCCACCATTATGTGATTTAATGGTAAAACACACATACTCTCTTAATCCGGCTACACCACTCTGGCAGAGGAGCTCAGCTTATAGTCGACGGGAAAAAAAAGAACATAATTATCCAGTTTCTCATCTGTTTGCACAAATACGACAGAAAACCCCTCAAAAAACGTGCAATGCTACGGTAATTTGCCGCACAGAAACATTGGAAAACAAACGCGTTCAGGAAATGTAGATGGGTTTTTAAGGTCTGAAAGCCACAGCTGCTTGGCAAGCAGAAGCTGGCTCCTTTTGTCTTTTATCTTCTTCTGTAATGTGCACAGGTGCTGCTTAATTCAATTGGAGAACGTTGCCATGGTTTTACATTAATATATTTCCATGTTACCATTACGACTGTTGTCATGGAGATGATAGGACCTATTTGAACTGAAAGCAGAGATGGTTTTATGGGGGTATTGCTCTCTCTCTCTCTCTCTCTCTCTCTCTCTCTCTAACTCTTTT
>NW_023339707.1:10171043-10176589 GCF_004916995.1 Morone saxatilis
GATTATTTTTTTTTTACTGGTTCTAACTCAGTGTTGCTGGAACAGAAGATGCATTTCAATTGTACCTGGCAAACAACACATTCAGGGATAAAATAACATTTCTTATTTGCTAACAACTGGGGTTTCACAGCACCAATCAAATCTACGATTATGCACAATCATTCAAACATGTGACATTGAAAATAATTTTCACTAATGTTCCCATTGACTTTTTTCATTACCATTGAACCCATGTTGATTGAATATCTTCTGGATCCCCAGAGACATTGATTACAGAGGAAAATGAACAGGCTAATCAGGTACAAAGGTTGGGCTGCACTGGAAATGGAATTTGCTCAAAATCAAAACAACTGTAAAATGCAGACATTTTTTTTAACATAGGCTACTACGAACGTCTAATCGAGACACGGTTATCCCAATTAAAGTAATTGCACACTTTCATAAAATCAATACCACTCCCTGGTACCGTAATTGCTTCTTTCAATCAATTTGATGCATTTTCTAGAACAAAAGGCAAAGCAGGGGTATTCAATTTACTCAAGCATACCAAAGTTGATGGAATGCTTGTATTGGCTATTAAGGCATTCGTTGTTTTCTTCTTCTTAAGGATGCCAGTGGAATATCTTCGGAGGCAAGTTCAAAGTCACCTTATTATTTCTGAATTTTGTCTTCGATACCACTGTAACTCATTATACCTGCACGCACAAGAGGAGAAACATATTAGTACCCTAGTACCTTAGTGAAATGAGATGCAAAATGTATCACAATATTCAGTAACTTTGTTGAAATCGACCTTAGTTTCTGCTAATGAACACTCTTTCACACAGACACACATGCTCATACACAGACGCACACACCTTGGTTGAAGGTCCATACAAATACAGAGACAATCTAACAAAAGCACCCCATGAAAAACTGGGCTATTCTGACAGCTTTGATCCATCAGCAAACCATGATGCAAAGCAAAGTCAAATGTGTCCTACTTTCCTTTTCTTTGCATTAACTGAGCTCAAAACATTTTCAAAATTTTTACACATACTGTATTTTAGGCCGCTTTCCCCTCAGAACTGTTGTGAAATGAAATAACATAGAATTAGAAATGGGTTACAGTCTATGTCTTTCTTCCTCACACACGCACACACACACACACACACACACACACACACACTGCACAGATTGACAGACAACCCCGTGTTTAAGCCACCACCATTTTCTCTTTTCCTGCATTTCATTTCTTTTTTTTATGATATGAAACTCTGGACCCAGCAGCGCAGCACCCAGCTTTCTGCTATTCTTATACAAACACAAAGTGACAAGATGGTTACTCTCTCTGCACACTGACAGTTCATTCCGGACTAGGAAAAATGTCAAAAATGTTTAGTCACGGCTGAGTGGACTTAATTACCGTCCTCTAGGCTGCCTCAGAACTCAGTGCCACTAATGGTCCCGAGCTACAGATAAAATTCCATTTACAAGAATGTTGCAGCCACAAGATCTGATTTGGCCAATATGAAATATTTACGTTGATGTAATTAAAGTGACAAAGCTTATCACCCATTCTGGCCCAAAAAAAGAAGGAATTGCCCTGTTTAGATGAATATGAAAACAATGATTAGCATTTGTTGTGTCTGGGGATAATTGGGATAGCGTTATGATAAGTGCTCATTTTATCAAATGTTCCTAACAAGGTTGCTAATGGCAGGTAGTGCATGCAATCTTTGAAGGAACCAAACTTCTCTTTATATTACATGTAAACTACAGTACATAACTTGATTAGAAGAATGAGTGAATTTTACTTTTTAACCCTTTGCTGTCATCCTGTAATTACTATAAACATGATTAAGAAGTTGTGTTTATAGCTTGCTGCGGCACATAAACATCTTTCTCCTTGGTACAATCCGTAATCTAAAACTAAACAAAAGGTGTCACCCCCAAAGTGAAAACAAAAGGCTGGAATCACTTCCAGTTGATTGACAAGTCTTTTCATACACACACTGATGATAAACAACAATCAAACCTAACTTATTAAGGTTGCTCTTTGAGGTTAAGCAATGCTTGTAAAACTTTAATTAAACTTACATTTTCAATTACCTCTGAAAAAACACACAAAATGCTTATTTTAAGTCTGCGAGTCAAACTGATAATATATGTCAATATAAAGCAAAGAATTTATGACTATCTCACAACAAATTGTATTGTTTGACATAAACTAGTTAAAAGAAGTATTTGATATCACATCTCTGTATATAACAAACTTGTGCTCAGTCAAATATGGAGGGGGCTAGCTTGTCATTGACAGAAATAGTCTGATTTGATTTATTCATGGCAACAGGAAAACTCAATCAAACAACATCAAAAGTTTATGGAAGTCTCTTAGCCCAAACAAGGGCACTACTGTGTCAGGTTCATCTTTACACATGCAGATGTAGGCAGTGGTATTATAAGAAAATAAGAAATGTGGTGGACACATTTCACTCCTTTCATTCACATTTAAATCCTTTTCTGTTGTAGGGAATCACACTCTACATATGGGTTTCACTAGTGGAAGCAGGGCTACCTCCAGTGTGTGAAAATTGTCCTCCAGGGCCCCTATTCACACATAATTGTTCAAATAACTGGTGCAGAGTTGAAATCAGGTTGCCTTTGAAAAGTTGCTTCACTCAATTTACAACCCCCCAGATTTTACCTGTAGAATATATAGGTATGTTTTGTGTGCGTAAAAGAGAATCGTGTTTTTGTTACCTTAATAACCTGTTTTTATCTACAGAGGGTGCGGGCCCTCTGGAAGCGCTGTGTTTTTACAGTAACAGTCAAACCACTTGCTGTAGATAGGGCCTTTCACATTTTTTGCAAGTTTTGTATTTTTAGAAAAGCTGCCATGAAATCATGCATTTTAGGCTGCAACAAAATCCTGCCTGGACTGTGTAGTGTGACCATAGTTTAGCGTGTAAGCATGCTAACATTTGCCAATTAGCACCAAATAAAAATGCTGATAGGAATGCCATTACTGTTGTAGATATTTGGTCATAAATCAAAGTATTTGACAAATTAAGTAGATAGAGGAAAAGTCAGGGGATCACTGCCAAGTCACGAGGAATCATTGTCTGGGTGCTATGAATGCAGGGACAACATTTTACCTTTAATCTATTCAATAGTTGTTGAGATATTTCAGTTTGGACCAAGAGAGCCTAGAGCCACGCTGCTAGCCTGGTTAAAAATCTACACTATATACACATATACAGTATATACACTATATACATATATGCATTACGTGATGTTTCATGGTAAAACACACAGGAAGCTTCTGTTTTCACACTCAGAGATGAGCTATTGTATGAGGCCATTGTGCCTCTCCCCCATCCTTCACATCCATCATGTGAAAATGAGTTCATATGCATCACTGCTAACATAATGGTCTTGAGAGGCTGAGAGAGAAGCTCACCTAACATGCAGGATGGCACAATAAAGAAGAGCCCACTGACGTTAATGAAAATGTATACCATTTAAAACTAGAAGAAGCAATGGCTGAAAGGAAGACAGAGCATTATTTATTAATAGTAAATGGCTAAGTGACTGGCTGTTGATGGCATGGGCTATTTTCATACCGTCTCCATACACTTGATGTTCTTCCCTTGTTGCCAAGTTTTTCGCCAAAGAAGGAAACTACATCATTGTGCTCTGTTGCTTGTTGGCGCTGTTTGCTTTGTATGCAGTATTTTTGGATAATTACTGGCTTATTCTGAAAGGGTTTAATGTGTGAAAAACTGACTATAGAATGCTGTTACATAAAGAAAAGTGTGTATGGCCAAAAAGAACGAGTTAACGGCTTCAGTTACAGATTCACAGATATATTTCACAGATTATTTAGGAGCTTGATGTGAGTACCACAGCAGTTAAGATAAAGTATAAAATATTTTTGGAAAGATTAATAACATTTAAAAGAGAGCAATTAAAGGACTCTCCATTGTGATTAGGTCTTAACTATACTCTTGTGTAAGACCTCTGCAAGGATTGTGACAATATACTCAGCAACAAGTTCATTATTATGGACAAAAGTCCAAAATGGTGATTCTTTTTTCTTTTTTTCTTTTTTCAGTGGTTAAATGTTAACAAGGTGTAAAACAAGTACATGTGCACTGCTGTATTGCTGTTGCTTTACAACCTATTCCTCTTCAGCCCTAGTTTTACAGGTCCATATTTACCTCAGTGAGACTAACATGCAAACGCCCCGCTGTGCACTGTCTTCATCCTCACCCTCCCTCCCTCTCTCCTCATCTCCCTCAGCTTGTAACCTGAATTCAGTAGCGCAGTGGACCAATCGATCACAGGGAGTCCTTTTTTTTCATCCCAGCAATTTTCCTCTGAGGAAAGGGGGAATCATGTGAGCTAACAGTGTGGAAAATCAATGCTCCACTGGCATAGAATAACTTGGAGTCTGGCTGGCAAAGAGTGCTGGGCTCCATGAGGCCAGTTTGAGTGATAAAGCCACCCCACGTCCCGTCTCTCATCCTGCATGATATGCAGCCACCCCTGCCGAGACACACTCACTATCAACAGTGGGTTAACAGTTTTATTCCCCAAATCCTGTGGATTTATAAGGTGTTCGCTCAAGCTATGAGGCTTTGTGTGCATAATGGCAGAGTGAGTGCGACTGTGACAACTGTATGCATGTTTGTGTATATTTCAGTGTTGTATATGTACTATGTATGTATGCACAGGGCTGTATTATACTGCAAAACCCCCATAAAGCACTCTGACCTGTCAGTGGTTTAGTTATTGCAAACTCATGATGTGCAGCAAAACAGTACAGAGCTTTATTTTAAATTCAAGTGGAAAAACTTTCCAATGATGTAAAATAGGTCAGGCTGAAGTTTTGGGGAAATGTGTATAAAATGATACACAAAATATTTAGAATATGTCAGTTTGATGGCAATGTGTAGCCATAAAAACAGTCGTTTGGGGTTTGAATATTTTTCACAGTGTAAACATCATATAGTTTAAATGAGGAGTTGGAACAAGCGAGGGCTGCCTGGCAGTGTAAATAAAAGGGAACTGGATGTTGAGTTTTAAAGGACGCCCAATGTATTTAATCAGAAGAAATACATTTGTAACCACCTCTGAATCTAACATCAAGAATAAAGAGTGACACCTAGACACTCTCACTTTACAAGTTAGCAAGTCAGCCTGTTTATGTACAGGATTTGGGCACATGCAACACCACAGGAAAACAATGCTTCACTGTGTGAAATAGGTTTCATAATCAACAAGAAACTGGTTGACACGCTGTCTTCTTTCATAACAGTACTGTCACAGGTACACCACAAAGTGCGCTTTTCTGCATATGTGGTAGTATGTGTGTGTGTATGTGTCCTTTCAATAGGATGCCATCCCTTCTTCAACACCACCCACACTGACCCGGACAGTCTCAAAACTGCTGATGGTGCTTTCAGTCAAGTTTCTTCTTAGATCTGCTCAGAGAGGGAGAACAAGATGAAACAAATTCAATCCATAATAAACAACAATGTGCAAATAAGCAAAGATAGACA
>NW_023339707.1:10176703-10183238 GCF_004916995.1 Morone saxatilis
ATAGATAGATAGATAGATTTACTTGCACAGTGTTGGAAGGTTTATGCATATGATTTTATATTACAACACAACATAATCAGGCAAGCTGCCGGCCTCTTCATTAAGAACTGCATGTTGTAACAAAGCATGGATCCGTTTGGGAGACACCAGTCACATCTTGTCTTGCCAATTACACTTTGCATGATTCCTCCCCCAAATTAAGATGAGCCAAGATGGAAAATGATTCTTGGCATGTTGTGGGCCCTAATTAGCCATTGAACAAATGGAAATATCATTGATGTTGTGTTCTTAATCCAGCCGTAGACAGAGAACAACAAAGCACGCTGACAGCTTTTTGGCTTGTGAAATAGAATGTGAGAGAGCCCAACAATTTGTTTTGATGAGCAGCCTGAGAGTTTGAACACATACCTGGTCACTAAAAGTTTATTTGTGGTGGATGTAGATCTCTGTAACTTCATCATGTTTTTCTGACAGTATAACATGGGCTGTCACTGGTGAATAACATGACAAAGACATCATGAACGCTAAGCTCCTTGGTGCTGGGGAGTGACAAACACCATAAAAAACAAACAGCATTGTATCGCAGGAAGTTTTCGATTGTGTTGTTGTCTTTGAAGAGCAGAACTTGAATCACGAGAACATACTCAGAGTGAATATGGGAAAAATACAACCTCTCAAACACAGATTGGAAGAAGAAAATATCACCCATCCAATTTTCAAGCATCACTTCCATAGTGAGACACAAACAGATTGCTTGTTATTCACAAATACACACCACAATGAGACAAATATTATTTTAAAAGAAACTTTAGATATGTTGTGCATCTGCAAATTTGACTTTATAGGAATAGCAGTGAAATAACATTACCATAAGCTTGGTGCAATGCATGCATAATAGATTGTTGTTTTCACTCTGCATATGGTAGGAGCTGGATTCGCTTCAAAGTGCACCAAATTTGCATGATTCGATGTGAGGGATTCTGGGATTAGAGAACACCACTTCCTCCCCCCACCCCTCTTTCACTCAGCTATAGAAAGGTATCACATTCCCACAGATGGTGGGGAACATTGTGAAAATATTGCCATTATGATACAAAAGAGTAAGCACAGGAAACTGAGAAAATAAACACAGCAAGATTTCTTTTTTCTTTTCTCTAATTGAGCTGTTTAATTCTGATATATGGGTTTAATTAAATGCAGGTTACTAATAAGTTCTGGCATAAATTTTGTAATTTCTTTCAGATTCTAAATAATATTCACAAATGTATTAAGACTGTGGTCAAAGCTTTTAAAAATCCTTTCTGCCTCCGCGTTTTCACACTCAGACACAGATTTTGTGATTGAGAGGGAAAGTGACAGCTCTTACATGTGCCAGGAGAGACCAGCATCAACAGACGACACACTCCTGTACAGCTGCTTGTTGCCGACATCCCTCACCCTTGTCTTCTATCACTTAAAACTGACAGAAAACAGAGAAAGAGAGGAGAAAGCCTGTTTGACTGTAGACAAGCCCCAGAGGCTGCTGCTGAACGTTGTCTGGCAAACAAGAACAAACTGATATACAAAGTATTAACAGCGCTCAGAGCTGCGGTATTTATGAAAAAACAAATGACACAAGAGGGGTGAACTGCTTCTCTACAATGCTCGTGAATCATTTTCTTTTTCTTGTTTTTTTTAAACGCCTGTTGTCTTGTCACCCTGTGATTTTGGCACTGTGCATTCCTAGATAAAGTGAACTCCAGGCATATGTCACAGGCAATGGAGGTTTTCACAGCAATGTGTACTTTTATGCAAATTACATGCCCATCAATGATGAGCTGTCCCTCTTCTCACTGGATAACCTGATTATAATTTAGATCAGGGTGTCCATCTGTTAGGTGAACACCCACACGCGGCGTTGTGCATATAGGATGAATGAAACCGCCTCATGGTTTTCCCCATTTCAGAAAAGGCAGTCAAAGAGAATTGGTTGTGTTTATGCCTGTCTCCTGCAGTTTTGTCTTCTATTTCTGTTTATTTGTGGTGTTTCAGCCCAAACTGAATGGATTAGCACTGAGATGACACGGGGTGAAAATATTTCAGTGCTGTCTCAGAGTGAGAAGACCATAACAAGCCAAATCCAGTGTGGTTCTGATAGTGAAACCAATGGTTGTGGATTTTATCACAGAACATTTAACCAACAGTAATGTGCTTTAAGCTAAATGCTAACATCCCCATGCCGACATGCTCACAATGACAATGCTCATGTTAACCTGGTATGATGTTTACCATGTTTGCTGTCTTAGTTTAGTATGTTAGCATAACATTTGCTGGTTTGCAAAAAACACATGTACAGCAGTGGATAATGGAATATATTTCGCTCTAAAAACAAATGAAAATTGATTTGATGACACAATTACGACATATACAAATAGTCTGTTTGGAATAATATGTGTCTGATATGTTTTTCCACAAAAAAGTGTAATTTCCATATTAAAATCCTTAAAAACCCTTTCTAACTCATTAAAAAATCAGGAATCTATGAATATGCAAATGTTGTTCTTTTCCTAAGTTTCCCCAGTGAACACAAGATGTCTCTTACTTCCCTGTAAAGTACATTCTCAGTGTCTGTGCACTGGTGGCTTCAAGTTTCTACATTACACTATAAGTTGCATACTGGACCAGGGTTGACTTCCAAACTATTGGTGATGTCATAAATCATGCTGGTAGGCCCCGCCCCTTAAAATCAGATCTTTTAATGAGCACAGAAAAACTTTCCACTTTCGGCAGATAAATGTGAAAACATCCTTCTACTGTTAAACTCTGCACATACATCAATCTGCACAGTGAATCTCAAACATCCAACTGTAGGAGCAAGAAGAAAAAATTATTTTTGAGTGGAGGGGGTCTTTAAGGGAACACAAAGTTTTTACAATTCATCCTGTAGAGGGCATGACTCAATCAAAAGTTAATGGCAATCTATAGCCAATGACGTGTAGGCTCTTCTCAAGTAGCCTGGTGCCATCAAGCTACACACACTGAAATATCAGTATCCACCCCAGTACAATGGAGGTGAACGGAATTTTGTTTGTGGCGTTTAAAGCATTGAAAAATTTCTATTTTAAAAATTCAACAGCATTGTGGCTTTCCTGAAACAGTGTCCCAGTTACTTTAGATAATCCACAGAACACATTTTCGACAGTTTTAATAGGGACTATCTCAAAAACTCGGCAAATAAATCCAAAACTATCTGTGTAGTTAGATGAGAAAATACATTGTGTTATTTTGGTGACCTAACTATAATAAATCCAGTTATCATTATTAATATCACTGCCTTTTCCATCTGTTATTTTCATAACCAAACAAGCTATATTAATTGGGTGCGCAAGAAATTAAGTCTGAGTGTTTTTTGCTGTTTTGCTGACAGAGATAAATTCTCCACAACAGTTATTATCTGTACTCATATTTTGGATTAAAAATTTGTTTGATCAGCAAACCAAAGATTTTTACAAATCCACAGGTGACATATCTTCCATCAGTTGCAGGGATAATCTGACTCTCTGCAAAATGATTTGCTCCTTGCAGGTGAACTAAAGAATCTGACAGAGAAAGAGACGAGCTGTTGATGTGTGTCCTTCTGGCAGGTGGTGGAGGATCAGGTCTTGTGATGTTCCTGACCTAATATGGCCAGGTCTGGACTGTCAGCTGAGAATCAGGTGCTTGGTAAATATTTAGGAGGATGAAGACTTCCTGCTGGGCCGAGGCGCTCATCATAAGGCTCGGCTCAGGGCTTCTTGTCTGTGTCTTACAGTGGTGGAATGTAAATAAGTAAATTAACTCAAGTCCTGTATGTGCATTTTTTATGTACTTGTCCTTTACTTCAGTATTTCAATTTCATGCTACTTTATACTTCTACCTCACTACATTGCAAAAGAAAATAATACTTTTTACTCCACTACATTTATTTAAGATTAAGTTACAGTTCAGATAAAGACTTATTATATTTTCTGATCTTAAAAAATATGATGGATTGTTTTAGATTAAACTATCCAACAGTATATCTTTTTTTTTAAGTTGTTAAAATTAGCTCCACTCTGGCAGCATTCAGTGTTGCTTGCTGTAATTGTAAATGCACCATTAAAAAAGTAAAATAAAGTAAATATGAGAAATATATGAGAAAGTATTTTTGATTATTTAAGAACATTTTTCTGGTAATACTTCTGTATTTGTGATTGTGACTGTTACTGCTACTTTTAAAGATCTTAATACTTCTTCCACTACAGATGTCATACTTCATTTTCAGTCTGTATCTCACTCCTTTTCTCTTTCCGCGTACCCACTCACACTCACTCTCTGTCTTCTTTGTGTCTTTGTGTTTTGCCGCTGTTGTCCTCTTTTCTGCAAATGATCACATCTACAGTTGGCATCCTAGAGATTTTGTGTAGGAAGAAAGTATTTTGTGTGGGAAGAAATAGTTTTAAAAAC
Organism: Morone saxatilis; assembly: GCF_004916995.1. Taxonomy (NCBI): domain Eukaryota; kingdom Metazoa; phylum Chordata; class Actinopteri; family Moronidae; genus Morone; species Morone saxatilis. The sequence goes on from NW_023339707.1 coordinate 10,181,168, forward strand.
AAAGGGTTTCAGTGTTTCAAGTGTCTTTTTAACCCTTTAAAATGTTTGGGGTGAGAGGCATGTTGTTCATTTCCAGTGGTTAAGTTCTCACACTTAATAACTAAAAAAATTTTCATTCAGTCATTTGGTGCTGACAAGTGTTTATTGCACAGTTGTTTGCCCATTTACTGAGCTGATGGCTTTGACCTGCATGTACAAAATCTGGAATTAAGTTGTATGATCCTAATTAAGCACCAACATATTGTTCATTTTTAAAGTTAATTTAGCCCTGATGATGAGACTGTCTAAAACCTCTGCTACTTTAATTGAATGTATTCTGCTGTTTGCCTCCACACAGTTAAAACAGTGTGTCTCTGAATCCCCACTGATTAAATTCCACCATAAATGATTATACTTAATGAAATGCAAGCAATTAAAGTAAAAGCCTGATCAAATGGTGTCTGACGGTCAGTCAAATATGCTGACATGTAATTGAAAATGTCCCCTTTCTCTTGCTCTCCACTGGCCCTGTAATATGAATCCATTTAAAAACAGATCAGGTTTCCGGCATCAACAGGGGAGTAGATGATACTTAATCAACTAATTGACACAACAAAGACCTTTTCGAATGTGTGTGTTCAGTAACATCTGGCCCCTCTCATGTTCAGTGCTAAATTATTCACCAGGATAACTTTTTATGCATCCAAACTAGCTGTAACTTAATGTTTCAGCTGCTGATGAACATGTCAGGCAGCAAAGGTTAAAGGTTAAACTGGTAGAGTAAAGTAAAGCAAAAGAAAACTTCCCAACTTTGTGGCAATATAAACGGTGTAAATCACAATTTCTCTTTGTGACTCTGATAATAAACAAGCACCTCCTGACAAACTGTCTCATCGAACATGAAAAACATGAAGCCTCAGCTTCATTGATCAGCTATAGCATTAAATGTTATTACTCGTCAGGCTTTTTGGATCAAAGGCAATTATTCATAATTCACCTTTCCAAAATCCCGTGGTGTCGCTCTGTACTACAAAAGCAACAGAGAACACGGAATACAATTTAATGGATTACCATTTTTTCTTGTGCCTTATGACACAATGACACAATTACCTTGAAGCTTATTTTTGAGGCGGGAAAAAGAGGATTGGGTGACAGAAAAATAAGGCGGATAATATGCTCTCTTGTATTTAACTTTGACAAACTTACAGGCTCAAGGCGTAACCGTTTCCTAGTTCTTTCTGTCATGCTTCTGAGAGTGGGAAGGGCCCTGTATACTGTAGCTACAGGTCATTGTTGCCGTACAGATGAACTAAGTGACAATAATTGAGTTAAGAGGGGAAACAAATGATGTCATGAGTGCATGAAGTGGAAAGAGTCGACTGATTTATTTTCCAAAACAATACATGCCAGAGCAAATCAGTTTTATTGGGAGGTGCTGTGGTGTGGGGTTGGGGTGGTGGAGGGGTGTTCAAACTGTAGTTTTGGTTCACTAGGCTTCACCGCAGTGCCACAGAGAGCGACTGTGTGCACCAAAGATTAACTGCTCCATAACAAGACAATAAGTCACTTTTATCTGTGATTAGTGGCAGAAGAAAGAGCAAAAAGTCAGGAAGTGACAGAGGAAATATTTAGTTATACTTATAATAAAGAAAGGAAGCAATATGACGATGTATAATTCTCCTTTACAATTGAAAGTACTGCAATCAAAAAGTGTATGGGTTTTACTAACAAGTCTTAAAAACTGTATTAAAAGTGTTTATTATGCAAAGCCCCTTTCAGAGATTATTTTTGATACCATAACATATTATATCATATCATATCTGCATACTGTCCGTATACAAATGTATCCTTACTTTGGATATTACCATATTTTTCTGCATTTATTCAAGTTGAAAACTGAATTCCAAACTAAATTTGTAACTCCACCAAAACTGAAATAATACTCGTAAATTGAAAGAAATACAAGTTAAATTAAAGCTGCAAGCAGCGTTGGGCGGGCCCTCGCACTCCACGCAACTCGGGGCGTGCTGCGGCCGCGTCACGTGCCGTCGTAACACGTGCGGACCACAACATGAAAATTTCAAGTAAATCA
>NW_023339707.1:10183338-10192814 GCF_004916995.1 Morone saxatilis
AAATTAAAAACTATTAAATTCAGATTCAATTTGTGCTGGCACTAAAATAACTTCTGTCCTTAAACACAATATTTGAGAAGATGTACTTTGAACCACTGAAGTCAGGTAATATGTAGATTAGAAGATCTTATATGGAACAGATCTGGCACAAAAACAGGTGATATGTAACACCACTGTGTGAGACACCGTCAGCCACACTAAAATAAAAACAAATGAAAGGGGAAAAAATGTATGAAACCAAAAACCAAACTTGTGTATGAAACAAACAAAAACATGGGCTGTTGAACAACATATTATCTTACTTACCACATTTCAGCTAGATTTGTCATTCAACCTGGATAACCAACCCGCGAAGTATTAATGAATAAACATATTACATCAAAGTACTTCATATAGTATTAGTTTATCATCTACATGATTTTCTATGTGACTGCAGAAAATAAAACACACAAGTTTCCATAAGTCTCTGCTACTTTTATGAATAAATAAACATAATAATAATTAAGTAGATATATTTTCTATCACTTTATTTTGTAGATAACAGTCTTTTGATGACTCATATATTAAACTATAATTACATTCTGCACACAACAATGATAATAACACACCAATTTTGCTTCTTCTTAATGTAACAAGATATTTGACTTCAGAAGAAAACGCTGTGTATGTTAATTGTGGTGTCATTCGATACTCATCTTAAAGCATTTTGTGTATCAATGTAGCTGCTGTCTCAAGATATGTGTCAGAAATAACATAAACATAGTACACACTGCTTCTAATGCCCCTAGACATGCAGCACAGGTTGGTAGTGTCACAGTATCAACTCAAAGAAAAGCACTAATGATGTGAAATAGGCCTGAAGGACACATTGAGTTGTTGACATTCAGCCGTAGGGAACTCATTCCATTCCAGTGTGGAAAAAAAACAAAGGAATGATTAAAGTGACAAAGGTTCTGTCTGCTCTTGTCCTTTATCTGACTGACGACTTCACAGAACGAGACTAATTGCGCGGGGGATGAAAGTGGCCACAATTATTTCCCTATAATGGCACAGATGCATCCATTTCAAAGAGAGTTTGCAACTTCAGATGAAGTTTACTTAATTAAGTCTGAGTTGAGGGTCTTTGTTCCTACATGTTTACATTGAGTGTGCATTTCTGATCCTGCATGCAACAATTTAGATTTAATTTAGAGAACAATTCTATTCACTCTCTATCTATCTATCTATCTATGGGGTGCAACTGTGCTTTATTCAAGGACCTTTATTAAGTCCCTTTGGGCCAGATTATCAAACAGTATATTTCATTTCATTGTTACGCAGATGATACCAAGCTGTACTGCAAACCATCTGATTTAGCTAGTTAGCTAGTTAGCATCTCCCCTGGCTGCTATTAAGGTTTGGCTCTTCATTATAGACCCTGAGCACACTTATGGCCAACTTTTGCCTGCTCTTGGCATTCTGGCTCAACATGTTGTGTTTACTGTTAAGAACCTTGGAGTTCTTTTAGAGCAGAACCTCTTGAGTCCCATGGTAAAAAGCTAACTCAGTTGTGTTTTTTCCACTCAAGAAATATCTCAAGTTATTTTTATTACTTTTAATAATCTTCAGAGAGTTATGCTTAAAGACCAAGGTTGACAGGGCGTTTGCTTTTGGGGCTCCAACAGAATGGAATCCTATCTGAGAAACTAGAAAATGTACTGCTTTACTTAAATCGTCTCTCAAGATTCACTTTTACCGTTTAGTTTCTTCTTATTCTTTAATGAGTATTCTCCTGTATTATTTTATTTGTCCTTGTTTGTGAAGCACTTTGTTACGGCAGGTTTAGAAAGGTGCAATTAAAATAATAAATTATTATTATCTATTTTTCTCTGATCAATAATAACATGAGGTTTTGAAGCTCACCCTATCATGAAGCCAGACAGGCATCTTTAAATGCAATGAAAAAAAATGAAATGAAATTTTAAAAGCAATGCAAAGTTCCAAAGGTCAAAGGCTTCATTATCAGTCATCATTTCCTCACATCCGTGGAGACTGTTTATTCCTCTAAAGTCAGTTTAAACTTGATCCAATCACATCTGTTGAACATTTTTGCTGCACTACAAAAAAGAAAGGCAATTGTCCCAGTTTTAGCATAGTCGACAGTCGCAGGCATGCTGAGGTAGTAACTTGAGTCTGTGAAAAGTTTCCCTGTCTGTAGGTGTGTGGTAAAGCTGGGGCTCTTGTTGTACCGAGGTAGAATATGACTCATAATCCCAGATGACTCATGTGGTGCGTTGAAGTCACACTGAGGTTCTCAATATACCCTGATTTTCATGCTGATACAGGATGGGTACAGTGTTGACAACGTTGGAGCTTCCTTTTTTTGTTCCACTTTTTCATTCTGTTTTTTGGGGGGGAGGGTGCTGGAAGTTCTTAAACTGTGCTCTGAGACGGGCTTATCTCTGAAAGCTTGATATGAATAACTACATAGGAGAAACTAGAGAGTCTGTTAAATATGTACTTAACTGCAACAAGAAATACACTCAGTGAAACTAGCTTAAAGGGATATGGTAGCTTTAGATATCACAGCAAATGATGCGCTGTGAACACAGTCCTTGCCTCGGGCCAACACAGTGACTAATGCATTTAACTGCGATTAAACAGCCTATATATTTAATGTGAAAACTGGTCATGTTTAACAAGAAAGAAAAGGCAGAGCATCAACCTTGTGCTGGCCGAGAAACTGGTTATATAACAATATTTTAGCAGATTCAAGCTAAAAGAATCTTCTTTAAAGTTTATTAAATAACCTCTTGTGTTTTAATACAGGGCAATGCATTGTGGGAAATGGATGATGCACTAATTCACTGTTTACTTGATATTGTGGGCTAAGCTTTTTCATTGTTCCTCACAATCCAATCGTACAGTAGAACAAAAGGATGTCTACTAAAAGAGGTTTGAGCTCAGGAAAATGTGTGGCCAGAAAGAAACCTACCATTAATGTGTTTTTAGTCTTAAACACACACACAGAGAGACACACACACACATACACACATACGCACTCACCACAATTTAAATACATGTAACGGCATACTGTGTATCTTTGCACTTTTCAAATACCACTGGGAAAATGCCGTTTCTGGGTCATAGGATGGGAATGAAGAGCCACAGAGAATTGCATTTAATACATTTGACTTTCCAATACTGCATGACACATTCATACTGTACTGTAATGCATGATGATGAATGGAGATCACTCTTTGATGTCCTCTCACTTATAAAAACAGCCCTGCATGTGGTCTAAATTTACTTGATTATTACAGTAAAACATTTTGATCTCAGAGTTTAATATTGTGTGATTAATTGTGCATCTTGTTGTGAAACGTCCAGTTAAACTCTAAGGATCCCTTTAATATGCACTATAAGTATGCATTATATTATATTTGAGGGCTTCATTCAAATGTAAGATATCTGTGTGGAAACCTGGTCAGTGTCATATTTCCATGTGGACGACCAGAAACGACATCAGATCCCAGTGTTGACATTGGACTCATTTATTGATGTTTGCTGGCAGCATGTACAGGACGGACGCAGACAATGTTCACGCCATACTTGAAGGAGCTCATTCCCTCTGTATTTTCAGGTCAGTGGCTTTCATCAGATGTAATGGAGGGGGGAGCGTTAAATTATGAATGAAGAACCACTCTGTGGACGATGAGGATGATGCAGATTATTCATCCCTGCTTCCTTCGAAGCCACTTCTCAGCAGAGGGATTTCACACCAGAGGGATGAGGACTGTATTACTCAAAAGTATAAAGTAAGTAGATTAAAGGCCGCTGCCAGTGACTGGTATCACCATCTGGATTATGGTCTGGATCAGGGGTTCCCAAACTTTTTAAAGTCAAAGACTTGCAGAGTGAAATGCACCTTATATGATAGGATTTTATCCAAAATAGCTTCTGCTGAGATTTGATTTGCAGTGGGTGTTGTTGTTGTCTCATGTACTACTTTATGTGTTATTTCAATTTAATCTGTTATTTTACTTGGATAGTCTCTGAGATCAGGATGTTTTGTCCTGGTCAAAATTATGTTTTCTGAAAAAAACATCATGCAACATCACATAATTAGACATGTGTGGCATTAACAAAACAAATGACAGAGGATGACAGGTCAATACTGCCAGTGATAATAAAAACTGAATAAAAACTTCAAGCTATATTTTTCTGAGGACCTTCTGGAACAAAATAAAGAACCAAGGAAGGTAACAAGGATCTTAGCTTGGAAAACAACGTCCAAAAAATGATGATGATACTGATGATGTGTAGGTGGAGAAGCAGAAATAGCATGAAAATGATGATGATTTTATTTATTTCTTTTATTTTACCTTTATTTAACCAGATAAAACAACTGAGAACCTGGCCAAGAGGCACCAACAGGAGGGAAGTCGAGTAAAACATAGATACATGATGGAGATTATGATGCGATGGTCAAAGCACCCCGAACTTCAAACTCCATCCTTGCCTTCTCTGTTTGTCATGACTAGAAGCAAGCTCTTTAGCAGCAGAATAAATGTTTTTAATTTACTTTTAAAACACAGCAGTGGCAGTTTGTGGGGCCCCGGGGCTAAACATCAGTGACGTGGCAGGGGAAGAATGATTGCTGCTGATCATGCAGTATGCCGGCTGCTGATGACTTTATCGCACCATATCAAGTTATGGATGATTAATTTAGACACTGAATCAATGCATGCCGTTGGCTTCATCAGGGTCTTTGCTGACCTTAGAGGCCTTCATTAGCTGGTGTAAAGCGACATATGTAAAAGGCTTCTCTGCTTTTGGATTGGTTTAAAAATGAAATGTCACTCTCAACTCCTTGTCCTTTAAATTTAAATTAAACCAGTCTTCCTTCGCATTTCTTATTTTAGACCATTGGCCCATAATAAATAATCATAAGTAACACTAAGTAAGCCAGTAAGTCAACCTTGACACTCAACTTTTGCAAAAATATCTTGCCTGTGTCCCAATTCCATCTCATGATTATACGAATGTGTCAGTAAGCGGCCACCTGAGCAAGACCTGGATAATAAACACTGATAAGGTAGATGTTCAGTTCTGAAAGCTGCACTGTTTCCTCTCTGCTGTCTGATGGAGGTGTAGGAGGAGAAAAGGAGGGAGGGGCTGAGGAGAAGGAGAAATGAGGTTGAGCTCTGATGAGGATGAATAGTGAAGAGAGGAGGAGGAAAAAGAGGAGGAGGGTGGGGTAAAGAGGAAAGGGAGGGGTAGGGACTGAAGGGAGGGGTGAAAGGGGGGAATTGAGAGGAGAAAAAGGAGAGGTGGGGAGGGAGAGAAAGGGTGCGGAGAGGGGTCTAACTCTGGCATAAAAGTAAATTCAAATGCATTATTCATGGCTCTCTGTGTCAAAATATCATTTACGTGTGCTGTGTTGACTCATGGCTCGTAAAATGAGAAGGACATGAAAAGAAAGAAAGGATGGAGGAAATAAACAACTCAGGAGGCTTTCTCTATTCTTGGCCTGAAAATGAAAAAAGGAGCCCTGGTGCGCTCTCCCGCAACTTATTAGGCATCAATTATTTATTGTACTCTCTGTTTACTATTCTTTATCTGTGTAATAAGCAGCCACCTTGTCAGAGAAAGTCTCAAATCCATCTTCAAAGTTTGCAGGTTTGAAAGGGACTGAAGGAGTGCATTTCAAAATCCTAATGCAGAAGAATCCTAAAGAAAAAACAACAACCTCACCTCTCATTATTGACCTTAAAACCTAACACACCATGCATATATGAGAGTGACAATTTTCAAATCAACCCCAATCCCCTGTCAATAAATTTGAGTCTTCAGTTGCTTGCTTAAAATCTGGGCCAAGATAAGCAGCTGCTTTTTTTTTGTTCCATTTTAATTTTTGGGTTTTTCTGTATAATGAGTGCAGCCACTACTGTACCATCAGCAAGCCTCCTGTCTCTCCTGTTTGGGACTGTTGGCATCATACAGTAAGTACACTGACACCACAGCAGCCCCTACAGGTGGAGGGCTGTACTACCATCACCATCAGCTTCATTAGTTTTTAATTACAGTAATAGTGGTTTACAAACTAGGGGTTGAGACCGTCAAATAAGCCTCAAGATGAATCTGAGGGGTCATGAGATGATTAACAGGGTGGGAAAGCAGGAAAAATACTGCACAGAATGATGTTAATTTATTTTACCTCTTCAGGCCTCTAAAAATATTCAAATAAAGCAGGAAAACACTAAAACACACACACACACAAAATCACTCTGCGGTTGACTTGGTAATATAATCATATGCAAATGTGACTATGGGTCACAAGCAGAAATTGCTTTGTTTTAAAGGTTGGTAAAATATCAGTTTTTATTGTTTTACACTTTTGAGAGTCATGCTACTGTATAAGTGAAGTTTAAATCCAATATGTCATTAAGGAATTTGGTCATAACTGGGCAAAATTTGGATTGCACATGTAGAGAGAATTACCATTCTTTTGTATTTATGTAACATGAATCCTGACTGATATGCATACACAAAAAGCAACAGCAACATGGGAATAAAACGTGTTATGTTACATGAAACTGTAACGGTATGCTACAAATAAATAGTATACAGCTTTCTTGTACTTTCTTCTGCCTTCTTCTTCTTCTCTCACCTCTGTATTAGTATGCATGCATGCGAGTGTGTGTGAGTGTGTGTATGTCTATACATACATATATATATTTATATGCACGTGTGTGTGTGTACCCAGTAAGGGTGGGGGCACATATGACCTGCTCCACTTTTATTTTGATTTATAAGGCTGGTGGAAAGCATCATCACTGAATCGCTTCATCTTCTCTCCTTTATTACACCACATTTGTTTTCATTTTACTCCCAAGGCCTGGCTGAATACATTACAGATTTCCCATGGGGCTGCGGGGGCCAGCTCCTCCGCCACGGGAGACAATGGGACGACGGGGAGGGATTTATAAGCATGCTTCATCATTAGAGGCATTAGCATTATTTTTGACTTCAAAACATTATCACAGGATTATCATTATTCTTGGTATTAGCAGAATAAGTAGACACATTTGTGGGAGCATTGGTCAAGCGTATTTGGTCGTTATAACAAAAGAAGTAATTGCTCAAGCCAGTAAGAGATAATTAGAGATATTAAAAGTGCCAGGTGTCAGAAGAGCTGCATTTTTAAAAATTCACTTTTTCTAATAGAAAAAATATCCGCACACCCCAACCAGAAACTTCTTTCCAGCAGGAGAAAAAAAATGTCCTCTGTCCTCTTTACTGATGCAGCTTCTATACCTCGGATCCCATTTTTGGTGATTTAGATGAGGCAACCAACCCCCATCCTTCCAAAGGGCCTAGTAGTCATTTGAGACATTTTTTTTATGCCTGAGGGTGAAGTGGGGCAAAAAATCTGATTCAGTCCTAGGAAGATAACTAAGAGTAGAACATTACGTTGAAGATAATATAGCAATTGGGTTTAGCATACAGAGGTCAATGGCAGGTTAATGCACAATGTAATACATGATTGACTATGGGAGCCCAGGGGGGAGGGGCCTTGAGGTCAAGAGGTGTCACTGAGACTTGTTTTGGGTCAGTCTGGAAACAATATGAGACCATGGAGGGGAATTATGCTCATTTATCATGTTTGTCATATGACTTTGGCCTGAAAGATTTCTGTACTATACTATAATTTGTTTCCAAAACACTGTATCCATTTCTGAGGTTTTCCTTTCTTTTAATATCTCTAAAACATACGTGAAGCCATTCATTCGACATTCTCATGTCGTCAAAAGAATAATTTGCTTTAACATGTGCTTTTAGAGGCTTAAAGTTTCACACAAGAGGTGGATATTGAATTTAGAGAGCCAGTCATGCTAAAAAACTGCAGTCAACTATTAATACATGCTGACACATGTTTATTTTACTTCATGTCAGCCATATTTTCCCTTTCCTTGGTTTCATTATATCAGTTTGCTATTGTTCATCTAAATCCTCATCTACGAGCCTGACTTTGGCAACAATAGAAAAGGCACAAGGAGGCCATACAAATGGGCAGATTGCCTTATTTTAAACTCTCAACACCTCCCACAACTCGTCGTCACCATGCCTGCTGTAACTTTCACGTACAGTCATACATCTTTTTTTCCACCTCATTCACATGTTCAACATTCACAGCCAGCAGTGAAACTGATAGCATCTACATCATTTCAAGGACATACAATAACACCCACTAGCCCAGCCCTTGTTACATGAATACATAGAGGAAAGGTTTCCAGCAATATTATTCCATGATTGAATTCCCAAGGACAAGAGGGAAAAAAAGAAAAAATGGAAAATGGGGAGAGGGTAAGGGAGGGGAGGGAGGAGGAACAAGGTGTTTCTAAGGTTTAGTGTGGTGAGAATGCGACATAAAATATATATAAAACACCAAAATATGAAAATAGTATAACCTTGTTTATGTGTACATGCATTCTGAGTGTACATGTATATGCAAATACATGAACATACACCCTTGTGAGAGTCAAATATGTCAGATTGTGTGTGAAGATAACAGATATAAGATCTTAAAAAGCTAAGATCTCATTGGCTACTGAGCTCGCTATAAGCAATGCAGTTGGACATGTAAATTGCATGGCCTTTCCACTCCTGGGGGCAAAATTACTCTTCACTGCTCACTGCACCCTGTATAATAACCCTCTGGATTCTCCCTGAGAGTTTGGGGGATAGCTGTCAATCAAATCAAAGCCAGACAGAATACATTTACATAGTTACACTACATTGCAACATCTGAGAGACACTGAAGAGACATAGTTCACAAGAAAGATCAGATTTTGACCCAAGAAATATATGATATTATGAGATTTTATCATTTTGACTTAAACATACATATAATCACCCTAATACCGAACCGGGTCTATTGTTAGGAAGTGATCTATGTTCAGCTGTAATAATGTATTATTATAGAACTAACTTGACTTGAGTAATAATGTTCAGATTGGTGGAAGATTAAGAAGCAGGCCCAGGCTGCTGGGATCTTCAAGCGGAGACTCCCACCCAGAGGTTATAGCTGTTACTGCAGCTGGAGCACACATTCTCATAGCGACCTGCAAAGACATTATAGATAAAGTACATGGTTGCATCTGGGCTGCCATAGTTTGAGCTGGAAACAAACCACATTATTACTGTGTTGTTGTTTATTGAGATTTCTGCAGGATTGTAATGTATCTAAGAACATTTACTCAACTACTGTAAATCTTGATGTATGTATACTTTACTTAAATAATTAAAATTTCTGCCCTTAAATTCTTCTACTACAGTATATTTCAGAGGGAGTATATTTTTCAGTTCACTACATTTATTTAACAGCTATACCTACTTTACAGACTAGAGTACATACAAAACATGTGATCAGTTTATTTAATATGATGCATGTTTTTCAGATTAAACTACCCAATGCTATAGGCCTAGACTAT
>NW_023339707.1:10192914-10219356 GCF_004916995.1 Morone saxatilis
GCTATACAAATAAAATTGAAAAAAGTTAATTGAATTGAATCAGATTGACAGTCTGGCCTCACGGCAAAGGGGAGCCCAGCCAGATTCATCTGGAATCAAATACATGCTGTCTTCTGGCAAAATAAAAATGTAATTGTTCAGACTATCTCATTCATTTGCCGCTATCATGGCTTATGTTGCGCTTTATACTATAAAGGACAAAAGTCAGATTTCATTAACAGCAGACAAAAGAAGAAAAGAGTGAGAAGCAACAGACAAAGACTGTCTGTAATGTTCAATATGAGAGCTGATGAAGGTGTTGAGGTGTACAGTTTATTGTTGTTATTATATTTAAAAATTTAAGGAGAAGAAAAAGAAAAGAGTGTATGAAACAGTTTAACTCCCAGTAACAATAAGCCTCCAAAGCTTTACAAGGAAGACATAAACAGCTTATGAAACTTTCTGCTTCCTTTAATAATATCTCATAAACATATCTCATCCCTAAAGACCTTGACCAGCTTGAGTTGCTTGTTCTTGATATTCACAGTAAAAAGTATTTGAGTAAAAAGACAATATCTGGACAAGCAGAGAGAGTAAAGATCACAGTTAAACCGTTGCCCATCTGTCTCAGTTTTGCTCACATGACTTGTTAAAATAAATTTGTTTTATTGTTTTAAATAAGTTTGCTACGTTTTTTGAAACAGCTATGATGTCTTGTAAAGAACACAGTGAAGATACTGACATTGTTTTTTTGTTGTGCCTAAGAACATGGCAAAACTACTTTCTATTTAACAGCTTATATGTAACTCCTGATTATGCCAATAGATGGCAATGCAGGGTCAGACTGAGAACACACCATGCCCTGGAGGATTGTATGAAAAGAAAGAAATATGCTGAATCTCCTTTGTCAGATGCAGTAACAGTAAAATCTTGTTATTCACTCTTACTGCATACCAAAAGAGTGTAATTTAACTCCATCGTTGAGTCATAAACAAACTCCATCTGAAGTATCTGACTGGAGAAAAGTGTGTGTGCTGTCACATTGTTAAAGTGCAGAGATATGAATGTAACTCTACAGGCACAAGGACCCAGCATCCTCTGACTGGGTTGCTCAGCCTGCAGGTTGTGTACTGGGATATTTGTCCAAACAGGACTGGAGTACATTCTTGTGTGCAAGAAGTTAACATGGAGAAACACTGGTCGGCAGTGTGTGCACTAATTCTAACACTCGGTGCATTTGTGCACTTTAACATTGCTTTTGCTGCAAAGGCTGATGGGAATTTAACAGGTAGGTTTGTTTTAACTCAGATTTGTGTTTAATGTGTAATCTGCCAATTTACTTCTGAAAAAAGTGCATGTTTGTCTTTTTCATTCCACAACCAAGTTGTTTGGCAACCAGACACCTTCATTAATGTAATCCCACTTACCACAGCTGATGTCTCTCCTTTTCTGCTTCACTGCCTTTCTCTCAGTGATTCTTCCAAAACCAGGCCACTGCCCACGTCTCCTTAATGTTGTCCCATCACATAAGGGGTGTGAGTGTGATGAAGACTGTCCTGCAGACCACAAATGCTGTGTCTTTGACTGTGGAGCTGTCTGTGTCCCTCCTGCTTTCAGTACGAGCCACAATGTTTAACTTTTTCTCTATGTGGGCAGCTGTTAAATCTTTGGTTAAATCTTCTCAGTGACCTGGATGGAGAGTCCATAGGACAACAGAAAAAAGTCCCTTCCAATCAAAAGCCATGTTTTGAAATTTCAGTTTTAGCCCTCTTTATATATATTAATTTCTCTTGTCCCTTCAGCCAAGCCAGGAGTGTGTCCTCGCAGGCGCTGGGGCTTAGGGCAGTGTGCTGAATTTTGCTCTGATGACAGTGACTGCCCCAATGATGAGAAATGCTGCTACAATGGATGTGGACATGAGTGCACTGCTCCATATACAGGTTAGCCCCCCCCCAATACTCACTCCAGTAGTATGTGTGTGATGTCATTAATGTGCGTGAGTAATAACTGTTCTTGTCTTTGGTGTGTCAGTGAAGCGGGGCCGCTGTGCTCTGCCCAAGGGAACCCCTATGTGTGCCGAGTACTGCTACCATGATGGTCAGTGCCCAGGAGAGCAGAAGTGCTGCAAGACAACCTGCGGCCACGCCTGCAGCGAGCCGTGCTGATAGGACAGGCCTGCGTGTGCACAACAACACAGAAAATGTATTAAGCGATAGGAATTTTGTATCACTTTTTCTAGCTTTTCATAGTAGCACAATTTAGTGCAACGTTTGAGCATTGGTCTGCACAAGGTCTGATTGTTTGGGGGAGAAAGTAAATTGCTCCTTATATAATATAGTCAAGGAGCCTTTTTATGTGCCTGTACTTAAAGTACCAAGAAATATCTGCACATTTTCATGAATACAGTTTTGATTGAGTGTTTAGTTCTACATTATATTATCACACAGTCCGGAAGAAACTTTGTAGGATGTTATTCATAGTCTTCAAAAGACCCACAATGTAAACTTGATGAGTTTACAGCTTAAATAATCTTACTTGATGTCAATAACATGTTGGTCAAGTAACAGTATGTCTGTATGAGTAATACTGTATATTCTAGTATATACTAAATGGAAGTAAGATATGTACTGTACTTATATATGCTGCCTGTAGAGTTTCAAGGTATGAAGCAAATTGCATTTCTTTATATTACAACCAATAAACATGTTTCAAGAACCTAGAAATGCTTCACCTTGCTGGTTATAGGTTTCCAGTTTCACAAGTCTCTTTTATGGGCTTTTCAGACGGGAGCTTGGCTGAACAAACAAATGATGAAATATGCCAAGAATGGAACGTGCTTACTGGCAGAAAACAAGACTATTTAAAGAGGTGGCCAAGAACGTCTGCTGCCCTGAGATTTTAACACTGTTGCACCACAACCTCACATATCTTAAAATGCAGATCAATTTGCTTTTTATATACAGCCAAAATTAATTTCATCATTTACAAAAGCAAAAGCATACTCATCTAATCACAAACATATGTGCTAAATAAAGCGAAGGCTATGTCATTCAGAGTTGTGACAAGCCAACTGTAAGACTATTTGCTCAGAGAGTTAATGTAGTTTGCAGCTGACCAGATCTGAACATCACTTATGTGGAATGCAGCTTTTTCCTTTGTTTTTGTTCCACACGGTTGCCAAACGTGCAGGGGTGAGAATCGGTGACCGGCCAAATACAGAGACGTCTGTGTTTGTTCTCTCAGAGTCTGCCAGAAGTGGGGCCAAGTTTGTTTACACAAAAATGTGGGCACTCAGTGGGAAGTAACACAGCTCCAGCTCCGGTGCAGTTTAGAGTGATGGACCTTTTTTCACAGCTAGTAATTTGAATAAAAAGAAGAAAATATTTTTTTTTTATATCAGTTTATTGAAAAGGCAATAAAGAAAAGTTTTGCAACTCACACAAAGAGTACCGCTTCAAACATTCACATTCTGCACACAGCAAGTGAAACAGAATGGACTTCTGGGCAGATTAACATAACACAGGTTGTTAAGCTCTTGCAGGGTAGTATTTCAGGGTAGGGAAAGGTCATTTCCACAATGACAGATTTCTATTTGCTATAAGACACTGATGAGTGAAAGAGTCAACAACCCGAAAAGTTGCGCTTAACATTCAAGCATGCATCCAACAACCAATGAGTGCAAAATAAAGGTTTGGTAAGAGGGAGGTTTCTTTCATATAGAACCAGTAGTTCCAGACAAGTAATGTTATGCTTATGTCCACCCCCAAAAACAAAATGTAAAAAATTATGGTTTTGGTAGTATTTTTGTAGGCATAGGCTCTTCTCTTATATATTAAAATGACTATATAACTAACTATAAAACATGTGTTAGATAATACAAATGAATCAGGAACTGAATTTTCCATAGTTATTAGATTTGTTGTCTGTTGACACACGCTGTGTCAATTTGTAGTTGTACTCAGTATTTGATATCCTGTCATAACTGAGGTTTGAGAAAATGTAACATTCTGACTGAATAAATTGTCCTCTCTCTATCTGAGCTCTCAATAGTCTCATATTTGTGGAAACATAATTCTATCATAATTTCCTCACGTTACCAAAAAGCCTCAGACATTCTGGCTATATTATGATGTAGTGAAGTTATGGATTCAAACATTCACAAAACAAAAACAATGGAACCAGTTGCCATTGCAGCATACTGCACAGCTTTGGCTCCTTCTGCTTGTTAAATAATAACAAAGCTCTCACTTCCCATCCAAGAAGACAAATGTCAACATTTTCTTACATTGTCCTTCACCAGCAGGAAATGATCCTGAATACAAACCAAAATACAAAACCTTCAAGTTAAAAACATTCATATCAGTGCTCGACTCAGTTTATCCCTGAATATCACATGTTTACCAGTGGTTTAACCAAAAGGAAAACTTCCTTTCTAAAAGCAGAGCAAGTTGGCATGCATGCTCAGCCTCAGAGTGGCGGCACGCCCCGCATCTTGCGAATGATGTTGGCTATCCGCTTGGCCAATCCCGGGCTGGGCTCTTCTATCTGGAAACTCCGGGTCAGTAGGTTGTAGAGGGAGCCATAGCCCACGGCCACAACGGTGCAGGTCAGGCAGATGACATTATAAGGCATGCTGAAGTCCGGAGTCGGCAGGTTGACCAGCAGAGGCTCTGTGTAGACGCGCACAAAGTAGCTGGACTCCTCTTTACAGGGAAAACTGGAGGGAGATGGGAAATTTTATTTCAGTTTTCCAGACAAACGTGTTTCTCTATGGGAACTCAAACAAGACATGAACATGTAGTAAAAACAGGCATTTTCCTCAGAACAGAAACAACTCCGTACTTACAAGCTGCTAAAAAGTGGACGTTCCCGAGTGCTGTTCGTATCCATGGCGACAATGCTTGGTACAAGAGAGCTGATTACTGAAGACCTAAATGTTTAAGAAACAGACATTTGAAAGTCAAAAAGAGCAATCCGCTCTTACAGCCCTCAACATCATACAACTACTACAACTTTTAAAGCGACACAAGAAGCAACCTGTGTGCAACTTCTTTTTTCAGTTTGGAAAAATATATGCATACCCAACGTAGAAGCCGTGGTTGGGATCAGGGGTATATTCAGTCCACTTGAGGAGAGCCCTCTCAAACTGCACGGTAACCTCGGTGACAGAGTTGGGAGGAAGCTGGACCAGCATCTCCAGCAGGTGGGGCCTCACACGATCCTTAGACGGTTGGTAGTGGATGTAGCCTGTCGGAGGAAAAAAATATGAGTAACCACTGACAGACCATAGCCCCTCGTAATTTTACTCATATGATACAATATGAAAATACTGCATAAATAATACTTATTTCATATGATGTATATATAATGTCTGAGCAAATAGGCAGGGAGACCTAACTACAGCTTTCATATGACTTGTTCTCCTCCTACTGGTGAAAAGAAGCATTACATGAAACAATGATTGAACTGTAGGGAAACCAGGTAGAGTATATGTAACTCGCTAGCTAGTACAATAATTTTACTGATCGAATTTAATGCAAAAAATTCCCACAGCAGCATATTCAAGAAGTTAGTAGAAGTACAGTAGTAGTACATTATTATCATTTCCAAAAATGGCAAAAGTTATTTTCACAGGTACAAGAGCAGAACTTGGTTTGAGGGTGGGAAATTTGGAAAAGACATTTCTGCTGATTATTGTTCAACAGGATTTGGGAGGAAATTGTGAGTTATTCTGCACATAATTCTGCTGTGCATGTACAGTACAAGTAGTGTCTTAAACATAACCAAACACTGGTTTACTAAAGTAAGGTAATCAACCAACATAATTAACAAAAATATTCCCATCATTTACACAGAAATGTTACATTGTCTGAACAGCACTCTTTGTATGAGGCTGGTCTGATTTCTATAATCGTAAAATTTGTGGTTGTTCATCCTTCTTATGCTTTCTAAAGTGACTCACTGGGCTTGTTGTCCTTTCCTTTGCTGGTGACAGTGAGGGTGTGGATGTAGAGACGAAGATACCAAGGCACTGAGTCCAACAGCAGGACGGGGAAAGACCTGTAGGGATGGTTGTTGTACATCAGCGTGTGAATCTCTCCTGTCTGCAGCCCGTAACCAGCCACATAACGCTCAGCGTGGAGCAGAGGACGCAGCATGTCACCTGCAGGCCAGAGTACGAGACAATGAGGTTTAATAGTTGACCATGTGTTTAACATTGCAGCAGAGACAAGTAATGTGATAATAAAACACTGCTGATGTTTAAATTCAAAATTTAGTAGAGCTGAATATTATATCTGATGCTACTTCATTTGCAAATCAGGACTTTGGTCCGTTTCTTTTCTTGAGCGGTTACAAAAACAGGTTTCACCTTAATGTTTGAAAAATTAACAGGGGATTATGTAACAGGAACAAATAGGAACAGTGTCACTTTGATACAAAACACGAAGACAACAACACGTTTACACATGTTGCAGTCTCAAAGTGACTTCAGAGGCTGCTTGTTCAGGGCTTTCTGCACCAAAACAGAAGGGCACTTAAAATTATGATTACTAGGCAAACACAGACAACACTGAGAACAATATGACAAACAGACACAGCTGTTAACTCCTTTATAGTCCTTCTCGTTGCATCCAATAATAAAGACGACTGTATGTTCAGCATCTTACACCACGCTGTGTGTCATGTTCTGTTGTTCTCACTCACCCTCACTGGATTTCCAGCGGATCAGCAGGTTGAGGGAGCGCACAGTGCCAAAGGTGATTTGTTGGGTCAGATCGTAGACAGAGAAGGTCCGTCTGTCCCCCAGGACCACTGCCTGGCTCAGCAAGGGAGTGTCCGGGCTCACCTCAAACTGCTCGCCCTGCACAATGACATCAGATTTTCATCAGAACAATGATGCACCCCTCTATACATAATGTTAAAATGTTAAACTTATAGAAAACATTAAAATTGAACTCTGCTCTGTTTTAAAAAACCTTCAAAACGGCACCTAGTGGAGTTATGGTTAGATTCAGCGTTACTAAAACACAACATGTGTATCCTTAAGCTCTAATAAAAGTGTTGATTGTATTTCCTTGCTCACACACGTTTGAAAAGCTAAAATTTATATTTTAAATACTAAAAGTATTTAGTATTTTAAATCTAGCATTGTTTACTTCACTGCCTTTGTTGGTGCATTGCAGCACACAGGGACGCGCTCATAAATAAATGGTCCATAGCGCTACTAGAGGTCAACAACTCCACTGGGAACCTTTAAATATCTTCACCTTGATACTGCTTTGACAGTAAACACTGATCCTTTTTTGCTTTCTGTGAAGTTTCCATTGAGGGAAGCCTAATTATTTAAAGGAGATATTTCATATGGGATTCAAACCTGAGGGTTGTCTGTGATGTCGATGTAGATTTTACTGGAGGAGGCCAGTGGACAAGCTTCTGTCAGGGTCCGGGAAAACATCTTAAACAGAGACCACTCTGGAGGAACAAACAGCTTAAGTTAACTAATGCTTTTTTCCCACTACCAAACCTCAGAAACTATTAACCTGAATGCAGGAAGAATGTGCTTTTTGCTCACCTCGTTTGCCCTGTGCAGAGTTGTGCAGGTCAAAGACCACATTCAGCGTTTGCCTCAGCTCCCAGGATGTAGTTTTGCATTGCCAGTCATGACACACGGGTCTGATGTGCACTGCCTGGGAGTGAAAACTGCTGTGGAAGAGTTTCTCTGACTTCAACAGGACAGCGAGACCAGCCTGCATGTGAAACAAGAAGAAACTGAGGCTGTAGTCACTGACTTTCAAACACTGAAAGTGAGTCTGAAAATCATACAAAAAGGAGCACACAACCACGCACACAGACACAGACACACACACACACACACACACACAGGGCATTTCAGTTCTCATTGACACTCACCTTGGATCCACATGGCAAGAGCTTCTTCCAGGGTGTCAAATTCTCAGTGCAAACAATCTCTCGTGGGAGGGTGGCATAGCGAAGGAAGCGGTGGTCCGTCTCTTTAAGTTCAACAAAAAAAAATAGACAATCAGTCTACATGCAATGCAGTGCATCTTGGACAGTATCTGTAGCACCTGCATGCCGCAGGAGTTTAAAGCGTCTAATCACACCATTAGCTTTACAAAACGTAAATGGAAACTGAACAAGCCTCTCTGTACCGTTGCCTATACCCAGCGGCTTGAAGGACGCACTGGGCTGAACTGTGTTGGTGGAGTCAATGAAGTTCAGTGAAGCGCAGAAGATCCCCGACAACACATTGGTCAGCTCCTTCCACGTGCCATCCACACTAAAAAGGGCCGAAAATGGTATGAAAATGTATTAAAAACACATATTAGACAACTTTAAGAGAGCGAGATATAAAGAAACTGTATTGAAAATGTTCTCTATTATCTATATCTATCTATCTATCTATCTATCTATCTATATCTATATTCTATTAATATGCCTATATAATAATATAATAAAAATGCCTCTCTGCACACGTCCCTGATGAATAAAGAAGTCTGATATACCTGCCAGACACATAACTTTGTGTTCCATTCTTTTCACTGTGCTCACTATTCTTTACTTTACGGTGTGGCCAATTTTCCCCCTGT
Source organism: Morone saxatilis (assembly GCF_004916995.1). Taxonomy (NCBI): domain Eukaryota; kingdom Metazoa; phylum Chordata; class Actinopteri; family Moronidae; genus Morone; species Morone saxatilis. The sequence continues at coordinate 10,201,503 of NW_023339707.1, forward strand.
TTTCTACAGAGTTAGTTATGTCCTACATTTCCAGTTCCCATGACTTTTACCAACCAGCATAGACCTTGCTTTTAGCCTGAGGTAGCAGCATGGTAATAAAAAAAAATAAAAAATGAGCCAGTTTGTGTTTGTATAATGATGCAAAATGATGTGGCTTTGGCATTTTGTATGACTAACACAAAACCCTGATGTTTACCAATGACATCAGTTATAGAAAGCTAAAATCAATCAATCAATCCGGCATAACAGAGTGATGTCATAAAGTTCTGACCAGTAAGCCAGAGGATTAAGTTAGCTTTAAAATGTACTTTTTTTATTAAAAAAACAGAATATTTATTTCACCTCTGATGCTCTTCAACCACTAGAGGGCCGTACTCACTCTGTCACAGAGTCCTGGAACCAGACCCAGAGTTCAGCCCCAGGAGGGGACGGCTGAAAGGGCTGCCCCCACTGCATGGTCCTCCAGTAGCCCTGCGTGAAGGAAATATGCAGCTCTCGCACCGAGAACTTGGAGATGACCTGGCCCAGAGACTTTGGAAATAGCCGGTAGTGGGACACTGAGAAACATAATATAACATCACACATTTTAGGGTCAGGGTGAGAAAAAAACATGGTCTAATGATGTGAGTATGAATTAACAATAGAAAAACTAGGTTTGTAGAAATATTCTATTTTCTAGACTTGTGTGAGGCTCCAGTTGTGGTAAAAAAAGAAAAAAGGCTGAATGGTACTTCTGTGTCCTCAGTTTCACGTTACTGAAATGTCAATATGAATTTAATACAATCATCAAAAACTGTAATTGTCCAAGAATTTATGCTGTTGTAAAGAAAAATGTGCCTACAAGTAACAATTTAGACTTAAAGACCTTTACATGTCAGTGAGAAGAGAAGTTACAGCCAAATTTAAAACTGAAAAGCTACAAAAACCTAAGCGTGCAGTATCAGACCTTTTCACTGTTTTGATCAGATTACCTGGGGATCAAGAAACCACCTATGAACCTAATTCATACACATTTACAATCACAACTGGAGATAAAGTGAAACAGTTTGTGACTTTTTCACAACTTTCATATACACTGAGATAACCACTATCATTTAAATGGAGGGTATGAATTTCCAGACGCATTATTTTACCATATAAACACTGAACACCATATTTCTGACTGCCAGTGAATGAATGGCATGTTCACTGACGGACTGCTAACAGTTAGCTCACCTTTATTTCCTCTCATGAAATCAGTTTCCCACACGGTGCGGAACTGGAAGCTGGCATAGATATCTCCTGAGTGCAGAGGTCTGATGACCAATTCCTCCTGAAAGTCGTCTTTGGGCCGCGGTACCGATGAGGGCTCCCCGGTTTCAGCGGCAGAAGCGTCCTGTTTGTGGGGAGCAGCATCACCCGGAGTCGGCTCCTCCACCGCGGGCTGCTCGGCTCTGTGTGCCGCTGTTTCTGTGGCTGTTTGTGGATTATCGACAGGAGTGGCAGGGTGACCATCGTTTAGGCTCGTTTCTTGACTGTCTACGACAATAAACACCGACAAACTACAAAGAATGAGCAGCGCAGCGGAGTTGCTGCACCTGTGAGCTGCCATTTCTGTCTTCCGGCTGTGGTTTACTTCCGCGTTGACGCGTCATACGTGGAACCAGCCAATGGGCTGCTTGCATATTAATTCCTGTGGCACAGATATGAACCTGCTTTGTTTTAAGCAAAATGTTTTCATTTTTATGATATTTTACGAGTAAATGCTAGTGTTGAAGCATTACACATATATATTTTACTTTATTTCGAGCTATTATTCAAGAAGAAAAAGTCATTTTAATTCATTTTAGATGTATTTTCTATGTAGAAACGGTAGCATATAGGTCTTGACGCAATAATTCGCTATCATAGATTAAAACATAAAACAACCAGATCTGCAGTTTTCTTACGGCGTTTTATAGATAGCCTACCTGGAGGTAAAAATAAAACAATACGGAAATTACATCGCATAATAAACACATGTTACATTTATTTCTGTATATATATGAGTATATCATCACTTGACCAACATCATGTGTCCATTGATGCATTCTAACCAATTAACCATTTGCAATATTATATGAATTAATTCAGCATATAACAATGATTGCTCGAATTAAATTTCATAGCGTTACCTGGGCTGCTTACACCAATAATGAAGCTTATGGACCCCAAATAAGGGGAAGGGCAAAAGGGGGAGCATACATGATACTGGTGTGTTCCCTAAAACCATAAAATACATAAATATTCGGTATAATAATATATAATATAATGTGTGCAGCATACTAGTCGCTGTGTTGAAGATTTGGTCGTGTTGCTGGACAGGGACGGGCATCATCGGGGGCATATCACCCCTCCCACATCCACACATCATCGCGCGCACAGCCCAGACACACACACACACTTTGTACACACAATTTCTGCTCAGCCATGGCTCCCTGGTAGATGCTCAAAGCGGCTGTTGTCAGAGCGAATTAAATCTGCACTCGCTCGCTGCTTTCCTCCTGACCTTGCCTGCCTCTGGTTGGGTTTTTAATATTTTATTCAGGATTCCTGTGCTGTCTCCCCATGGCTACATCGGATGGACTAGACGGCTGTCTGCAACGAGGCAGATCTCAAAGTGACCCGAACATACTCACCGAACCGGGCATCGATTTGGATCACGGCACAGGTAAGACAGACGCGTCATTGTCTGGGCATTTATTTGCAATAATGTGTTTATGTTGCTGTTTGTTTGGAGATGCAGCGGTTTTACAAAAAAAAAAAAAGAAAAAAGAGGCATCCTCGCTTGCCCAGTGGGATATCAGAACACCAAGGGATAATTAGCGCATATGCTTCCAACCTCGGACGTAAAATACAGTGTGACACTGAATCGTGGAGCTGCAAATTGAAATTTAATGTGCCATATCAGCGTCTATGAATGGCTGCATGCCCCTCCACATTTGCGCTTTATAAAGACGCCTGTAGCCCAATGGGCTGTTGTGGCTGTGAGTAGTATTTAGGAATCAGCGTGTAGGCCGTTTAATATGAACATTAACGCGTGCAAAATGTACAGTATCATTCGCCTTCTGCACGATGCCGAGCTCCCTGTTCTGCGTGTGTATTTATCATCACAAAATCCGCATGCATGTGTGCTCCGTGATGTATCTAAGCCACCATTATAGAGCCCCGTTCTTCAGGAGCCACATGGGTTTCGGCGTTAGGTTTTGGTGTGTTGCCTGTAGAGAGAGAGAAAGGCACATGCATGTCTTTTTGCATTAAGCCTATATAGCTTTGACCCTGCGTATTGACAGCCCTGTCTCCCCCCCAACCCCCTCCCCTCTTCCCCATACGGAACTGATCACTGTTGTGATCAATGAGCGTCCACGTGATGCAGGCTATAGGTGCGATATATCTCCAGTTCAGCACAGCCATGCACTCACAAAAGATCGACCCACCAATTCATTTTATCCTGCAGGTGCGCTTTCCAACATGGAGCCCTTGTTTATCTCTGTGGTCTGTTAGTCATCCCCTCTGCATATGGAATAATGAATTGATCTTTCATTAATAAGTGGAGAACACCAGGGAGCAGTCCTGTTCTGCACATCTCCGATGAACTCTTGCAGATAGACTTGGTTCTTGCTGTGTTTGCTGTAAATGTTTCTCGCTCTTGATTTACCAATATACCTTCAGTGCAAAAAAGATGGCTTGATTTTTTTATGTAAGTGAGGCTATTTATGGTCATTGTGTGGGCTTGGAAAGAGTCATTGCTTACTCCCACACATGGCGAGTTTTACGCACATGAAGAATGCTTGACTGAATGATTCAGAAAAAACAAACAGTGTCATTCACCTATCAACTGTTCACTAATGAGGCCCCGTGTTTTTCACATCTCTAAATCACACCTGTCTGCACTCATCAACTGCCCAAAGCACATTTTTAATGGACCCTTGCTGAATTCAACCCTCCTATGGATGATTTAATTCACACATAGGTAGATGTGATAATGTCACACTGGGTCTTGACACCTGAATAAACAACACAGCAGTTTGGTAGATCAGCAATGCTAGTGATGAGAGCTAAAGCTATTAGGGAACACTGAACCAGCCTCTTACACTGGAATATGCACAACTGCATTACTGTCTAAGATGTGAATATAATTTGCAAATGAAAGACACAGTAAATACAGTTGTCACTGCAAGGACAATGTCAGTGTCTGGTGACCCAAAGTACACAACATCGTCCACCCCCTCCCTCTCTGTGTGGATCATCAGTGCGCTAGCGTCTGGGACACCAGTCTTTGCCAAAGGATTACTTTGGCGGACACTGCCTTTTTCCCTCAACACAGTGGCCCTTGCAGCTGCAGAGGCTGACACTGTATTCATCCACTTACTCAACACTGGAGAGAAGAGTCAATAGAGACAGCAGTTACAGCTGACCATTGCAGAGAATCAGACCAATGTTTTTCTCTTGAATGAAGGTGCAGTAATCATACAGCAAGTCAGTGAAGTCAGTGTTAGGCATAACATTTTATAAGGGTTTAGGTTTGACTGATAATATTTTCTGTATTTTTTTTTCTAGAGCTTGTGTTGTTCACTTTCTGTATAGAAGTATCCTCTTTGAGCTGCTGATTTACAACTATATTTCAAAGTTATTTATGTACGTTAGTCTAGTTACAGGCGTAGCAGTATAAAAACTTGTTTAGTGAGTTTGTTCAGACAAGGACCCTTTAGATTCTCCTGCTAATAAAATGTCACTTTCACTCAAACTTCCACTTAGTCATTGCAGAGTGTCGACCAAGGTAATGGTGTGGAGAGGACACCTTGAAGCTTTGTGGACAGGGAGCGTGTCCAAGCAGGGCTGTCCCTGTGGCTTCATTCCATAAAGTAATTCCACTGTCCTATAGAAAGACGTACAAAAGTGTTACATAGGACACATACCAGGACAGAATAGAATAGCAATATCAGTATTAATACACAGTATAAATACATAAATATGGTTGCAACTATTATGTCCATTATCAGTTAACCTATTTAAGTTTTGATTATAATATGTAATAAAAGAGTAAAAAATGCATATCACAATTTCCCAGAGCAAAAGTGGATGTCTTCAGATTGCTTATTTAGTATGACCAACAGTCCAAAATCCCCAATTATTCAATTTACAACAGAGAAAAGCAGCACATCCTACTCCTTGACGAGCAGGAACTGGCAATTTTTGGGTCATTATTACTTCCTAAACAACAAAATGAAGAAATACATGATCAAAGTTGTTGTACATAGACTTTGTTTATCAACAGTTGATGAATCAACTGATCGTTTCAGGATTACTGTAAGTCCAAATGAGCAACTACTCCACTATACTCCATAAATGCTGTGATAATTCATGGAGAAAATCGCTTTCCACTTTGCCTTCCCTCTTGGGAAGTCAGAGAGCAGGGAAAATGAAAGAACAGTGTCTCTAGAGCTCACAGGAATCTGTCATGTTGCTCAAGGCGACTTTAACATGGTGGAGCTTCGCTTACATGGCGGCTTAAACCTGCGAACAGTCGGCCCCACTTTGTTCAGTTATAGGACAGTGTCTCTTACCACTACTGTCCACCTATCAGTATTTTTTGTAGGGCTCATCCTCCTCCACCGGCCTTACTGATACCTGGATAATCCTCTCGGATCTGACATCAGAAGAATCTCTGAGGATTGCAGGTATAAGTGGAGCCCCCCTAATGAACAAGAAGATATTAAACCCTGTGAAAGCAGTGACGATGACTCACCCCAAGCCAGAGCAATGTCTTGTACATAATACAACCCGTATGCTTAGGTCTTGATGAGTAAATATGGTCAATTCTGAGTCAGCGGGTCTTATATAATTTGTTTCCTATTTAACAAAGCTTTGTTTAAAATGAAGAATTAATAATGTACACAAAATTCTAATTCTAATTCTAAAAATCTATCTATCTATCTATCTATCTATCTATCTATCTATCTATCTAACTCTACTTTTCTGAATGATTGTGAACTTGTTGTATTCAGCTGTGGATAAAACAACAGCGAGAGCAACAGTGACAGAGAAGTGAGAAGTTTTTTTTAGTCTAAAAAAGTGTGAAGAAGTGAGAATCAGACACCAGAAAAAGAATTCCTCTATTTCCGTTTCCACTCTGTAAATATCTCAGTATGACATCATGCTGTATTTTACTAAGCATTACTAAGCGGAAATACGCCTCAACACATTCGGATGTAGTAAACTAATTGGCAATAGCAGTTTTATTAGAGATTAAATGTGATCTTTCACACAATAGAGTAGTAGTAGTCAAGTGACAGTGATATTTCTGTCTGTTTGGATGACATTCTTCCTGTGTTGCATTGGAAAGAATGTATTTCTCATCAAAGTAAGCATAGTAAACAGATCTTTACAGATTGAAATGCACATGGGTGGGTATTGTAGGGCAAATGCTGATTTTAATTTCCAAATTTTACAAGTGGCTCCATAATGTGTAGCCCATAGCAAATTCTGTTATATGAAAAGTATTCTAGTATTCTTACTAGAGCTGAAATTATTGTTGTTTTTTGTTTTTATGTTTTATTTGCACATTTTAAAAAGGAAAGATCAAGCTGAGAAAAGTCAATAGAAGTAAAAGACGTGCAGGTGAGGTAGGAATCCACTATCTACGCTTATCTAAACACCTCAGTTAGTCGATGGACAGTTACATCGATTCCAGCTTCTCATGTGTCAGGATTTGCTCCTTTTCTGTTTTACGTCACTGTAAACTGAACATCCCGGTTTCTTGACCGTTGGATGGACAAAACAAGACATTGGAAACATCACTTTGGACTCTGGGAAATTGTTATTGCCGTTTATCAGTATTGTATGACATTTTAAAGACAAAACAAATCGTCTTTTTTTTTTAGAAAATAATCTGAAGATTAATTGATCATGAAAACGATAACTGGGTGCATCCATGGCGGCTTCCGATATGTGCTCACTGGTCAAGTCAATGTCTGATGGAACCTTGATTAACAAGTAAACCTCTACTGTACTTGTGTCCGTTTGTTTTTGAATATTTATTTAGCTATCATCAAGGAGAACACGAGAACACATTGACAGAGATAGATAGACACACTCAAGCTTACATTATCAAGATTATACTATATCTGGTCTTCAGAAGAACCACCTGCACTTTTATCAAGCCCAGGATAATTAAGTTCTTACTTCCTATTTTCAGTAGAGGAGCTGTAATTCACGCCAGAGTCACGACTCATTCGTCATGGTCCGCCTTAAGGGATTGTGAGTCAGTCAAGGCCACCTGTTAGTAGTAGCCACTGGAGAGCTATTCATTTCTCTCCTCCATGATGCACAGAGGTCCTCACAGAGGCCAAGGAGAAACACACAGACATCTAGAAGCTGAGAGAAACTTCCTGGTTGCCTAACAAATATGTTCACTGTTTATTATTATTGATGCCGTTGAGGCTGTAGGAAGTCTTAAAATAGTGCTACATATCTGTCAGTCCATGACTACAAGCACTATTAGTCATTCTATAGTTTACTGTATTGGGATGGGCTATATGAATAATAATCTATAATACATATTGTTTTATGCAGTACTACTCATATATAGAGATGTGTGACAATTTAAAGGAAAACTCTGAATAAATGAGGCGAAAAACACAATACAGATACGTCTATACTGGGCACTGGAGTAATGTGGTAGCACTCTCCACACATGAGGGAATATCTTTTGAAGCAGTGGTGTTCATCCCTCCAGTGGAGGAGAATCTATGTCAAGAAGAATTGCTGTAAGCGGCTGGTTACGTTGGTTCCTTTTGTTACCCATCTGATTATTGATATTGTTAGGTTTCTGAAAGTTCTATTGGAAAACTGTTTAAGCAGTGAAAATAAGCTGGGAAGGTGTCTTCTGGCCAATCAGGTGTATTATACACTTGACAATCAAGGCACTTCAAATCGATACAGAAAAAATAAATTCAATATTGCCATAGAGCAGTCCTGCCCACGGATTTCTAAAACTACCAACACCAGAATTATTAACAGAATATAACAGAATACCTTTGTAGGTATTTAATAGCAATACCTCTACTGGATGACAAATCTCTTCTTCATTGTCTCATGGATAGGGCTGCAACTAGCTCATTTCTTTTCATTATTTATTCATTTGCATCCATTATTTATTCAATTAATTGTTCACTCTGTAAAAATAACTTACTCACCTTCACAATTTCATCACAAAAGAGCCATCAAATGTCTTGTTTCAGCCAATTAACAGTCTAAAATCAAAAAATATTAAATTTACAATGATATAAAACAGAGAAGCAGTAATTTGCTTTGCTTTGTGTTAGTCTTTCTCCTCTCTGTCTGCAACTGTACTGTCACATTGTGGATCCATGGCCGCTGAGTAGTGAATGAGAATAAGCTGCATCTGGACGCCTTGTTGAGCTCTGCTCCCTGTAGACGCGTTCACTGTCTTTCAGCCGCCCATGAAAATGGAGCACAAAAATGACGCCAACAACAAAAACCCTACATCATGCCTGCTCCCTGTGGATGTGGGAGCAGATTAGGCATTTGACAGTGTTTGAGCCATGTGTTGCTGCGGCTGTTATTTGCGTGTGTACACCTGCGTGTCTGCGTGATTTTTGGCGTGTGCATCCATGTGTGAACTGATCTGCAGGAGAACTGGCAGGTCTGTGCTGACTCGTGCAATGAAAAGAAAAACTAAATCACAGCCGGAATATGCTAGAATGAGACAGTCAGGCAGTTGAACAGACAGCCCTTGGAGAACAGAGAATGAAGACCCAAGCAGCCCTAAACACCTGTCAGAGACCCCAGTGTAAAGGCAAAATATAATGGAAATGTTTAGCCTTTAAAGACTGAGGTTAAATGGAGTTCAGGAAGTTGCATGTACTATGCTGTGAAGGGTGAAGAGCTAATAGAAGAAAGTCCTCTGGGCATCGTGTCTGTAGAACAGTGGAGACATTTTTTGGAGTAAAGGAGAAGAAAAGAAGCTGGAAGGGAAAAGGACAAGAGACTGAATTAGCGAGGCAGAAAGGAGATGGAAGAGAGGGAAGCAGAGCAAGGAGAGACAGAGATGGGGAGGCGGCGGCCTTCATTGAAAGAAAGCCAAGAAGTTGTCCTTATTGCTAACTGGCCGGTGAGATGATGGATGGTCTATAGGAGACCATTAACAGAGTGGCTGTGGCTGTGTGGGTCTGATTTGGTGAGCCTCAGCATGAGCTCCAGTATCAGGACAGTCTTTCCATGGATCCTCTGCAGACCTTTAAGTGACAATACTGACTTCCTCTGTTGTAGTTGATCTACATAAGATTTTTTCATTTTCTCATTTACTCTCCCTGCTAATTGGACCACACCTCTAGTTTTGCATTTCTATGCTATAATGCAACTATTAATGCCAATAAACAATATGAGAATCAACTTTCAGAGACTTGACACCTGAGATGAATAGGAGGTACTGCTCTTGTTGGTGCATTCAGTGAAGCTCTGACATTTGAGATTTACTTAAGACCTATCTGCTGAAAAATATTACATCCTTAAGCTACTTAGTCAGAGAATTAAACCTGGTGAAAGACAAACAATAAACAAACATGGACATTGTAAAAACGCATAATTTTAATTTTTGGTGATATTTTCAAGCATGGTTGTTTTGTCTGAGTAACAGTTCAAAACCCAAAGATATCAAAGGTCCAGGTCCTCCCAACTCTCCCAGTCAGTACGCTTGTAACATCCACAGCAGCCCTCCCAGTGTCTCTCTATCTATCTCTCTTTCCTCTCTCTCACACACAGAGAGACTCATAAATCGATGTAGTGTATCTTCACACCTGTTTGTAGCCGCAATGTCCCTCTCTCATAACGAACCTGCCAGATTCAGTCAGAGATAGATGAAGAGGGCAGAGGGGAGTCCCAGGCCCCATGGCAGATAAACACTCCTGTCTGGGACAGCGAAAGATAGGGGACAGGGAGAAAGGAAACACAGAATAAAGCTGGAGTGAAAAAGAAAGGAGAAAGCTCATGTACCTAAGGTATGATGAGGTTTACTAACAGACATTGAACCATCACAGAGATGAGAGAAAGTGGTGTGAGGCTTTCATAGAGTGTTTGATAGGCACTTACACTACAGTGTTATTGAACATCTCTGCCAGGGCCTCTCAGGAGATGGTAAATTAAATACATCCAGATCAGATAACTGTACTAGAAAGTATACCGTAATAGAAAGGAAATGAATCGAAGCTTTTCATTGTGTTGTTGGACTGATTGTGTGTGAAGCAAAGACAGTATCTAGGAGGAAAGTCAGTGAAGGGTATTCAATTCCACTCCATTCATGAAAATTAACAGTAGTAGTACGTTACAATTTATGACTTGTAGATTTTCAGAATTAAGCTCCATCACTCTGTTGAACTGTCACGTATCAGTCATACATCAGGCAACAATTCTCTGCTTCTAACTTCTCTAATGTGAGCATTTGCTGCTTTTCTCTGTTCTTTATTATTGTAGATTGTGTCGGGTTTTGGACTGTTGGTCTGCAAACAAACAATTTGGAGACTTGGGCTCTGGAAACATTTTGTTCAGTATTTTTTGACATTCATAGACCATAGAACGATTAACTGATTAATCATGAATGAATATAGACACTAGTTGCTGGTGAACACATTAGTGGATATTGAGAAGTGACTGCAGACAGAGAGTTTGTGAGGGCACTATAGTGCATCATTTTTACACCTAGCGCTTAATTGAGATAGTGGAAAGGAAATATATTGCACTAGGGTGCAAATAGGGTGTGATTTTGGACTTGAGTCCTTGTTGTATTGTAGTGAGCTTCAGCACCATGGACAGCACCAGCCTTTGCATTGCAGCAGGCTGCTGCTGAACCGAGCAGAGCCATATTCTGTGTGCTGATAAGTCTGTCCTGGATCACAGATGCCGCGACTCAACCAGGGCTCTTGATCTGCTGGGAAAGAAACCCAGAATTTTCTATTTTTTTTCCACCGATGACACATTAATGAGGAAAGCACACTGTGCAGATCCAGGCACAAATTCCATTTAATTTAATCATCCCATACATCCATGTAAGCCAAAAGCCCCAATCCAATCCCATTAAAGCTGCTATTAGAACTGTAGCCAAGCCCGGAGTACAGAGCCTGTGGTCATTATTGATGAGTGAGTGGCTTCTAGCAACTTCTTCATCAACACTGATTCATCATATGGCCCAAACTTGTTTGGTCACACAAGTGGATGTGTTTGTGCAACTGGGCAAAATCTTTTGTGGACAGTTTTCCTGTCTGCCATCAGTCCCAGACAGTTCTCACAACAGATTCTACTGTCGGACTGACTCATTTTTGCTCCAGTCAGACCAAAACTGTTTTCAAAACAGCAACATTTTCTTCTACTGGCATCGTTTCAGGCAGAGTTACAGAATCTAGCTTGTCATATTTATATGGATCTACTTGTCGGGGTAAGACCAACACATTACTTTGTGATATCTAACAAAGTGGGAGCAGTGACTAATCTTGAAATTACTAAATGCAGTAGTAATATCATTACTACACACGTCACATTTGATATCTCTGGCCTCTCAATAGAGGCAGCAGGCAGCATATATGTCCTGTCCTTAGTATGTCTTCCATGACATGCTTGAAATCGCTATTGACATGGATATTACATGGTAAAATGACAACCATGCATGTAACATCTCGCCTGTTTAAGCATATCCATATATCCATGACAAATGAGGTTACTGGAGAGTTAGCGCACTGACTCGTGTCTGTACTGTCTGACATCACAAAATGAGCTGTTGGCTACTGTTCATTCTGGCCGGCCATGATCTTTGTGAGGTCCAGCACATGGGATGAACGCAGCTTTTCGGACAATAATGTGGTGAAAAATGTCATGCTATTTTTACTCTTTTGTGTTTCCCTTGAGGAGTAGTAGCTTTGCACACACTACTGTACACTATGGCTCCCTGTTCTAGTCCCAGCTGCTGCTCAGGCAGTTACATCAGGTTGTTTAAACTGTCCCACGCTTGCATTGCTGCACACTTGAGGGAATCCAATTGTGAGTAGCACCCTTGCTGTGGGAACTTGTTTGGAGATTACAGTGCTAACAGTGATGATTTTTACTGTTCCTCTGTGCACCTCACATTATCTTTCCTGCCTGGAGACTATGATGTCTCCTCCACGCAGAGCGATGGGAGCTCTGAGGAACTGAGCTATCCGCTTCTGTATCAAATGTAGAAACAATAATAGTGGTTTCAGCAAAAATTTACTCTCAGTCTGCTTTATATAAATGTTTCAGGCACTGACCTGAATCAATGGAAATAACAGGAATAAATTACACACTGTTGCTCACCCACCTGACTCCTGATACTGGAGTCTATAACTAGCCTTGTTGACTGAAATCGCCCACGCCCTATTGAAGACCCACATCTAACTCACCTGTGCATAAACTTTGAGAGTACTGGCTGCTTTCAGGAAGCCATGACTGCTTACACTTGCTGTTATCTTGAGGAACTGAAAAAGACTGAGTAAGTAGGAGTTCAGGATATTGCTCAAGGACACTTTTAAAAGTGTTGATAGACACATTGGCTGCTGTACGATTGAAGCTGTGACCTTTTTGTTGGCGGGAAAGTCGTTGTAAACACAAGCCCACCTTTTTAGAGAATAGGGTCTAAAAGCGTAATTTTAAAATTAAACCATCTCTGTGAAGAGGCGGATCCTTTGCAAGCAGCACCTTTGAAGATATAAGGAGATGAATGAGTCAATATGAATCTTGCAGTTTGTTAGATTAATGTGATAGACTGCAGGAACAGCCCAAGGTACGAAGGGTGAACCAAGACTTCCATTACCTGATTGGAGGGAGCTTTTTGATGGAATAGGATGAGATTTCTTATAACGGGAACGCAGCCCAAAACTTAACTATGGACTGGAAGTTTTCTTGGACACACTCAGGGTTTTTCTTCTTCTTCTGGTGGTGGTTGCTGTTGGGAGGGCAGGTTGGAGGGACGTTTTCTGAGGCTCGCCCTATTGTGTGGGTGAAAGGAAAAGCACTTTTAGCAGGAACATTTTTGGCCCACTGGGTGGATGTGACGGCTGCAGCAAGGTTTTCACAGTTGGTCAAAGATAGCCTGTCTTTTTTTGGTTGAAATGCAGAGGCGTGTCTGTGTGTAAATGTGTCATGTGTGTATGCGCTTGTGAATGTGTGTGTCATGGAATTATCATCCATATTTTATGTATTTGTGTAGAAGTAGTGGTACCCATTTTCAGCATTAATGGTAAATTACTGTCCAGGCCAACATCCAATTAATTAATTGAAAAGTGCAAACCTTGCTTTTATTCAGTCTTAATACTACTTAATTTGTTATAAATGTCTTATTTCGTTGCCCAGAAAACAAAAATAAAGTACCAATGTACAGGAGATTTTTGTATTTGTGTTTTTATCTGTGCTGGTTTGAAGTGGGCAAGTACTTCCATGCACCAATCACAGTTTAGCAACATTTAAATAAAAATATGATGACGGATGATGTGTTGTTTGCTTGAGTTTCCAACATCAGATCAAGCCACCCCACCCACACAGTCCTGATGAAGGAGGTTAGCTTTTTGAGTTTTCAACTGTTAATAAATAATAACTAAGGATTTTAACTTTGATTGCTGCTTATTTAGTCATGAACATAGTCCCAGTCACAGATAATAATCTTATAGTAAACCTGAGATTTAAAACCAAGTTTTAAAGGATCGGTGTGTAATATTTAGTGGCGTATTCCGCTCGCCTTCCACGCGTGTAGGAGAAACTACTGTGGCTGCGAAAGACCAAAATGCTCTATCTAGAGCCAGTGTTTGGTTTGTGCATTCTGCGTTACTGTAGAAACATGGCGGACTCTGTACAAGAGGACCTGCTCCCTCTGTAGATAAAAACAGCAAATTCTAAGGTAACAAAAACACAACAGTTCCTGTATTCAGGTGATTATGAAAACATACCTATGAATATTATTAATTTGTGGCATTTTTACCTTACCTGAAGGCCACCGTAGGTTCTCCTATACATTTGGAAAGGGGAGGCATGAGTGGAGGGGTATTCAGGTGGTTGCAGTCTGCAACCTCACCACTAGATGCCACTAAATCCTACACACTGGTCCTTTAGAAGTTTGAATTGTCCAAGCCAAACCCATTTAATCATGATGACTTTTTGACAAAGCCCTTCCACAGCCACAAAAGACAAACCATCAAAATCTAATCAGTTTCTACTCGTCCCAACATATATCTGAGAAGCAGCCTTTTATCAGAAACTTAGAATGAGCTAGATTCTTGATTCTCTTTGTTGATGCCGCAGCAAAGGCTTACACACGAAGCCACCCACTAGTCCTCATTCTGAACACCAACATATGGTAACAAACAAGGGCCTCCGGCATTTCCTATTGGTTGCTGGCCTCACTGACATCATTTCACTCTCTTGATGCCAGTTGCCCACATGCTGGAGTTTCACACTTGGGCTGTAATCACTTTGATGATGTGGAGACTTGACCTTTGCAGACTCATGTTGCCTTACACCATGATACCATATTTTTCCCAGAAATTAGTTTCATTCCCAAACAAGTACACAAGTACACACATGTTAGGATGAGTCATCTTAACACATGTACATAGCACAGCTAGTTTTGGATTGTTTAGACCAGAATTTATTTATTAGGGTTAATGTGGACCACTCAGTGGGTTATACAATGTGTGTTTTTCCCCTTTAATGCTAGTAATTTAATTCAGGGTGGGCTGTAAAATGAGAATGTTTTGCTTTAGATTGGGCTTTCATTTGAGAGTTCACTCAGACGACTATTCTTCCCCCTCCTAATGAAGTACATTGTGGTATGAAAAATGGAACAAACAAAAAAAAAATGGACCTGACCTCTGTGTCCTCTGTGTTTGTTATGGTCCCCTACCTATTGTCTGAAATGCATCAATAATAAAACTGTCCTGAAGAGAAGAAAGATATTTTGCTCATTAGTAACGTTATTATTTTTGTATTGTTGAAACACTGTTCAGCAGGATGAATATTTGTGATTGGATATGCAAATGTGTACACAGAGTAATTTTCTGGGACTAGGTTCAGAGCAGTGACAAAATAAATCTCATACAAGAAAGAAAGCTTTATGAGACAAGGCTTTCAGTTACTATTAATGTCCGTGTTGGATGGACTTTTTTAGAGCCTGAATAGAGTGATTTTGTGAAGGTGTTCATTATTCTCTCTGCTTTTCCTTTAATAAATCCATCTAAACTTGAAAACTACCATTCGTGATCTCATCCTTTCTTTTCTTATTAATTCTACTTTCATTTTACGTTGCTTCAGCCCTTCTGCTCCTTACTTTCTCCCTGCGAGTCATTAGCCGTGTGCCCTGAGTGTGGCCGGGCCCCCGAGGCAGCCAGGCTGCAGACAGATGGCAGCGCAGTTGTAAAGCCAGGGGGGTAAAGTGAGGAGGTTAGCTGGCGTGTCAGCGGGTAAGGAGGTGGGCCATTCAAGGGCACATTGTCAGTTGCCTGGTTGGAAGGAGCAGGGAGGCTGGAGCGAGGAGCTGGGGCTCTGTGGGGCCTGCAGAGATGTTGGGAGTCAGGGGTCAGTCTGATGTTATTTATAGCTGTGATGAGACCACTGAAGCACATAAACAGAATTTAACAGCAAAGGTTACACAGTGATATATATTTCTTTCTTATCAGGTTTGGTTTAGAAGTGCTTGCAGCAGGTACAGTACAGTAATAATAGTCTGCAGGCATGCTAGCGGCTGTGTGAGGCTGTGTAGTGATGCTTTAAGCAAAATGCTAATGCTAGCATGGCAATGTGCTCACAAGGACAATTCTAACATGCTAATGTTTAGCAGGTTTAATGTTTTACCAGGTTTAACATTTTAGTTTAGCATATTAGCATGCTAAACAAAGTATAGGACAAAGTTATGACAGGTCATCCTGGGGGGAACATGGATTTCTGAACCACATTTCATGGCAATCTATCAAGTACTGTAGTTGTTGAGACATCTCACTCAAAAACACCAAATGTCAATGTCACGGTGGCGCTGGAGGAAAGTCATTATCGACAAAATCAATAGCTTTCATCCTAATGACCTAATGAAAGGATTCTGGGGACCATGAATTCATGTACAGTAATAGTTTCAGAGATATTTCACTCTGGATTAAAGTGGTGGACTGACCAATTAGAATGCATACAAAATGAAACTATAATGATCTTCCTCAGTTAACAGATAAACAAAAATAGAATTGTACTGTATACTATACTAGTCTTAAGTTGTAAATGTACATAAATTCGAAGGACAAACTGTATTTTCTGACTTACTTGACAACCATTCAAGGCCTTTTCAGTATTGCTATTCCAGAGATCTGAAGGCCGGTTGTGTTTGAGAGGTTTAAATACCTGCTTATAAAATAAGATGATCAATACTTGAATGTTTCAATGTAGTTCAATTTGTAAGGCAAGCGGTGCAAATATTTGAGCTACTAGAATACTAAAGTGCTGTTTTGTTCTGATTTGTCTTTTAATACTACAGAGAGAGCTTTTAAAAACACAAACCCACTCATTAGATCAGTTTATCAGGTGATTCAGCAAAGCAAGGCTTTGCCTCATACAACCTCACTGCTATAACTATGCTGTTGATATTATCCTACCCCTCAGTGTGAATCCCTTTCATTGCAAAATCTGAAAAGGTCACAGGCGGATTCAGTTGTATTTGTTGCTCACTCACATTCTTTGCCTTTGTGGTTGTCAGTGTTGCAACAAAGCAGGAAGTTGGGTGTTTTGCATTTCATCATCGACAAAATACATGTTTTTTTTTTTAAAGTTACCTTTCACTTTTAGACTTCATTCATTTATTCCTGTTGGCTAGCTCATCTTGGTCACTTGGGAAGGGGGATGTGCTCAGTGTGTACATGTGGGGAGAGATCTTATGCTCCTGAATGTGCTGACAAGCTGGTTAAGTGGGGTGTGGTCCCTGGTGGCACACTAACACTCTCTGTTGTAGTTTTCTTGCCAAGTCACATTATCACATTGCCTACTTTATTCCTCTCTTAAATCATTTTTGAGTTCACACTGCACTAATGCAGCACAGACTGTGGCATTCAAAGTTTACATTTGCTTGTATTGCTGAGGTATTTTATAAATTAAATTATGTTTTCTTGTTGGGGGTTTAATCTTTTATCTTGTGTTTATCTGTGACGCCACCACTCGATTGGAATTACAGTGTGTGCAGACTTGTGTTGGAGAGGGCTATGGGCGTACAGCAAACAGACTATTGGTCCATTGCATCAACATGACACACGGATTTAATAAATCCTATTTTGCGTTAGCATATTAATTAGAATCACGCATACTCGCCACGTGGTGCATGTAGTCCATTCATGCTTATCTGACACACATTTCGATACATCCTCATCCGGCGGATAAAAGAAATCTCCATGTGCATGCATGTGTTTTCACCTAATTCCTGTGCTCTGCCCAGACTCCTGTCATTTTCTCTGAACAACCACCCCTTCTATGAAAAATGAAGAGTTACTTGATATGCATTATAAATAGCTGCGCCGTGATTGGACGAGCCCAGATTCTCCTGCAAGCTCTTCCGTATAGCAACAGCCCCCTCCCATCTCTCCTTCTCGCCTCTTCTCCCTGGAATCCCCCTTCTCTCCTCCTCCTCCCTCCTCCCATCTACTTCCCCCTTTCAAAATGCAGACAGATCTCAGTCCTCCATGTGGTATCACCCCTCCTACCCACAATGCACTGGGTGCTGCCACTGGCTTTAGATGTGGCAGGCAGTGTCTGTGTAGGGGGCTCCTCTGCTCTCCTCTCTCCTCCT
>NW_023339707.1:10219461-10220152 GCF_004916995.1 Morone saxatilis
CTGTCTCTCTCTCGCTCTCTCTCAACGCCTCTACCCCTCCTACTCCCCCCCTCTCCTTCTCTTAAGCTTTTTTTTTTTCCTCTGCGCGACTGGGTGCGTTTCCTTCAAGCTTGACCTGGATTCTGCGTGCGCCGCCACGTCTGCCATGCTGCATGTGTGACAGAAGTGATGATGACACAGTGAGACGGGTGTGCATGGTCAACTGACCTGTTTCCCAGCAACTTTTACGGTCAAACGCCAACTGGAAATTATCTCCTTTCATCTCATCTGTCCTTTACTTCTTCCTCTGTTTTCTGTCTTGCCATTACTTTTCCTTTCCCTTTCTTTCTTTTTCCTTTCCTCTCTACTTGTCCCCTCCCTTTTTCCTCTTGCCACTACCCTTTCTTTCCTTGCTTCTCTCCTTTTTCTCCTCTCCTCTTCTTTCTTTCCTTGTTTCTCGCTGCCTTTCCCTTTTGCCACCACCTTTCTTCTCTTTCCTTTTCCACCCTTTCCTCTAGTGTTTGCTCTCCTTTCCTTGTTTCTCCTCTCCTCCCCCAATCAGTACCACCATCCTGTTCTACTTCCTACCCATGTGCTTTAGGGAAGAAACAGGGGGCAAAAAAACGCATGAAAAGGAGTCAGCTGTATCCTCCCTCCTCCATCACTGTACTCTACATCACACCCTCAGCCACTCTGCCCCCCCCCCCCCCCC
>NW_023339707.1:10220252-10240555 GCF_004916995.1 Morone saxatilis
ACACATACACACACCACCAGCCTTCCTCTCCCAACATCCCCCATCACAAATCCTTGCCTCCTCCTCAGCTGAATATTTGAACAAAGATATCAGTCTCCTGAAGGCAGACATTGCTGCATTGACGTATGTAGCTCTTAAATACGTGGAATTTATTGTACATTTCCTCTTTCTCGGCTCTTCTTGTGACTACATGCGGGCGACCCAGCGGCAACGTACGCACATGGATCTGTAGACCCACACTTTGCCTGATATGAGTCACAGCCTCTTGTTCAGTGAAATACATAGGTTTCCTTTAAAGTGAGAAAAGGGCTCTCTCTGCAGAGATGGCAGCCAAGTGGTTGGGGACAGCTCACTGTCACTCACATTAAATATTACAGACTGCACTCACCATTGATTGCCGAATACTGTTTTACATTCATTCATTTTAACGGAAACATTATTTGTATATGAACCTAAATCTACTGAATCTCACACAGATGTACTTTTATTTGAGACTTTTTTTCTTTTTTTTCTTTTTGTTTGTGTGATTTGTCAATTTCATTTACATTAGCTCACTTATTTTCTAATATAACAATACATTTGGTAACCTTCGGTGCGCTTTTAAGTTGCTATGTATTTATATTATTTTATGAAGACCCTTCAAGACCAGCAAGCATTTGAGAGAGCAAGAAAAAAAAGAGGAAACGGATTTGCCTCCATGCAGAATATATGAAGATGAGCACATGTGGTTGAAGCATCCTCAGACATAAGCAACATGGAAGACATGAATAAGTCATCACATTGTGGGAAGAGATAATGCCACCCATGTTTTGTGGCATTAGGCAACATATTGCAGATATATTTGTACCTCCTGAAAACACTTGGGACAGCTAGGACAGAGAACATATGAGTCGTATAATAGAAAAACAGAAGGTTGACACAATAAAACAATCAGCCCTGTTTTAGCAGGCAGCTGAGCCTAATGCTGTTTCTGGGAAAGCAGCGAGGCTGGCACACCTGTTGGTCTCCAGGGAAATGTATCTTTTGTAGTCTTATGAGGTCTGTCTGTGTCTATGTCCTCTTATGTTCCCTCCAAATTTTGACGGTGAGAGTTCTTTATTTTGATATATGACGTATGACTCGGTGGGAGGGGATTCGCAGGGAAATAACAGCCGTGAGGGAGTGTGGTTTGATCAAATTAGTCTCTCTAATTCAATCTGCTCACAGCACTTGGAGTCCATCATGGTTTATTCAGTAAGGTGAGCATACTAATTGTGCTCTGGTTTTTCTCTCCCCCCCCTTAAACTGTCTTCTCTCACCTACTTCTGCACATTTTTCTTCATCTCTGTATCCCCACCTCCATATTGCAACACACACTTTGCCCTCTTTTCGTGCTTCTCCACCACACACGCCCACCCACTCTTTCCTTACCCCATTTCATCCTCCTGTAACAACTCTCAACCCTTCTCTGGGCTTCTCTTCCTCCTCCACTGTCACTGTAGTAGAGTTGGTAGACCAGCAGAGGGTGCTGAGGACTGGTTGCCTGGTGACCGGGGTCCACACTCCACCCATCCGACGTAACAGCAAACTGGCCACCCTGGGGCGCATCTTCAAGCCCTGGAAGTGGAGGAAAAAGAAAAATGAGAAGCTCAAGCAGAGTTCCACAGGTACAGGGCTGGATGGTCGGGTGGGTGGAAGGGGAAGTAATGCTAGAGGGTGGGTGTAGATTTCCATGTTTACATCCACAAACACATGAACACACATTAAAATTCCCACATTACTCCTCATCTCCTCTAATGAATTAGGTTAGGAAGAGATAACGAGAGGGTGTGGGTGAAAAGATGTGGTAAGTCATGTTCCAATTAAGTCAGTCCTCATGAACACCAGAGAGCAGTTTTATACATTTTTACTAACCCACAGAGATGCACAGCACAATATTGTTTTAAGTTCCCTTCCACTTAGAAATATTGTTCTTATTTTTTTTATAGTGTGGAAATCAAGCCTGGTCTTGTATGCAACTTATACATGTGTGGTGTAGAAACGTTAAGCCACCAGTGCACATACTGTACACTGAGAATGGACTTTACAGTAGGAGACATTTTGTGTGAACTAAATTAGCATATTCATAGATTCTGGGATTTTTAATGAGGTAAATGCAGTAGATGCCTTTTTATAAGATTTGAATGTGAAAATTATACCTTTTCTTTTGTGGATAAAAACAACATTATCAGACACACTTTTGTTCCAAGCAGACTGTTTGTATGTATGTATGTTTTAATACATGTCTTGAGAGGATTTTTAAGTTTAACAAAATATCAGACATTGTTTGCTGGCACTGACCCACTTTTTTAAATTGTATTGTTCCTGAAATGTCTGCTATTTTACTTTTATCAAACACTTACCGCTGTTCTGAAGGTTTTTCCAGAATCCTCAAAGACTCTTGTAACCTTCATCTGCTAAAAGATACAAAGGTCTTTCCTGTCCAGTTATAATATAGTACATGTCGTTGCTCCTTTTGTACAACACAAGGAAAATATGAACCTGTTAGTCTGCATAGAAAAGAAGAATACTAGAAAGTAACATCTGCGTAGACAAATATAAGTAATAAATGCTTTATGTTTGGTTCATGTTTGACAAATTTAGCATGGATATATGTTGTTTGGAAGAACTAACCATGAAGAACTAACGTCATGTTACGAGTGCCAGTTGCAAAAAATTTTACCAAAGATAATTTTTGTTGTTAAAATGGCATTACATTTGGTGAAGAGGGCATTATTAGTTGTTTAGGACATTTTTAGGACTTGGGACGTGACTCTGGACTTGCCTCATCACTTGCGAAACAATGACTTGGTCATTTCAGCAATCATAAATACTAGAAATTCCTTTCTATGACTAGAAATATTTCTAATAACTTCTCCACCTCTTATCCTCTCGCAGATGTAGCATTATCCAGCGGTCTTCTATGCCACGACCCAAACTCCCCCACCCAGGGCTGCTGCTCAGACGGCACAGTCCTGCTTGGTGGATTCGGGGGGCCTTTAAACGCTAACCTCACAGTCAGCAGTGTGGAATACCTTGGTCCTGAGGAGGAGCATCCCCCTCAAGGTACGACAATCCCTCGCTGTTCTCACAGCCATCAACTAATCAATGGACATAGTAAAATTGCAAAAGCAACAGACGAGGGAGAAATGGATTCGAAAAGTGTCTGAGTGTCTTTCCCTCGGCTTTATAGTAGATCATTATGAGAGTGTATAAGATTGCTGTGATCAGTTTGATAACATGCTTGAAACCAATCTGAATGAAGATGGAGGGATTTTTATGCTGTTTTCTTAGAACAAAAGTTGACACAAAAACCTGTTGGTGTCATGGTATAATGTCATGAGTGTTATATTTATCATAAGTAAAGGTTTTAATTAATTGGGAAACATTTTGCACAAAGCTTTTTTGCTTTCCTACATGAAACTGAGACAGAATTAATCCTCTACACATGAAACACTAGAGGGCAGCAAAGACAATTCAGTGACATTCTTTGTCAATAATATGTATATTTGTATGTACAAATACAGTATATTTAAGTATAGTTGGACATTGTAGAAATTGTCATCAGCTTGGAAAAAATTTACAAATGGCATTACTGTTTATGGTCATTCATTTTAGAATCCGCCTTCATTTTCAAAACATTCTTTTACAAGCTGTTTCCACCAGCTGCCGTCCTTTTAATAGTGACATTATTTTTCCTTCATTCATGTCCTCCAGTAGCTGCCCCTCTCCAGGACTGTGAACGGGTGGAGGAGAATATACCACTACGGGAAGAGGAGGGAGGCGATGAGGTTCACCCTGCTGGGGATTTACCTGAGGGGCTGCAGGACGTGGGAGAGCACATGGAAGACAGACCAGAGGAGGACATTCCTCCAGGAACTTCCCCACCACAAGTACCTCCAAAACTTTTGTCCCAGCTGAGTACTGGAGATGGTGAGCCACTCATATGTTTCCTCACATGTCATGAGAGTAATAATACTACAAGTACAGACGTATTATGAGATGTACTAAATGTATCCAAAGTAAAAGCTTGTTCAGTACAGTGACTGATATATTATTATATGTTATTATATTGTTGATTCTGATACATCATTGTGTAGGAAGCATTTTACTGTTACTGAACTACACTTTGGTAGTTTAGTCCAGCAGTTCCCAACCTGGGAATCTGTAAAATAGATCTCGGTCATAAAAGGATTAATGTAAGAGGAAAGAAGAAAAAACAAAGAGCTCCTGCACAAATTTATTTTCATTTTTTCAAATTTTCTCTAATCTTTGTTTAGTTAAATATTGGCTAATTTTACATGTCTGGGCCTTAAACAGGTCTTTAAATGAAACTTATCTTAGATGTCAACAACTCATGGACATGTAAAACATGACAGGGAGCGTCAAATAGACACGGTTTTATTCTAAGAGATCAAGAGACAAAAAGGTTGGGGTTGGGAAGCTTTATTTTTTAACAATTTGTTGTGTATATTCATATAATATATATACTGTATATTTATTATATGAAGTAAATCTGAAAAGTAACTAGTAACTACAGCTGTCAAATAAATGTAGTGAAGTAAAAAGTATATTTCCTGAAATGTTGTGGATCATAAATACAAAGTTGCATATTCTGCAGTTTGACAAATTTTGAAGTGGGTAGGTAGAGTCACACTTTCTACCCATTGATAGAACAAACATACTGTAGATATACTGCAAATGGCAGATCTCTAACTTCTTTGCAAAAAACTTTATGTTTATTTCCACATTCATATTTTCCCTCCAGATGCTCAAATGTCCTCTTCTATTAAACATCTGTGCAAGTCAAATCAAGTGTACTGGAGAGTCTAAATTCCCCTAAGTACAAATATAAATGTGTTTGCCAAACTCCAGCTCAGAATCCTAAGACAAACTCCTCCTGCGACCCTGCAAATGGATGAAAGAGTGATTCTGATAATGTTTGTGTTTATCTGCTCATCCCTCCCTCCAGATTCAGGCCCTGTATCGCTCCCCACTCACCTGCCCAACTCCTACCTCCCCAAGGAGCCTCCACCCAGGGCCACAGAAAGCCTGTCTTCAATGACCCTGCCACTACGAGGACCCCTGGCCAACTCCTCAGGGTCCCCACATCTAGGCAATATGATGCACCCTCCAATGCCCCCTAGCTGCATCATGGAGGAACTGCAGAGAGCCTTCGCTTCCAAGAACAGACAGGAGAGGTGAGCCCTCAGGTTGACCCCATACATCTGTTGGCTTCCTCACTCAGACATACTGGAGCGGTGAAAACAAATATGTTGCTTTGTTTGTTGTCTTATTGGTGTCTAATGCTGGCGTTGATGAAAGGCTTATATCCCATATGACAGGATATATTTGGTGACTATAATGAAGTTTGCTCACAAATCTCTAATTTCTGACAATACAACAATTTGTTAAAAATGTCCTCCAAATAGATTAGAATTATTAGAAATAGATAGATTACATCCTTGAAATATTCTATATTTAAATTCCAGATGTTATCCTTAACTCCTCCCACTACTATCAACCTTAATTTTCCCTCCTCTCTGTGTTCCTTTAGTGTGCACGAAGGGTGTGAGCAGGGCTCACCCCCGCGGCTGTGGTGTTCAGACGGGCGGCTCTCTCGCTCCTGCAGCTCCGAGAACCAACACACATCATCTTTGGGGGGCGGCTGTGTGGGAGGCGGAGGGTCCAACTGGCCCAAGAAGGAGGCGGAGGAGAATAAGGAGAACATGCGGCTGGACCAGTGCTTCTCCAACACCTCGGGCCTCCCCACCGACTTGGACGGCTGGAATGATTCCGTTATCTCTGGTGGGTTGAAGAGCTTACGAGTACGATGTACAGTGCAGTGTGCAAGCATTTCCACATTCACACGTTCCTTTTGTTTTTGTCCGGGCTCTGTGCTGTACATGTTAGATTTAAAATAAAACAATGACTGTGAACTTAAATTGTTGAAATTTCATTGAATTTGAATGTGTTTCTGTCTAAAAATGAATTGCTAGCATGTTGATTATAGTCGCATTTATTTAATTTTTAAAAATTACTGTAATATTGAGTTTTTTTCTTTTACTGTACTTATTGTAATATTGTCTTTTTTGTTACTTATTGTATTCTAATATTGTACTTAATGTGTCGGTATCAGGTTGGACAGCAAAGAAAGAATTTCATTGCACAGAGGAAACTTGCTTTCTTTTGTTGAATATGACAATAAACATCTTGAACTTGAACTTAAGAGCTAAAGAGCCACATATTTCCCTTGGGAGTTGACTGAACATTGGTCAGGTGGCTAAACACGACTCTAACTGGATACTACTGTTGCTCTGTGGCTGCTGGGTGTGTAAATTGGCAACTGACAAATTCACCATAGCAACTTTATAAAAGAACAAAACAATCAATTAATGCAATCTTAATATAATAATCTAACAGAATTATATAATTTTTGCACAATTTAATTCATTAATTAAATTGGCCAAATTAATTATTAATTTGGCCCCTCTTCTATCATAGTGCCTCAGGATCCTTATTATTTCAGTAAATATTAGAATTAACACAGTTGACACAGTGAACCTGTGGATTCCTGGAGGTCTGTGTCTTTGGGGTAGTAGCCTGGTTTGAGCAGTTGGTAATCCTGCCTTGGGAGTTCCATATAAAAGCAGCTACGAGTTGTACAATATTACTAATGTGAACACACTCAAACATCCTTAAAGTTGAGGGTTGGCACTTTTCCCTCATAGTCACCGTTTCATTTCAAATCCAATTTGCTTCAGGACAGAGCAAAAACAATATATAAGGTGTCCGTCCAAATACTAAAGAACTGCACTGTAAATAACAATCACTTGGTGTGGGTGTTTGCTGAGGTTGTCGGCATTTGGGATGGAGAAAGGATTGGATTGGCAGCCTTTTCAAATGTATGTGTTTGCATATAGTCAGAGCTGAGAGTCTACAAAGGATGGTAATAAGGTAGAGTTTCCTATGTGTTAATGCATGTATGCGTGGTTGCAGGCACACTTCCTCGCAGGCTAAGGAAGGAGTTGCTGGCTGTCAAACTACGAAACAGGCCCAGCAAGCAGGAGTTGGAGGACAGGAATATCTTCCCAGCAAGGAGTGACCAGGAACGCCAGGAAATTCGCCAGCAGATTGAGATGAAACTAGCCAAGTAAGCAATGAAATCCTCATTTTAATCTGTGTATCTGGAGTATTAGTGATGTACTTGTTGAAATAATTGCAATAAACCTTAAGCGCTGATCATTGTTGAACACCGGGTTGTACAATGTATTTTGTCCTGTGATAAACGTATGAAATATTTTACTCATATCAGTAAAAGCATTTCTCTTTGTGCTCTGAAATGTCTTTCTAGTTACAATTCCTTAATATCGCTGCAGTTAGCTAATGATTTCTGTGTTAGTCGTGGTGGAACAATGCAAACACATGATGGATCTGGATAATGGATTTTTGCAGGGTAAACCTATATGCTTAATTGATTCAGTTACATAACACCCAACAGTAGGAGGAGGTGAGATAAAAAAAACTGGATCTAAACAGATTGTTGAACTGATTGTTTTGCACAGACTTGATTTATGTTGTGTAATCTGCTACTGCTCAGAGGAGACTGTTGGGGTGTAATAAGGCCAATCCTCGTACTGGGAAGCCTCTATTATATTACAGCACAGCACTAAACCATTTTAACTAAAACTGAGAAGGTTCCCAAAGTGGGTAAATGACAAAAACAAAAAAAAGTCCCAGAAATCATTTGGCACAAGAAACACACACATGTCGAGTACACGCCTGGATGCTTTCAAAAGAACAACTGTTCTCACACTTTCTGGAGTGCAACAAGTACAGACGCTGCTTCCAGGAAATCTGTTTGTGCAAGCCTGCACTGATGTTCATATTAGTGCTCTCCCACCAGGGCATTAATAGAACAACTAGTTTTTCTAATACAACTGAGAAATGTCCAAAGACTGACTCGTGTGTGAATATGTCACAAGAGTCAGATTCTTTAACACCAGTGTGTTAAACGGACACACCACAGCGTTACATAACCTGCTGTGCAATAACACAGCCAAGCACAGAGCGCCACCCACACTTTGAAGAGAACAAGATCTAGCGTCTGTCTGTGAGACAACTAAGAATACTGCCTCCCCGGTCTATTCTTAGATTCGCTGCGAGAACATATCTTATTGTTACTCGAAAAAAGGTGAATAACTGCTCGCAAGGTCACAAGCTTATGTAAAAGTGAGGATGGAGCACGACTGTAGCTAGCATGAGAGCTAGCAGGGTCTTTGTCTTAAAGACACTTGTAGCATAGCAGTGAGAGAAGCTGCCTGCTATAAATATCTAGTTATACACTGGGTTCAGTGAATTTACTCTTTTGGATTAATAGCTGTATATTTCTTCACATGGACAGTAAATGAATGATCAACCATGACTCTTACACATTATTTGTGAGCTTCATGCTGACGCCACTGAATAAAACTCTTTACACTGCTCCAGGACTTTAGAGGCTGGGTAAAAAAGGCAGCGGTCCTTTGCTTTGGTTTGTCTGGAGTTATTACCACTGCCATAATCACACCAGAGGCTCTAAATAAGTTATTTCAATATTTATACTACACCTACAGTGTCAAGCATATGCAAGCATATGCGTTTTCATCCGACGGTATAGTACATGCATAAATTGACGGCATACTGCACCATTTTGGGAGGAAATCCTGGCTAAAAATAGCTCAGAATGGTGAAGAGGAGGGGGAGAAAAAAAAAGCTCATTTCCCCTGAGAATTCATACTAAATGACAAAACAATCCATCACACACTCCTCTGGATTTTTCCAGGTGACTCCCACCATAGATTCAATTTGCTCTTTTTTTCTCCATCCTATCTGCAGCTCACAATGAAAAGCTACTGTTGCATTTGCTGCCGATCAAGCAGAAAATGCCATCTGGACTTATGGCGGATAATGACACCTTGTCTATCTATTGTGTCAGTGATAGATGACCTTTCTATCTTTAGAGACTCCCCGCCTGGCCCTTGTGCTGCAGCCGCACTCCGCTGTTTCTAATCTTAGCCACTGACACTGTTCAATAATGCATCTCCCCATGCACTCCCTTCTCTCCACAAATGTGTTGTCGGGGAGTTATAGTGGCAGAAATAATGGGGGGAGGAGCAGGTGGGAGCTCTGCTACTGTACTTGAAAAAGAAAGAAAGCTTGGAATGGCCAATTTTGTCTCCTCGTGGAGTTGGCAGCTGAAATCAAAGACTGAAAGTCTCTGCCACCCACACGTTGGCTTTTTATCCTTTTGTTTGGATTTTTCATTCCTCCCTTGGCTGGTGTAGTTAGACTTTCTATTCTAACTCAGTTCATTACAGAACTTCCCGAGTGGGAAATGGAAACCCTTATGCCAACAGGCGTTTTTGCGTCATCATGGTATTCTGGGGATACCTTTCAAACCCTTATTTCAGCAATTAAACCTGGATGTAGAGAGCAGTGGGTGAGAAACTGGTACAATGAGTCAATGTTGTTTTTCCTGTTGTGATATTCTCGGTTATCCCACATAAGCCATCTCGGTCACCTGAGACAGAAGATGGTTGGAGAGCAACAAGGTTTTTGTGATTCATTTGGCACACAAAGAAAAAAAATCTGACTTTGTTACCAAAATAGTGAATAGTAATAAAATAAATAAAATAGTAATTTCCTATTGACAGCGACCTCTGGTTTATTCATCTCACCGACACAGACGAAAAAAGGAGGTGGTCTAAAAATAGCCCCAGATTCTCTGTAAAGCACACAGCTCTGTGTTATAGTGAAATTTCCATTAGTGTGTTGCTAGGGAGAAGTGAGAATTTCTGCGGGAGGACTCTATTGTCTCAAAGATACCAAGTGTTGTTGCTAAGCAACTCCGCGACCAGGTCAATAATACAGTGGATGGTCATATTCGCTGGGGCTTTGAGAGTGATTTTCTCTTTCATCTTTTTAAAATGTAATACTGTAAGAGCTCTGGGAGCACTTTGTATCTCAGTTTATCGAAGAGTCGTGAAGCCAAAGAGCAGTCGTGTTGGTGCTGTTCCCCACCTAATGAGATTTTACAATAGTAGAAATAACAAAAAACACCCCAAATTTGATCAAAAACTACTCACTTTTAATCTTATTTCTCAGAAGACAGTTTGCTTGGGGAATCAAACTATTGAATTATTCCTTGTGCTATTTCTGGACGTCTAGTCAAACGAGTGACAGATTGATTGCTGGCCTGTACTCATTACTGTTTAGATACATACAACTGTGCAGCCAGCTTTCTTTCCACTGCCGGTGTTGCTTCACTTATGTAGAGATGTAGAAAGCAAACCCTTAGACAAATGCTTATTACATAATGCAGTAGAGTACTGATGCCTGTTTAAATGGTGGCATCTGTTGTGACACAAATGTGGTTTTAGTCCTACTTAAATAGTATTAACAGGGTTTAAAGGACTAAAGTGATTTTATGAGCTATTCAGTGCCCATCGTGGCACACACACATCGGGCCACCTGCTTTGCGGGTGACCTAACTTAGATCTTTTACAGGACAGAACTATAAAGTGGCCGGTGTTATCTCAGGTAAAGGGGATAAAGAGAGTCCTGCTGTGTGGCGGCATTCTGCCCTCTCTGTCCTTTCCACCTCTGGAGGTGTGCTGTGGGGTGTGCCACATGCTGTCTGGAGCCGAGCCCTGTTGTGCAGCTCACATTTATTATTTATAGAAAGTATGAATAGATCACACGCACAGGGGACTCCGGGAAAACATTGGATTTTGGAGACCTTTGGGATGCTTTGATGGCGAGGGAACGTGACAGCTTGAAATAAATGTGTAATCTTAATGTTTAAACACGGCTGTCATAGCAAAGAAAAGATAGGACAGATGGTATTAGATCATAAAATAGGCAACGGTATTTTGGATCTATCAGGTGTAATATTCCTTGTTTGAAATAATTTTCCTTCCTTTGAATATGGGTCTTTTACGTGACTAAAAATAAAATCAAGTGGTGCAACAACGTGGGTTAAATGAATGTGTCAGTAGCCCAGTGTGCATCAGGAGAAGGTTGGGGATGCCGTGAGTGGGAGCCCATTAGGCTCCGCCTCCCACAAATTATGCATGCAGTAACCAGGGAAACTAGGGGAGTCGCTCCCCAGCAGCCAGTCACGACCCACTTCAAAAGCGCCCGTAGTCTGTGGCGGGTAGTAGAGAGGAGTGCCTGTGCTGCTGCTGCTGCTGCTGCGGTGTAGAGTAAACGCAATCCGGCGGCTGCACCTGACATGAAGCATCCTGAGATCGAGAAATAATTTGGTGGAGAGTTCTCAAACAGGAGGATCGAGCTTCTTCCGACTATTCCAGATGTGGGGAGCGCCTCTGCCGAAACACCATAGCCGCGGTTTGGATGCGAGATGGAGACATAGGGGATTCCTCTCGAGAACGCGCACAGTGAAGAAACTACAGCCGGTGTAAAGAAAGGATAGGACAGGGACAGCTCAAGTCACAATGGTTCAAAACGTGGTGTTGGTGTTTCTCCGCAGGAGGCTGAGCCAGAGACCGAATGTGGAGGAGCTGGAGAGTCGGAACATCTTGAAACGTAAGTTCAAACACTCCCATTTCTTTTCTTCTTTTTTTTTTCAAAACTCTCTAATAATATTTATAAGAAAAAAATATTGTTAGTATATTAAAACAAAGCCCTGACCAAAAATACTTAAAACAGGGCAAGATGATGCATTAATAATAGCACAGATTGCCAAGTGTAGTACATTATTCAGAAGCCAAAGAACGCATGAGTGCACACTGTAAAGCCTGGTAAAGCTGGGGAACTGAATTTGCACAGAGTCAAGGCATGATAAACTTGCTATGGCTTACATAGATTTATAGATTTTGCATCAGTTTAATTACACAATGGCTGATGAATCTACTCACATTAAGCATTTAAATAAAATAACACCCTGTAGTATCTTCAATGTGTTTTTAGAGTAATTACTTGCTGATGTGGTATGAATTTCTAATTTGGCTGTTTTCTTTTTCCCAGAGAGAAACGACCAGACAGAGCAAGAGGAGAGGAGAGAGATCAAACAGCGGCTAAACAGAAAGGTACAACCCTCTGTGACCGAGCAGTTTCCATATATTTGGAAGCATTTGTTTCAGATAACTAACAGCAAAACAATATCAACCAAGTTTTGTACACATGGAGCGCGTGGAAAAGCATCCGGCTGTAAACGTTTGTCCCAATGTCTTGTGTGTTCCAGCTCAACCAGCGGCCCACAGTAGATGAACTAAGAGACAGAAAGATTCTGATCCGCTTCAGTGACTACGTGGAGGTGGCCAAAGCTCAGGACTATGACAGGAGAGCAGACAAGCCCTGGACTCGGCTCTCAGCAGCGGACAAGGTGTGTGTTTGTGTGGAACACGGAGACAGTATGTGAATAATACACAGTATAATATTAGACAGTTATCACCAAAACAGTTCACTATTTAGGCCAATCTGATTCCAAAATTCTTCAAATTCCATGACCTATTGGCTCATCAAGACTATCTGCATCGCGTGTTGCTGTTATCAGCTTATCACCAAATCCCCTGTTCTCTTTATTTTTTTAGACTGATTATATTTTCTCTTCCTCTTGCTGCCACTTTGCTGTCCAAAGGTTGCAGCACCCCAATGGCTCAGGATGTACTTAGGGATGCACTAATGTTGTTTTTCCTCTTCCCCCACAGGCCGCAATCCGAAAAGAGCTGAACGAGTTTAAAAGCACTGAGATGGAAGTGCATGCCTCAAGCAAACACCTAACGAGGTCAGTATTCAAAAGCCCACGTCTGTGTGTCTGTGTGCGTATGTTTGGGAATGTATGTTTGCTCTATTCTGGGCAGCAGCGGTCTATATTTAGCTCTCCTTGCTCATCCAGAGAGCGCTGAGGAGCTAAAGATAGATGGAGTGCTTCTAAACCGGGGTGGGGGGGTTAGGGGTGGTTGTCCTCTGGAGATTTAATACTGCCAAGCAGGGAGAAATAATATAACGCCTCAGTGTCCTTGGATAAGCCTGTTTAGAAAGCAGAGGGGTCCTTGTTGTGTGTTGTAACAGTGACCCAGAGGGAGGATGGGATGCGAGTACGTGTCCAGACTCTTGGCGCATTTAATGGCTGTGCTAAAAATAGCTCCACGACGCTGATTAATAGCTCCGATCATAGCTGTTTACAATGACAAAGCCCCCCTCTGCTCTCACAGTTCGTACATTTCCCCTTCCACAAACCGTCTCTCCGCATGTTTGTCTCTCCAGGTTCCACCGGCCGTGAAAGCATTGAGTTTCTTCTGTGAAGAAATGCTGAGCGTGGAAATTTTCTGAAGCTGCTACAAAGCTGCTCAGCGGTGACAGTTCAAAGAGCCTGGAGCCTTTTCATCTTCAGCGCATCTTTAACATTCTTCCAGCACCCTTGACTATCGTATCGCCAGTGTGAGGGCATGGGTGTAGGAGAGCAGATGACGGTAAATGTTTGCGGCAGTGTGTCCTGGAGACTACTGAATGTCGCTACATGGAGGCTGGCTGGTGGAAGAGGACTTTGGTGGAGCCTCTTGACTCTCAGGATGAGAGCGGAGGGAAAAAAACAATCTTGTCATTCAGTCAGTGTTGGGTTTTTTTTGTACTATTTCATGGACTCCTGTGACAAGGCGGCGTGAATCCGTGTAGTGGGAGGAAGTTGTGCATGTGACCAGCTTCACCTTTTCTTAACTGATGAATAATGTGTCACTTGGACTGTGTAGAGACTGTGCAGTCTGGTGGAGGTGGTATTGGGGATGAATTTGATATTAACTGTACATACAGTATGTCAATCTGAATGAGGCCGTCAATGTCTTCACTGAAAAGAGAAATACCTTTGTAAGCATTACTTGTCTTCAAAATACAAGGTCTTTTTTAAGAATGGCTTATCTCATTTTTCAAACTGTTTTATTTTCAATCAAGACTAATTTATTTAAAGGCAAATGATAGATTTAACATTTTATATATTTGGTTTTTCAGTACTTAACTAACCTACATGAATAAATCAGAAAGGTTTATTAAAAAAATCACAGAGCATCAAAGACATCAAAAAGATTACCTGTACTTACTTTCAAAGAACACTAAAAATGATTGAATTAATACATTTAATAAAATAATAAATATCGAATAATGTAAAATTCTAATAAAACTTACATGTAGCAACAACACTAGGTCAGAATAAACCATTCACATTCAATAAAAACAGAACCCAGAAACATCAACACCTGAGGCAAACTCTTGGAAATGAAATCAGCACAGCAGAAGCACACAGCACTGTGCATTATGTGGTGAAATACACAACCTTGTTTAGAGTGCAGAGACCTTTGGCAGGACAACTCAAAAGCTGGCGCCATCAGGGGAAAAACAAAGCATGCAGACCTCTCTTGACACTCTGGATCTCCCCATCTTGCTACAAAAGCAAAAAGACACTTCATTTAAAAGCTTATATAGCATCATCTGAGTCATAAATTCTCAACACTGCATGTTATTTAAAGGCTTTCAAAGGAGCAAAGTTCTGCTGACAGAATCAAGGACACAGAATGAAATGCAAACAGAAAGCCTAATTGTTCTGGTTTAATCCACACCGAAGGGTCACCAGTGTGTCGTTTTTACTCACCATCTGACTGAGGAGTCTGTCCTGGACTGACTTCATGTCATTTTTTATAAGGCACATCTGAAAACAGCAGGCAGAGCAGCAGGGTTTTAAGGGCAGTAACACAGACAATGACACAGTCAGGACAAGCAGGGGACGAGCTGACACATGAGACAATAAGATAAGCAAAATGCTGTAAAGGCCACTCAGCGAAAATTACTGGACAGACAGGTTGACAGACAGAGGGTACATGTTCTATTTTAAAAACAATCCTATGAATCTATAAAGGAATATTCTATATTCAAAGCTACCTGAGCTCTGGATTTACACAGTTAATTAGAAGTCTAACACTTTAGTAACACAATGAAGCACATATTAGATGTCAGCTGTGAAGTTCAGAGCCGAGGATCAGACCTGGGATGTGAATAATCTCTCCTCATACTCCAAGCCGTGACACACGTTACCCTGGAGGGCTTTCGTCAGGATCTTATTTCTGGAGGAAAAGAGACACAACCAAATGAGGGAGAGCCCAGATAGGTGGGAGAACACACAAGATAAAAGTAAATAACAAATGTAAATATACTGCGGGTTAAAGGGGAAACATTGCACTATTTCCTAAAAAGAACTGTGGAGTCACTTAGTGTAATCATGTACATACCACATGAAATCTGTGTGTATGGCAGTGTGGCCAAAAAGAAGCCACAGCTCACACACCCCCACCACCGCTTCACTAAATCAATAAGGCAGTAGGATAATATACATGGTGCTTTTCAGCAGCAGGAACTGAGGCAGAGGGAGCAATGAGTGGGGGTCAAGTCAAAAACTGCCTATAGGAGAGGCATGCTGATGAATTTGGATGCTCTATATGAACACAAATCTAGTGTGCCATCTTTTTATGGCCATCCATTCATTTTTAAAAGCCACATATATATATATATATATATATATATATATAAGCCCTATTTTGTGACGCCTATTAACTGTGAGGAACCTGGGTATAACAGGATAGTCATTTACAGTCGTGGCAGCAGTGCCTGGCTGGATAATGGGAGAGGAAAGCCTGCTAAATAAACATCAGTGAGCTCAGCTTAGTCATATGAAGAAGTACTAACCACATTCCCCCCAAAAATAGCTTGTGCTGCTGGGTGCATAGTCTAACTTATGATGATAAGCCTGAGGGAAGGCGCATTTTCCAGTCAAGCTTTTTAATCCATGTTCCACCGAATAAACAAGAGTGTTATTCAACCTTTTACAGGGTATATGGGTTTAAGCCTGTGGGAACAGCATTGATCAGAGTGTGGCAGGAAAACAACATCAAACTAACAACGTGGCTCTTTCAGTGCTCAGACAAACACACACACAGGCCGAAATTTCACCTCCTGGTTTCCTGCTCCTGGTAAGAATGGAACGCAGTGCTCTGCTTTTTCCAGTACATCTATGAGAGAACAGAGAGCGAACATTGATCAGACACAAGTCAAATCCACACCAAGAACACATATTTAGGCACAGTCTCATTCAACAGAATATTGTATGGTGGGATTATTTTTTATGATATTACTTTATATATTCTCCCCCACAAATGTTACACAACTTGTGTGTGTGTGTATATGTGTGAGAGAGAGAGAGAGAGAGAGACAGAGAAGGAGAGTAAGAGAGACATACAGTCAGGTCTTTCTCCATGCTTTTCAGCACAGTCTCATTCTGCTCCAAACTGTGGATCTCTTCCAAGAGGACCTCTTGAACCTGTTCAAGCCTCTGAGTCCTGTACAAAGGAGAAAAAAAGCAAACAAAAACTAGTGTTTTCAGACTGCAGGAAGACAGAATACTGTACAGTTATAATAATAATACATACAAGTACTTGTATACGGAATAAACTTAGAATCGCTTTGGGAAATTAACATTGAATGCTGACAGTGGATTGTGCTGTCATGTTATTGAAAAAACAACTCAGCCATCACATTAAGCTCTATCTTGATTGGAAAAATGGCAAATATACAAATTCAATTTTGCAATCTATGAGTCCCTATGACCAGTGAATGGAAAAGTTAGCTTTGTGTTTTACACAAATACTAACTACACACTAACTGACCTGTGTTTGGTAACTTGCATGTTGAGGGAGGAGACATGTTGCTGGACGCTCTTCAAGGACTGCTTGTTGTAAACCTCCATCATCTTACAACGGTTCTAAATACAAAATTGAATAGATAGTGGCACTCAGCTGGAAAGACATATGAAGTGCTCCACTAACCAATGGGTGAGGTCACATTAGGTTCACACTTGAGTGTGTTGCTATACACTGTTAATTTGTGTTGTTGTGTGTGCTTCCAACCTGGAACTTCTTGTTTATTAGGTCAGAGCTGAATTGCTGGCACATGTTATTTGGGTTTACAGCAATTTTTGGCAACTCCAAATCCTCATCCATGTCCATGTCTCCATCCGTCCCATCAGCCTCCCAGTGACTGGAGCTCACTGTGTGCGAAGATGACATCACCCGGCTCACCTCACTTTCAGCAGATATCTCGACAACTGAGGGTAACAGACAGAGCAACTGATCCGTTAGGGGGGATAACCTCAGAGAGTCAAATTGATTGTTGACTGTTGATTGTTGTATATTATTTATTTTTTAAATTTATTATTACATATTTTTTGATTTTTTTGTCTCCTAAGCTAACCCTAACCTAAAGACAACTCCTTTGTGCTTTTGGTATTTCTATTGGTGAACGGACAGCAGACCCAGAAAAGGATTCTGATCAAGATGTGCTCCTTGGCACATATTGTGCCAATAGGTGGATATTCTTTCCATGGTAACTTTGAAAGTATGAAATTATGACACACATTCCTCATGTTCCTAAAAAACTAATGTGGTAACATTCATATTACTTTGTGTGATTAATGCATTTGTTTTTCAGGTTCACATGTGTATTTCTCTGCCAGAGGGGCACTGATTTCTCAAGAGATGTTATTCCACCAGAACATTTGTAATGTTACTCCAGATAAAATTAACTATACATTTACAACATGTCTTACAGGACTTGAACAACTTCCTTGGTTTCATCCGAGGAGAACGCTGCTCCCTCATCTTGCTTTTCTTCCTCTCTTCCTTCTCATTTTCCTCGAAATTACTGGACAAGGTGATGCGGCGCTTGCGACTGGGTCCTGCAGTAAGAACCAGCTGTTTTAATACATTACCCAGTATACGACTGTTCCTTAAAACAGGGCTTTCCTCTAATACAGATCAGTGGTTTGACTGTGGAGCCCCATTTGAGGGGATTTGTAGTCATTATGACTACTGCAACATTTTTTAAGCGTAGAAGGGATATAGGTGTGGGGTTAGACTGTAGCAGGTGGGAAATCCAGCGTACACTTGTTAACAACAAGTTGAAAACCAAAAGGTCAGGTCTTACCTGACATATGAAGCTGTGCAGGCTGTAAGTCTTGATCTGAAGGTGGTGATTTCTGTCAGGATGAACAGGAATGCATTAGCCGTTTATTTTAAGTACAACAATTCATTAGTGGTCTTTCAGTCCTAACAACCGTCCATTCATTTATCCATCCAATTATAATCTGCCAATCAATCATAATACATTACGTGTGGTAAAGCCCTACCTCTGTATTGATAGCCAGGACAGCAGTGGGGCTGTCTTTAATTCTATTACTGAGAACTGAAGACTTAGTGGATGACAGGCTCACTGAAGACACTTTACTAAAACCATAATGGTGGCCATAGTTGACAGTGTCTTCACGGAATGGGGACTGAGGAGGAGAGGGCAAGGGCGGCTTATCCAGCTGTGTGGATGTCAACAGGGGCAGAGTGGACAGAGACAAAGGAGACCGAGGTGATGAGTTTTGGTGCTGTTGGATTGGACTCATCTGGCAACAAATAAAAGAATGGAGAGGGACAAAAAGTGATGAGATAATGATGGACAAGACATACGACAACTCATTTAGGGGTTATATAATCACCATGTCTGACATGATTAGTGACAGTAAAGTGACAGACATGTTCTGTGATGCATAAGAGGTCCAGATGAAGTCTTCAGCACTATTATCTGCTCTGCCTGCAGTTATAGAAGTCATTTCAATCATGCTACTTAATCATTCAGATCATCATGTGCAATTCCAACATTACCTACATAATTACATTATGTATTTAGCAGGGAAAGTTGGATTCTCCAAATGGCCACTTCAGACTCATTGTTACACACATTTACCCATGAGAATGGCTTGGTATACCCTCAGTCCTCTAATGTTACCCCTAACTGTTAGCAGTTGAGCAGCAGTTGAGACTCAATATAACCCAAAAGCTTTAAAAACAACCAACCTCAAACCTCAAAAAAGGTTGTTGATGGAAAGAGGTGTTACTTTTACCCACGTTTTCTCAACTGGTCTGGGAATTTCAACCAGCGATGCTTAGGTTACAGACATACTTCCTTAAATTCTGGTTTACTGTTCACGAAGGCCTACAGTCATCTAATAATTCACACCTTTATTCATGCCACTATAGTGATTCTCCCGTGACTTCTGAATGACGTCAATGACTTCCATGTAGTGTAAAGGTGTGTGAATCACTTAAAGACGTCAAATACCAGGGAACTCACAACCACTCATTAAAACCGAAGAAGGCTCTGATATGAGTTGTTAAACTCAGCTACACTGCCCAGATACATATCACTGGGGTGAAAAGGAGCATGTTGCATTATGCTACATCAAACATCTGAATGTGATTCTACCATTTCACACAGAATCCATATATGACCATGAGACCTGCATAAGGTGTCCGAGAGATGCAGTTTTACCTCTGCTGCACTAGGTCCAGTGGGAGCACTGGGTGCAGAGGTTTTCCCTATGGGGGTCAGTGAAGGGAGAGAGGTGACAGACTGGATGGATCGAGTCTTGGAGGAGCTGCGCTTCTTTACTGCACTGTAGAAGAAGGAGGGCTTGAAGTGTCCTTTACTGCTGACTGTAGAGTGAGGTTTGGGTAGCAGCGGGATTGGCGAGGGGGTGTCCTGGCAGGGAGGGTCTGGGGAGGCAGGGAGTGGGGATCCCTGCAGGCTGAGGAGAGGGGAG
This sequence comes from Morone saxatilis, assembly GCF_004916995.1. NCBI lineage: Eukaryota > Metazoa > Chordata > Actinopteri > Moronidae > Morone > Morone saxatilis. The sequence goes on from NW_023339707.1 coordinate 10,239,961, forward strand.
CAGGTCAAACCCAAGGTTGGGGCTGACCTCTCGGCAGCTGTGAGGGTCCAAAATAAGCACAGATGTTCAAACAGCTGGCCTCAGACGTTGGACAGAGAGTAGAAGGTCAATATATACATGCTTTTCTACATATCAATTTACAGTTATGAGGTTGGAGAGCAATAGGGTCATTTATGTAACAATTTTAAACTTTCTGCATAAAAAGGTGGTGAGAGTTAAAATGCATCTATCTATGCAAAACATAGACTGATGCACACAACGCTTTACACTTTAGCATCATATGACTGAAACTGAGCAAACCAATTAAATCAAGTACAATTTGAGTTTTAGGTGAAGAATATTCTTTTCTATATTTATATTAATTCCAGGTAGGACAAATTAAAATCTGTTTGGACCTTCAAAATAAAAGTGGTAATTTGCTCTTTCTTTTTACATCAGGGCTCCAGTTTATTAGCCATGAGGACTTGACTGAGATAAAGTCATGTCTTCCATCAGCCCGCATAATCTCCAAAGGCATGTGCCTTCATTTACTCTTGACCTATTTAAATAAGTGGAAACTAAACATATTTATACATGTCAATGATGGGAAAAAAGT
>NW_023339707.1:10240579-10253338 GCF_004916995.1 Morone saxatilis
AAAGTGTCAAACGTAATATATGTGGCAGCTGTGATGGAATTAACCATTTGATCCAACATGAAACATGTAACAGACATTAGCGGATGTCAAAGGAGTCAAATGACTGTTATCTAACTCTAATGTTGGCAAGTGGCTTTCCAGTCTTACATCTCATCCTCTCGATGAAAGGAGGGGACGGACAAAAAGAGGTCTGGCGGACAGCCAAAGAATCCTTCAGTGCATTCATCTGATCTTGGGCAGGGGCGACATTTCTCTTATTTAACTTCAAAGTTTCTGGAAGAACATTCTCGGGCCTCTGCTGCTGAAAAATAAAGTGTTTCTGTTATACGATTATTTACGATTATTCTGTTACATGATTAATTAACAGTCAATCATTTACTTTATATTACACAAAAAACTACTGTTATCAGATGTGCCTAAATCACATAGCATAATACTTCAAAAGGTAAGCTGGAGTGATGTAAATAAAGGGCTGGTCTCCCACCTTGAGACCAGATGGCTTTTTCAGATCTGATTGGTTGTTGCTGTCCTGTCTCCTGCAGGTATCTGTGGAGTTCTCAGAGGAGGTGTTTTTTCTTTTCTTTATCTCTGGAACCTCTGAACAGGTCTGCTCATTTTTTCTCTGCTCACCTACAAAATAATTCTGTTGGCGGACAAACCAAAAATGAAATGGAATATTGCTGCAACCAATAACACAACTATGACTGTAAAATGATTCATTCCACATCAAACATGATATTCATTCACACTGCTAACAACAGAGTTCACTAAGGTAGTCTAACATGATGTGTGGACTGCCAACAAGCTTTACAGCTGAGAAAAGCTGCCCATGGCTGAACTTGCCTGCCATAAGAAAATTGATTTCCACCCCTTGTTGTTTTCCTGCCTGCAGGATTTTGTTTCAAAATTAGCTCTAAAAACACCATATAATGCTTGGGGAACAACTGGATCCATCAGTGGAGTTCACTGTGAGCTCTGATGTAGTTGTATTGATGTTTTTGTCCATTTTTGATGGATGTTACCTAATACATGATCAGTATCAACTACCGATATTTGCCTTGATGACTGACATTGGCCTATCGGCAAATAAGACAGTGTTCACCAATATCAGTTGCTGATGTTAATCAGTTCTGTCACATCAATTTTGCGCTGGACAAATGCTGTGTTCAACTTGGATATTGGGGAAATGATTAAGGGGGCGCTGGTCAGGGTTTTTGAGGCCAATCATTAGAAGCAGTATCAACCAATACCGATAACGATCAGAGGCACCCTCAGAATCACTTCCATTTTCCAGCACTAGCGCAATTTACACGCAAATACCCATGAGATCCATGCAGCAGCACAGACACTGAGCTGCTGTCCAGTTCTGCATCTCACATCCTGGATGAGAAGAAAAATAAACTAAGCTGCAACGTGGCAGAGATGCTTATTCAGATGTACGGATGCCTTACAGAATGTAGAATAGATAATCACTTAATCAGGATAACGTGGAATATAAACTCAATGAACTCTACCTTGGAAGTGGGTTGCTGCTCTGACACAGAGTCCGACCTGCTGCTATGATGGTTGCTCTTTGGCTTCATGTAGCTTTTGCTTGGTTGTTTGCTGGCTGTCTTTTTCTTCATCACTTGAGCAACCTCATGAGTTTTTTCAGCATTCTCCAGATGATTGGTGGAAGAGTACTATAATTACGGACAAAGACAGTACAATTTTTGTCAAGTACTGTACAGACAATACACCTGAACTAGTTAATGGTAGATATTATTAGTTGCTCAAAAGCTAAATACCTCAAATGCTTTACATCAAAATTTTGTGTATGTCAAAATTTAGAGATGGCCGTTAAGAATGTTGTACTGCAACTGTGTAACAAGGTATGTAATACCTCTGACTGTATTAAATACTGTATCATTATATATTTTACTACATTGTAAGGCTGACTTTGACAACATTGGTCTGCAAAATCACTTATATTAACAAAATGCCAAAAGGGTCATTGGTATGGGCAGACTCAGATGAACTCAGATATATAAACCTAGTCTCATAGGAATGCACAAAAGAAACAATTACAATGTTATTGTTCAGCAGTGTTTCAAAAGTGGATAAATTAAAATGCTTTTAAAAATAGAAAGTGGCATAAGATATAGGGAAGTCTTTTGCCTTAGAAACAGGAGGCTTCACTGATTCTGACTGGCTGTCATCAGAATCTGGCTCCTTGTAGCTCTTGGTAGAGATGGCTGCAGCTCTCCGGGGCCTCCTGCCCGACACATGTGGTCTGTGTGGTTCTGCTGCTGGCCCCACTGTCTTCTTCGGCTGCTCCACTCTCTCCTTCATGTCGAGCTTCTTCTAATTGAACAACGACACACTGTGGTTGACTGGGATAATGCATCACAGGCTAAAAGCCCATTATTTGTCAGAAAAAAAAAACCAAGTACAAATTAAACTAAAAATACAGTCTTACCTTATTGGGTTTGGTATTGCCCTTTACAGGTTTTTGAGGTGGTGGGTGAAAATCTGGAGATTTATCTGCAATGAAAGAAAGCCCATTCTGTGTACGGAAATACTAATGTCTTTAAAGAACTATATGAACATCAGTCTTAATGTGATGAATTTCAGACTGTGAGCAGCATGAATGTGTGGCTTTAATGGCTTACATGAAGCACAAGGTGACACATCTTTAGGCTTGAAGGGCGCCTGCCTAGAGTATTTGGTGACTTTGGGTTTGGGTTTCCTGCTCGACTCCCTCAGCCAGCTGACCTCTGTCATGGCATAGTCTGTGTCTGTGTCACTGAACAGATGCTTCTTCACATGTCGCTTCTCCTGCACCATACAGGGGAGTGGAAGACAGGGAGAAAGATGGTTAGAAAGAGAGAGACGCTTTCCTGGCACATGGTACACTTAAATTTGCTGCTGCATAATTCTTGCCCTAATAATAAGTAGGCTTTCCTCCCTTTTAAATGACACGGGCAGAGCACACATGCAGCAAGAACACACACACAGTCTTTACCGACTTCGACTTTTAATACCTATAATAAAACAATACAGTAGGATTTAAGAATACTTTTGCCACTGGTTGTCCTTTCTTGGTTGTGCTGAGGAGTCCTGAGGAGTCACGGATGCCACTGTCAAACATGTGGGGAATATGAAATTAGACAGTTTTCTTTACCAAATGTTACTGTTTCAAAGGTTATTTTTTAACAAATAAGCCCATGTGCCATTCTCAACTGTCAGACCCACCTGCTCGATATGGCAGAACTGTCAGTGAAGGTTTTGTTCTTTGCCTAAAGAGCAATAAAACAGACTTTAAGCACTACACTAGCATACCAAGTACTCAGGTATAATATATCCAAAGATATAAAATAACTAATATTAGCAATATTTACCCCAGTGCTCAATGGTGGATCAATGTTGAATGCAAAAACATCTTTTCTGTACAACAGAAACGACGCATTAAGTACATCATAAAATGCACTAAAAGCCACAGAAATGTGCCTCAATTACAGAATTATATTACCTCCGTTTTGTAGAACTTCTTGTGGTTTTGCTGTGGGACTTCATTAAGCTTACAGCTCCAGATACATCTCTCTATAGGAGACAGATCATCTTTAGTAAATCAAGGAGGAGAAAGTAAGATTAAGTTACTCCTCACCTCAAATAAAGTAACGATCACTTACTTTAGCAGTTGACAACCAGCTCATATTGAAGATCGGCCTATAACAAAAGTCAGTAAGTGGCACAATTAGCACTGATATTTGTTAATTACTACAGTACAACATAACACAATCATCAATGTGTATACCTGTTTACAAAATGAGTACTCCAGGTCTGAGGGATATTTTCTGCAGTAGCTTTTGCTGTAGATTGGCTGTTAATCTCATAACGGCTAGAGATGAGCTTCACCATGCTGCCTGCAACCTCTGCATCTCTCTGAGTAAAGACAGTAGAAGGTGTGGGGATCACAACATAAAACATTAAAAACCTTAGAAAGGGCATAAAGCTTACAGAAGTCATACCTTCTCTTTGACTGAAAGGGCCCTGTTAGTTTCAACCCTAACGTTGGGTGGTATTCTCTCCTGCAGAACTTTGGTTGTGGAGGCCTTGGCTGGAGCTTTGATTAGAGCAGCATCTGCCTCCAGTGACATCTGGCCTTTGCTCTTCCCTTTGGCCAGGCCACTTTTCTGGGCCCGCTGTTCTTTGGGAGCACGTAATGTGGAAGCACATTGTTCCGCAGAGCCTTTGGAGTCCTCTCCGTTATCAAACATTTTTCTCTGGGGTGCAGCTGGCTGCGGAGGTGCAGGACCTTGGTTCCTCTCGCTGAGGAACTGCTGCAGGCGCTGGGTGACTTCAGTATGGAGTTGCTTTTGGCTGACTGGACCGGGAGCTTGAACTGACAATTTCTGTACTGAGGACTGGCCCTCCTGCTGTTGTGCCAATCGAGGCTCTAAAAGAAGAAAAAAATATTTAATTTACAAACAAAATAAAAGTTAGATACATACTTTTCTCTAGCAAGGTTTTGTGTGTTACTACGTTTTAATATTCAAAATATTTAGTGACATCTTTGAGATAGTAAACATACTTGATAACTTCTTTGCTTACCAGGTCTTGGTACAAAATTGATTTTCTGTGTGGGCATCATTAGCATTTCAGAAACGGACAGTTTGCTCCAGTTAGAAGATCTGCAATTTGAACAAATTAACAAGTTTAGCTATGCACTGGCTATCCATATGCACATATACATATAACATAAATATACACAACATTACCATTACAGAGAATTTCATAGTGCTTACATGTTTCTCCCAGAGCTGGGTTGGCTGTCTGGCACAAAATTATGCTCTGTAAGTAAAAAGATCAGTGGTGGGTTCAAGACTCTCTGAAGAATAACAGTTTAGCTGTATTTTCGGGCTAAAAAGTGCAAAGTCACTATAGCAATATAATACCCAGAGACAGTTCTTCTCCCTGTCCAGCTAGAACCACATCTACTGCTTTTGCCACTGGTATGTTCTGTAGGACAAACGGACACAATAAATTAACTACATTATATATATTGTGAAAAAGCAACTTACTTTCCACTGAAATAAAATATAAAATACATACAGGATTATCAGGTTAAATTACACCAGATTTGCCTGACAGCTGGAAGAGGAATCCTGTTTGGAGGGGTGGTTAGGACCACCACCTTTAAACATTATCTTGGTCTGGGGTTATCAGGTTTAATCTTAATAATGAATATGTGTGATCACAAAAAAAAAGATTCAAAAGCAATATTACTGTGTTCATAGTTTAATTGTATCATACCCTTATATACTGAAAACAGTTTTTACAAACATAATAATTTGGTGATTATACCTTTTTGTGCTTGCCAGCTTTATTCTTAACGGCCTGTTTGGAAGCCGTACTCTGTAGAGATGCATCACCCTGAGACAGACACCATGAAATTAAGGGAACTTTCGAAAAGCAAAAACAATATCAGATTTTGCATACTGTGACATTTTGGGCTTGCTGTGAACACCTGTGTAGTATGTTAAATGCTGTTTATTCTGTATTTTTCATACCTGCTCTGTACTGCCACCTGCTACTGTGCTGTTAGGTGTTGTGCCGTGACTGTAGGTCTTAGCGGTTGTCCTTAGCTCTCCCAGGTATAATTCGCCTTGCCGGTCACATGAACGAACCATCTCCAGAGATGGCTTCCCTTTACCCCTGACTGGAGTGTCTTAAAGGGGGAAAATAACAGTCATTTCTTCAATTTATCACAGAAATTAAAAAAACTGAATAAAAAATGACAAGAAGCTTCTCTAATATTGTGGAATGTGAATACGGATATGACGATAATCTTGGTACACATGAAATAGGCCCATTGTAATCTTAAAAGACAAGAAAGCTCTACTCGTGATTCAGTTCCATCCTTTGATATGCTGTCTCAACTGTGCACTTCTCTTAACTTTACATGTCAACAAAAGCCATTGGACAAAAATTTATCTTTGAAGTCATCTTAGTTTGGTTTATTGTAATCTAACCAGTTTATTTCTGTCACTAGGTGTGACCTAGTAGTATCTATTCTAACTTTTTCCTCCCCAACAACAGCACAATTTATGGTCTTATCAAACAAAGGTTCACAGTTACACCGCTAATCTTTCCTTGACATCAAAACAGTTCAGGAGGCCCCTGTAATAAGAAATACATAACCCAAAGAGTTTAGTAAAGCAGATTTAATGCTAAATAAATGTTTGCATATTGTACAATTAACCGTGTTTCCCTTTAACATAATACAATTAGACTGGAACTGATGTGACAGCAACTCATAACAATTTCTAGTGTCACCTACTTGATGGCATAACAGCAGAGAGGGACTTGGCTCTATGCACACTTCCTCCTGCACTGCTGCTGACGAAGGTGGTCGACTCTGAAATCCTCATCTTTGCTGGGGTCACGATCTGGATGGGAAATCAGAATGAATACGAATGTTTTAAATCACATCTTTAAATGGTCCATGAAAATGTTATGCCCAAATGATCTTTTTTTAATATGTAATCCCTTTAACAATCGACAATGGAAGTATAGAAATTCAATAAAGATTCAATGTCTTCAGTGTCAGTGATTCCTTAGTAGGGCAAATACTTGAACCTGATATGGCTGGTTCCTTTGCCCTCTACGCCCCCTACTGGCCATAACTGCTACTTCTTAAGGTGTTTCAGTTAGTGATCTCAGTGTCAGGCGCATATTTTCACAGCAGAACTACAACCAAGTGTACTTTTTGAATTATATATTATATTCTTTTATGTGGCCATAACACAGCTTCTTGTCAACTAACAATCTCAACTGAAGTCCAATAAAATCATAACAGTTTGACACTTTAATTTAGTCCTCTTAATCGTCCTTCATTAACCTTCAACAGATTAAATTTAGGAGTTTTTAAGACCTATTTCACATCCATACTGGCGAGTACGAAGGATATGAAGATGAATCGATATTGGTTTCATGTCGGTTTAGTGTTGTAGTTGTTACAGCATGTTTAAAACCATTTTTTCCCCAAAGCACATTCAAAAGTGAGACTACAACTTCACATACATGCTACTTCATGTAAGTAACGTTAATTTTTTTAATCCAATGAATTTTTAAGACCTATCAAAGTTCCTTTAAGACATTTTAAGGCCTAGAATTCAGATTATTGGATTTTAGACTTTTTAAGACCCTGCAGACAGCCTGATTAAATAATTTTATACAAGATAGTGTAATAACTGGACGAAAAAAAAAAGTTCTTTCTACAAAAATCCACAAGAACTGGAGAGTCTGGTTATGTATGTTTTTGAGCTCAAAACATGGTTGTCACTGACAAACCTAGGAGTTGTTCACATATACAGTACAAAACTCTTCCACCTGTACAGGTGCAGATGGGGCTGGCAGGAGGTAGGGGGCAGTATTTTTCTCACTGTCACCAAGGGACACCTGACTCTCTGGAACAACCTACATAGAGTGACAAACATACAAAAGGCACTCCTCATAATATCACATTAGTGTAAAACTCATTAATGAGGCCAAACACCAGCCTTAAGATAATTTGTCTGTAGCCAAACTTTCCTCAATGAACTCAAAAACTTACAACTTGTACTTTGACAATCTGATCTAAAACAATCTCAGAAAGAAACAAATTCTATCTGTAAATAGGTACCCTTCCCAACTGTCTCCAGTTGAACACATCTGTATTGATGTTATGCTGTGTTAACAGGCCATTATTTACCTGGGAGCTGTTATCTTCCATTATAATTTTGACTGTAGTCTTCACTACAGATGTGCCTGTCTTTCCCACAGAGCCCTGCCAAGAAGATCATGTGTTTATTTGCAAACAGCCAAATAAATATTGTTATTAATAAAGTGATCAATAAGGCTGGAGTGAGTAAGCCATGGCCTACTTTGTTTTTGCTGTGTCCATAGACGCTACGAGCAGCCTGCAGGATGTCCAGGCAGGAGCTGAAGTGGATGGTGAGGCTCGATCCTTCCACTGCACCCACAACCACCACCTCTGACAGTTTTAACCGCAAGACTTGCCTCTTGCCCTCCTCTGGAGATAAAGTTTAGCGTTATGCTCATTCACTGATTAAAGCAAAGGCCTTTAAAGACACATAAATCGAGTTCAAGTTCAAATCAAGTTCATTCATGCATCACAATGCCTGTGGTTTAATGAACAAATGTATGCATGAATACCACAATACACTACATATAACTGTGTAAATTGTGACTTCTGCAGCTAGAGGGCTGAACGAATACCACTGCAGTGGTCTTTGTGCTTTGATTACCTGTAACAGTGTAGCTTTGGACTTCATTTTCATTAATACATATTGTTTCCCATTGGCCCTCCTAAATGAAAGGAAAACCACTCTACGTTAATCAGATATTCATCTATTGTTGGACTTTTTTTTATTTTCACTGTTATTAATGATCTTGCGGTACCTGCACTTCTTCATCAGCCAAGGAGAAGTAAAAGGAGATGCTGTGACTGCCAAGGTTGAAGTCAATCCAATATTCTTCCAGCTTCTCATCAGCGGGCATCAGCAGCTGACAATAATAACCACAATGCTTACACCGACTGAGTACATTATGGATTGTGATGTTCCACTTAACATGCACACTTCTTTACACTTAGAAGTTCTATATCATTGTCTTTACTGTGCTGTCAGACTCAGACAGAAAAACATGTAGGCCTACTTGTCACTTTCTGTTTAAACAATGTTGTGATTTCATTTTTTGAACCATAGAAATCCTGTTTCATTCCTGATACTGACCTCAAACTTGTCCAGATAAACCTCCAAACAAGGGTAGGAATACACTCTATAATACAGAGAGGAGATTGGTATTTAGTGATATGCATCTGTCGTCAGTGCTGCAAGTGTACCCTAACCCCCAAATACTGTATATATTTAAAGAATTTATGAAAAAAGATATTGGGACTCATGCATGAATCGTTCATACACACAGATTTGATTTTAAATTGTGCTCGCAAACAATTTAAGTTCTTTTGTGGCATTCATCGATACTTGTGTACTTGTTGTTGCTGTTTGTTCTTCCGTAAGGTCAAAATTTAAGGGTAAGATCAAAATTGTGCTCTTATTCCAATATGCAACCAGCTTGTGCTCGGTGCAGTTCAATTTTAACTTACTTTATGAAAATACAGAAGAAACATTTTATGAAATGATTTATTCATTTGATGAATTTAAATGTTTACACTTTCATGACGATAAGGTTGCTGAGTCAGATTCTACAAAAACTGTGTTCCATTCTGGAACCTCAACTAAGATTAGACACAAAACGATTTAATCTCATCATCTCATCTGCAAGTCACCGCTTCAGTTTCCTGGCATTTCCAGTCCTTTTTTTTATTTGGTTTTCTAGTTCAACATTACCTTTCAAATGTCTGTGTTTGTTGATTTGCACGCAACACCTAAATCTGCTGCTGATTTATTGGGGTGTTTCCAAATGCTAATTGCAAATTTCTTTGCACATGCATCCAATTTAAGATCGAACACAATTCATCAACATAATCAACATTGAGGTCCAATGTTAGAAATTAGCTGGAACAGAATTACACAGCTGTTTATTCTATGGGTGTGTGATATCACTGAGGAGAGAGGAAGGACTGTCACTCTTATTCATTCTCTCATTATACTAGAGTCAAGGGTGTGATGTAACACACTAAACACTAATGACCCCTCATGTTTCCCAGACAACATCTTGGTTAAGTTAAGATACTTGTGTACCTTCTCTTGTCTCCCTGCATCCCATTCACCAAGTTCAGAAACTTGCGACAATCCTGAAATCACACACATTTACATTAAATTCAACATAGCTGAGCTGTTGTACGACCATAACAATACAATACCAGTGTAGTGCACTCGAATAAATTACACGTTTTTACCGTCTCAAACTCAGAATCACGGATCTTGGCAAAGGCTCTGGCCACATGCTCCATGCTGAACCATCGATCTGTCAGCTCCTTCCTCTGGTCAGGAGTGGCCATTCTGCACAACGCCTCCATCAGCGCTGTCTGCAAGTCGTAATCTGACAAAGATACATACATGTTTTGCGTCTATATATGGTTCTGGGTAAAGAGAGATGGTACTTTTCGTAAAGAAAAACTTACCACCACCCTCCAATATCTGACCAGCCAGCTTGATCCTGTAGAAATATGATTAACAAAAAAAAGTTCAAGAGCGTGTGGATACTGTAAAAAATAATAATAATGATCCTGACAAACAACCAAGTCATACATGATATCTGAGGCCTCCTGTGATGTTAGGATCTTCTTCTTCTTCTTTAACTCCACTGGGATTTTGTCCAGAATTAAGTTAAATTTACGAATTGCCTGTTAGAACATTATTAGCATGTTAATTTATGAACAAACAACTGACTCACTGTTTTTAATGCCACTCCAAAAAAAGTAGTAAAATGATTTCAAACCTCTTTTTGGATCAGGGTGTAGATTCTGGGGTCTACTGCCAACTGACCAACAGGATACAGGAAGGATTCTGTGATTTTGTATGTTCCTGCAAAATAACATGTTTGAGGCAATACTGTGAATAGAGACAGAGCTTTTCAAAATGTAAGCTTTGATTTGGCTCTAAGCCCATTCTGTATGATAAATCCTCCTTATTTTCCACCTGAATCTGTTCTTACAATCTCTCTGTCTAAAGGAACAGAATAACTGGAAACAATGTCAAGAGCACCTGATTTCATAGTGCTCTAAAACAAGTGGGATAGTGGGATCAATATAACAAATTTTAACACTAGTGTGAGGAGAATTTGATGCTCTCCTGTCTGTGGAACAGAGATTCAGGTAATACTGTGACTTTAAGATTACACTTTATAGTTAAATAATGGGTAGGTGAAATACAAGCTTGCTCGTGTTAATTTCCACTTGGGTCCTAAAAAGGGCTAATTGAAAATGAATCACGTATACTGATGATGGAATGCAGATAAAGATAAATGTGTACCCTCTTTGCATGAGTCGTGAACCACCTGTAACAGAGAGGAAAGAAAACAGTTTCACATTACGGGAACCAACATGAGTAGTAGTACATGTTACAGTCGTTTTTATGATACAAAGTGTGTTTTACTGGTAGATATTATCTCACCATTAAGGCATCAAAGAAGTCCTCAGAGAGGTTGAACAAGGTCTCATCCCACTGCGGGCCACACTGGATCCACAGTTGCCTGCATTTCTCAAACCACTGCACCATGTGCACAAAACCAGGTTCAGTTAACAACTAATTACATTTATTTATAAGATTTTATTAATACTGGAATTTTGAATTTGCTTGTATGTATTATACACACGTAGACAAAATACATACACACTATGTGCCTCTTTGTATTTAATGTATACTCATCTTTTTGAGCAGGCCTTGAACTATTAATCCTGACAGCCCTTGACAAACACCAGGCAGTTTCAGGTTTTTCCCACACTTGTAGAGGACAGCAAACCCCAGACTGGCTGACCTGGAATCTTTTTGATCAAAACTCTACATAAACAAGATATATACGGTTTCATTAAATCCACAAACTACAGAAGATCATAGCATATTACTGAGTGTGCTGGGCTACATCTTACCCTGCTGACGAGTTTATCCAATTTGGTGAGAAACTGTTGGGAACATTTTATGGGGGTCCCTTCTTGTATGTCCCTTTGCAAGAATACATCCAGTGCTTGGACATTCCCACTCTTCAATACCTCATCAAGGACTTTCTCCAGCTGCACATATGGAAAGGGTTAATCAAAGTGTACTCTTCACCATTACTTCAACAACAAATATGAAAGTAACTTCAGCTCAAGATACAGTAAAGTTGGTAAGGTTTGCATTCCCACCTGTGTGTCCTGACTCGGTGCCATTTTTCCTTCAAAGGAACAGCTTTACTGCCACTTGGCCTCTGCTGTCTTCAAAGTGACTGTAAAGGTCATTTTAAAACATCAACCTGACAATCTCAACACTACATTAACAGGAATTCCCTTTATAACTCAATAATAATTAACTATATAACTAAGCTGTACCTAGGTGAAGGTCAATATAACCTTATTTGTTAACTTTTTTCAAACATGCAGATAAGACTGTATGACTAAAAATAGATTAAAAAAGATTTTAAAAGCATTAGTGAGATGACTTTGTACATTAGCTAACCATTGACAACATAATCATATCATAATACATATTTCTGTCAACTCTATTAGCGTGAACCTTAATGTAACTACCGTCGTAACTAAAGTTTAACACAAGCTAAACTATTTCAAGCTTACTGACTTTCCACATCTAAGTTAGCTGTTAGCCCGAAGTACAACCTCACCACTGTGTAGCTTAGCAGTAACGTTAGCTCAACGGTAGCTGCTGCTAATGTTAGCTACCGTTAACATTCACTAACGTTAAAAACTACAACAGACGAAGTTAATGTTCAGCAGGCACTGGGTAACAAAAATCATTAAGGATACGATGTCGGATTTCATTATTCCTGTAAAGTTACTTACTGTAATGTCGAGTATCAATAACATGATAATTAGTATTTCTCAGGTTTGACAGGTTTTCAATCGCTCCAGTGCTAAACGCGCGAAGTCTTTTCACTCAGCACGCATGCGCGGGTCCGGGCACCATCATCCACCAGCTCCCTCCACTATCATTATTATTCATTCATCAGGTTCTCTGCAGACATCCTGTACTGGATTTACTGCTTCACTTTCACAAAACTTAAACAATTATTTTAATATTTAATAATAATAATAAT
>NW_023339707.1:10253363-10258092 GCF_004916995.1 Morone saxatilis
TTAATTTTTAATTTAATAATTTTTTTTTTTTAACAACATTTCCCATGAGCTCCTGTTACATTAGCTACATGTTGTGACTACAGTGGTTTATTCCAATTTAGCTTAAACATAGACCAAATATATATATTATAATATATATACTATATATATATATATATATATATTTATATTTTGGGAATGTTTTGAACAAAACAACAAAACAACAACAGAAGGGAAGAGAACCCCGTGCCCCGGACAATAGGAGAAACCCCACAGGATAGCGTGGGAGAAGGAGTTGGATTTCGAATTTCCAAGAGGAACCTATACAATGTACAAAATACGAGTTGGTGTGTGACTGAGCGCCCCTCTCAGCGGATCACAACGGTGACACGCATGTAGTTTGTGTCGGTTTAGTTGTTAAAAAAAATAAGCAGCGAGGTAATTTCTGACTTGCGACTTAAAAGGATATTCAGAATTGTCTGCTGCTATTGCATGGTGTTGGATCGGTGATTGGGGGTTTAAAAGACGCTAGTGGACATACATTTTAGTAAGGACTCTGAATTTACAGAGCAAATGGATTCAGCAGGGACCAACATGCCTGCAGTGTATAAATAACTATTGTCTCATGTCCAGAGATACCCAGACTGAAAGAAAACAGCATTGGTTCAGTTGGAAGGACGTTGGCCTTCATGTTAGGACTGATATATTTACGTTGATGCTCAGTGGATGGTTGTCCAGCTATATGAAGACGTGCAGATTTTATTTTTTAACTATCTTTGGGACAAAATTTATTCTTGTAGTGCCCGGTACAAAAAAAGACCAACAAAAATCTCTCCTGTGGCCACTAAAGTTCGGCGTCAAGGAGAAGTCCAGCTAGGTGTGTATGTGTATGATCTTTCCACTTGGGAATCTGTCCAGGTTCACCAATTAAATCTTGAAGCAGGAAAAGTGTGTTTTACATGTGTTAGCAGTCTTGTCTACCAACCCCAAAATGAAACAGTTACATGTTAGCGAATGCAGGTATGCATTTCAATAGTACTGCTGAAGCAAGGTGCTCTGAAATAATTCTTTGGCCTGTACTCAGCATACTAAAATTAAGTGCACCCAGTGCATATTCTCTCATTCTTTTGGGGCAGCAGTGAGCTTGTGTAGTTATTGGCAAGACTAAACTATAATTTCTCTCCCATCATTGGTTCCCAGATATGTTCAGGCACGCAGCAAGGACTTATCTTTTTCTGGATGGCATGACTGTAAGGAGCTGCTCCAGGCTGAAGGAATGGGAGGACACAACGGAGAGGCGGAGAGAGGTCATACCTCTGCTGTCCGCCCCTTCCTCTTCCCCCACGGTCGTTGGTGATGGTGACACCGCCATGACGCGCGGCTTTAGTGTGGGGGCAGCTCGTTCCACTCTTGTAAAACTGGGTAAGTAGCGATGCTGTCATTTTCCAGATCTTTCTTCGCAACAGTCCAATAAATTGAGATCCTGGGTGGACTTCCGGATATCCATCCCAGTCAAAAGCACAAAAAGACTCTCTCCAAGACACACTTCTGCTTGTGGAGGAACGATGCAGGAATCCTGGCTGGTCCCGGATGTTGCGGCCAAAAAGGTACCGGCTTGCAGGTTTATGAAGCGAGGATTACGCCAGTCTCCGAGATGCGGTCTCCATCTGGCAAGAAGCTCGTGGCACCCATTCCAACCAATCTAGAGGGTAAGCAGTTGTGGTACAAAACGATGGGATCCTCTCCAGATTTGAAAAGCCTGATGGGTCCAGAATCGACCCCAGAGAGTCAACGAAACATGTATCTTCCAGGCTCTGCGTTGCCTTCTTCGTTCCTCCGTGGCGCGAGTCAAAGAGGGTGTTGGGTTGACCGTTGGGGAGTGGTAGGTGATTAGACGTGGGGATATACGCAGAGAAGGGCTAGCAGAATTAACTGATACTTCTAGTGCCATATAAGGTGACAGAGAGACATATACATGGGGCTATAGACCCAGAGGAGAAACCGAGAATTTAGAATCGGTTCTAATATACTGCATTAGAGATACGTAGTCAGACTAACAGAGAGACAAATTATCCGTCAGGATTGAATAAGTCATGCATAGCTGTAGGAACAAGATAGACATAGAAGCATACTGCTCTTCAAGATAATTATGTAAGAGATACGCTCTCCTGTCACAAATAAACAGCACAACATTACAAAAATAATCCATGTCACCTGTAGAAGATCTAGTTGTCCTGACAATCAACCTGTAAAGTGAAAGTTGTGAAGCATTATAACTAATAGAGTATATTCAGCGATTATCACTTAACATGTATACACAATGATGACAATTGTGTTGTATATAGTTGTGTTGACGACATATTGGACGAGAGCACTAACTCTCTGTTTGGGACGCAACATGTATGACCAGAGACAAAACACAGTCACAGCAGGGAAAGAAGATGGGCGTGTACGACTAGGCAGTACCGTGCAAAAAAAAAACTAGAAATGTAACGACTTATAACTGGCTGTAAAACATGCGTCTCACAGTGGCGCGCGGCTTATAATGATGCGCACAAATAAAATAAATAGGTCCATAGACACGTCACACGTCACTTATAAGAGTACGAAAGCGTAAGTTACGATATTAAAGACATGAACAGCGACGTAAGAACCATAAAACCAGCTTGATCTCACATTAAAGAAGACCATATTTAAATTAAGGAAGACTAGCGAGTAATTTCGTGCGTCATGGGAAAGTTCCCGCTACTGGCCGCAAGCACAACAAACCTGACTCTTAGAAAGTGAAGCGGGGAACCACACTCCATGTCATACTCTAAAACGAGCAAATCCGATGCTTCTCGGGGTGTGTGGCGCATGCAGAAGATGAGAAATCTGCTAATGTGCGCCAGTTACAACAGAAAAGCTGCAGTATTCGTACCGACGTGTCACTGACGCTGCGAGATGAGAGAGTTGAGGAGTTAACGGTAAACAGCCACGTATAATGTTTCCAAAGTCGTTGAATCCACTATCATTTTCCCGAAATAAAACACGGATGGCGCTCGTTCCCCACTTGTATTTGCACACCGGTTATATGTAAATGTTAGTAAATGTGTGTTTAACTAGAAGCGTTTCGTTCGGTGCTAGTAAATATAGAACGAAAGCAAATTGGATGTGCCGATCATACCTAATCCAACGTACCAACTCTGTTAACTGGACACGACGCAGTAATGCCACAATTCCCACACAAAGCGGGCGAGCCACGTGAGCAGGAGAGTAATTAACCAAACCTATGGCTGACTGGGAAGGGCGAGCTTGTATATTATATATGTTATGCGAACCTGTTTGATACGTCTTGATTTTTAATGGCTGAGTGAAGAATGATCAGGTGAGTTTATAAAAGATGCGTCCTGCTGGTCACCAATTCTTTAGATCCCCCCCCCCCCCTCCTTTCCCCGAAATTGTATATTTTCGCAACAAGAGAGGCGAGTCGACGCCGAAAAGAGAAGGACTAGTTAACCTGCAGTGGAGAAAAACGACTGTCGGACATAACTGCGCATGAGCATTGCAGCACTATAATATGAGAGAAATGTGGTGTCTTTAGACACATACAATATACATAAGAGAATAGAGGTATCTGAGTCCGAGATTGTCGGGCTCGAGTGGGTTCTTTAGCTTGACCCGGGATCATTGGATTGTGCTGGACTACGAAGACCAACATCGCTCTGGCGAACCTGCAACATAGCGCGGCCCGATCATGGCAAGGAACCGCACAGGCATCCCGGCACATGAGACGCGTCGTCTCAAAGAGAAGATTCGGAGGTAAGGAAAACTGAAAATACGCGACCCGTAGTACCCAGGTAGGGCCTCACTGTACTGTGGACAATGTCAGCAAAATGAAATATGTACTGTTTTTTTTATTTGTCATCAGACATAGGTTAGAGGCGAGCCTTGAACAAAGGACCACTATCCATGTTACCCCAGTTCCAAAGGAAGAGGTAACCAAGATGAAGAAAGCAGTGGGCCAAACTGAAAAATGGCTCCTCCAGGAGCCAGGTCAGTATAAAGGACACACCTGACCCAGTGCAGAGAAGTGAGATTAAAAGAAAGGTCAATAGTTTCAGCATTAAGTTAGACTTTGACAGATTAGGATTGAAGAGAGAGAACATGACTGAGCGATGAGGTCAGCGTGGGTCAGTCCTTCGCAAAACTCAAAAGAAGCAGCAAAAAAAAATCTTTATCATAAATCGATTATCTAATATATATATATATATTTTGGAATGTTTTGAACAAAACAACAAAACAACAACAAAGAAAACTAGGAGAAACCCCAAGATAGCTGGGAGAGGAGGTGGGATTTCAGATTTCAAGAAGAATATAAATTACAAATAATACAAATAATAACAATACAAGGTGGACATTATGTGCAATTGTGCTTTATTGTTAAAAAAAATAAGCAGGTATTTCTGATTCATTAAAAGATATTCAAATTGTATCTATTGCATGGTTTGGATATTTGGTTTAAAAACTATTGACTCAAAAATAAACTCTGAATACAGAGCAAATGGTTCAGCAGACCAACATCCTGCAGTGTATAAAACTATTGTCTATGTCAAATACCCAGCTGAAAGAAAACATTGTTCAGTGAAGTGCCTTCATGTACCACTGAACATTTACGTGATGCTCAGTGGATGTTTCCACAATAAAGTGCATTTTTTTTAATATCTGGGAAAATCATATAGTGCAATTTAAAAAAAGAAAAACAGTGGCA
>NW_023339707.1:10258149-10260212 GCF_004916995.1 Morone saxatilis
GAAGTCTGTCCAGAGTTCACAATTAATCTTGAACAGAAAGGAATCATGTGTTAGCACTTGTCTAACAAAATGAACATTACATGTTACAATGCAGTTATGCATTTTCAATAGGTCTTGCTGACAAGGTGCTCTAAATAGATTCTTCTACCTGTACTCAGCATACTAAATAAAGTGCACCATGCTATCCTCGCATTCTTTGGGCACAGTGAGCTTGTAGTTATGGCAAACTAACTTATAATTCTCTCCATCATTGTTGTCCCAGTATTCAGCACCACAGACTTTGTACTGGATGGCAAACTGTAAGACTGCTCCAGGCTGAAGGAATGGAGGAACAGGCAGGTGGAAACGAAACGTATCATAACTGTGCTGTCCCCCTCCTCCTTCCCAGGTCTTGGTGATGGTGGACACCCAAGAGGCTTTAGTTTCTGTGCAGCTCTTCCACTCTGTAAATGAATAGCGAGCTGTCACATCTTTCTCAAAGTCCAAATTGAGGACCTGGGTGATTCCGATGACACCCAGTTCAAAACACAAGACTCTCTCCAGACACACTTTCTGCTTGTGGAGACGATGCAGGAATCCTGGCTGGTCACCGGGATGTTGGGCAAAAACCGGCTTCAGGTATGGCAGGGATATCTCCAGATGCCTTCCATCTGCCAACTCTGCACCCATCAACAATCTAAAGGTAACATGTTGTGGTACAAATGGATCCTCTCCAGATTTGAAAAGCCTGATGTCTTCCAGATCAACCCCCAGAGAGTCAACAAACCGCACACCAACAGCTCTGCATTGCTTCTTCTTCTCCGTGGCGGAGGGCAAAGAGTGTGACCGTTGACGGATGATAGGTTTAGGCGTGGGTTCGCAGGAGAGGCTGCGGTGTAACTCTTGTGCCCTTGGCAGAGAGACTCTGGGGCTTGGGGGCCGGATTGGAATCGGCTTCTTTACTGCATTAGGTCTGTCAGCTCGGAGCATTTCCGTCAGGTTGATAGTCATGCATGGCCTTGAGACGCTGCTGCAAGAGCTCTGCTCTTCAGATTTAGTAGAGGAGATCCTCTCCTGTCCAATAAACCACCCTCTATCCATGTCCTGTGAGATCTGGTGTCCTGCTCACCTGTAAGGAAAGTTGTGAAGCATAATTTATAATTATTATATCACATTAATTCCTACATGTATACACAATGATGCAATATTAGTAATGTTGTGTTGCGACATTTGGACGAGAGCAACTATTCTGTTGGAGCACATTTGACAGGACAGAAACAGTCACAGCAGGAAAAGAGTGGGCGTGTGCGCTGGCAGTACGTGCCTGAATGTAACAGCTTATACACTGCCTGTAAAACAGCTCTAACATTACTGAAACGGCCTTTAATGTGGCGCAATAAAATAATAGGTTGACGTCACCTCACCATATAAAGATACGAAGCGTAAGTTACATCTAAGCTGCAGGACGTAGCCTAAGCTTGATCCTCCATTTAAAGAAGTATTTATTGGAGCTGCGCGTTTCCGTGCGTCATGAAGTGTCCGCTACTGGCCGCAAGCACACAACCTGATCTGTAAGTAGCGACCACCTCCATGTCTCTCTACGCATACATGTCTGGTGTGTGTGCGCTCGGTGAAGATCTGCTAATGTGCGCGCAGTTAACAGGAAGCTGCAGACGGACCGGAGTGTCACTGACGCTGCATGGGAGATTGAGGAGTTTAAGGTCAACAGACACGTTTGTTTCAAGTCTTTGTCAACTTCTTTCCCGAAACACGGTGGCGCTCGTTCCCCCACTTGTATTGCACACCGTTTACGAATAGCAAGTAGGGCTATTAAAGAGCGTTTGTCGGTGTAGTTTGAACGAGCAATTGGTGTGCCGTTACTTCAAGTCCCACGATGCACCGCGCAATGCCCACTTCCACACAAGCGGCGAGCCAGTGAGCAGCAGGTAAACAAACCTATCTGACTGGGAAGGCGAGCCGAACAAAGCGTATGCGCTGTTTGATCGTCTTGCATTTTTAATGGCGAGGAAGATGACAGTGGGGAAAAAGATGCGTCTGCTGTCACCAATTCTTTAAGATAACCC
>NW_023339707.1:10260220-10261031 GCF_004916995.1 Morone saxatilis
CCCGAATTGTTATTCGCAACAAGAGAGGCGAGTCGACGGCGAAAAGAGAAGGACGAGTTGAACCTGCAGTGGAGAAAAACGACTGTCGACATCTGCGCATGATGCATTGCAGCACTTTTGAGAAAATGGGTGTCTTTAGCCTCATTCTGAGAATAGAGTATCTGATCCGAGATGTCGGTTGGGTTCTTTAGCTACCGGATCATTTGATTGTGCTGGACTCGAAACAACATCCCCTCTGGCGACCTGCAACATGGGGCCCATCATGCAGGAACGCACAGCATCCACGGCACTGAGACGCGTCGTCTCCAAAGAGAAGATTCGGGTAAAAAACACTGAAAATAGCGGACCAGTACCCAGGTAGGCCTCATTGTACTGTGGCACATGTCAGACAAAATGAAATATGTCATGTTTTTTTTTGTCTCAGACATAGGTTAGAGGCGAGCCTGACAAAGCCACTATCATGTTTCCACAGTTCAAAGAAAGGTAACAAGATGAAGAAAGCAGTGGGCCAAATGAAAAATGGCCTCCCAGGACCAGGTCAGGATAAGGACACACTGACACCAGTGCAGAGGGTGAGTGAATTAAAGAGAGGTAATGTTTCAGCATTGTTGATTTGACAGATTAGATTGAAGAGGAGACTGACTGCAGCATGGGTCGTGGGTCACGTCCTTCGCAAAACTCAAGACAGCATTTTTCATAATGATTTATGATGGTGATTGTTTTACAGGGTGCACAGCCCAAAGGTGGCAGGGTCAAGTCTGGCACAACACGGAACACTAGCAAACTCTCCAGGTGTGTGTGGAAGGGGGGG
>NW_023339707.1:10261131-10297778 GCF_004916995.1 Morone saxatilis
GGAAGGGGGGGGGGGGTTGCAGTCTTAGTCTGCTTTGCTTGAGATGCAGTAAATCCCCAAATCCCCAGCAGCTTTTCCTTACACTCGTCTGTCTCTTCACAGCCCTGAAGAAGACGGAGATTTGAGACCTCAACTCCGCAAACACCTATCTGTGCACAGGAAGGAGGAGAAACCTGAAAATCAACGGATGTCACAATGCGGCAATGAGCTCCAGCAGAGTCGTGGGGCGATGGGGAAAAATCGGCGAGCGCTCTCCCTGCCCCTCTCCCCAATATCAGGGCTACGACACATGCCAGCACACCCCCTCACACACTCCCCGGCCCCTACCCCAGAGGCACTACAGCAGCACTACAACCACAAGGATGTTGACACTGACAGCGCCAGCGATCTGTCAGACTCTGAGAGGCTGCCCGTGCTTCCCTCTCCCTGCACCCCCTGCACCCCTCCTCACCTCAACCTGCGGGCAGAGGTCATCAACAGCAATGACTTTCCCCCGGACTTCCCAGGACCCCATGGGATTCTGGGTGATGAAGATGAGAGTGAAAAACCCAGCTACAGTTACCCAGACTTTCTGCCGCCTCCCTTCAACAGCTGGAGCCTGAGACAGCTGGCAGTGTTTCTTCATACAGAGGGCCGTGGCGCCCCCCGGCCCAAACCTGTAGGGCCCTTAGAGAAGTACCTGGAGAGGCTGCTGCAGCTGGAGTGGCTCCAGATCCAAACGGTGCAAGCAGAGAGCAGCCGTCCCCCTGGGAGCCGTCCAAGGCCACAGGGTTTCCCCTCTGCCACCACTGCTCACCCACCGAGGCCTCACACAGCTCCACCGTCCAGACTCAACTCCCCTAAAGGGCTGCGGCAGAGCCAGCGAGCCTTTCCATTTGCACCTGTCAACAACCCCCCGTCACCAGCCTCAACCCAGCACCAGCACTCCCGCTTCCCAGTTTGCCCTCACTGTCACATTCGCTACCCGCTGTGCAATGGAAGCTGCTCTGCCTATGCCTACCAGCGCCACTCGCGGCTCAGCCCACTGCTTGAGCGCAAAGCCAGACCTGGGGCGCCAGCGAAGAGGAGCAGCAGTGAGACCCGAGCGACCTCCACGGAAGGTAGGAGCCCAGGAGGACAAGGAGGAGGAGCCAATACCCCAGTTAGCCCCTCAGCTGGAAGGAGTCATCTCAAGCACATGCAGGCTGCAGGCAATGCCCGTAAGCAACCGCAGGAATCTGGAACCAACCCAAATAGCAGAGGTCAGGTGAGGAAAAGCCGCGTCAGAGCTAACTCTGAGACAGATGTTAAAAAGGAGCCTGGTGGCAGTAAAGCAGCCGGTGCAGAGAAACGTGTTTTTGCTGCAAGTAAGAGAGAGGTCCTCACTTCCAAGAGAGTAGAGAAGGACTGGCAGAGGACTGAGGCAGGTCACGGTGGTCTGGCCTCTAAAACTGCCATGAAAAGAGCTACTAAAGAGCCGCAGTCTCTCTCCAAAGCACCGCTTAGTAGTAAGCAGAATGACAAAACAAAAAATGTGCACTTTGTTGCAAAGTAACCCCTATAGACCTACAGTGTAGTGCTTTACTTAGTAGTTACTTGGTACAGGAGCTTGAACCTATGCTTGCTTTCTGTGTAATCTGTGTAATACTAACATGTTGTAACTGTTGTGCAGCAGTCTAAATCAGTCAGTAGTGTACAGCCTTCAAAAGGTCAAAACTAACAAGAAGTTGAGCAGCTAGACTAGAGATAAAATAGCAATGATTTCAATGCACAATATGACAGTTAAATAGAACAGAATTATATATACATATTATATTTCATTCAAAATGTACAGTAGGTTTACGGTCATAATTTCAGACTGTTTTGACAAAAGGCTCACTATGGCCCTAAACACTAGTAGGATGAAAACAGTCTAAAAACACAGCTTCTATGTAAACTGAACTCTGTTGCACTGCACAGTCGTCTCTCAGTGTGCTACTAATGTTGAAATAGGCATAAAAAAGCATCTACTGTACCACTTAACAGCTTTCAGCATAAGTAATCTATAGTGAAGTTGAACACAGATCATTACATTTTAGTCATCCAATACAACCATAGCCGTTACTAGTGGAGTTTTTGATGTTAGAATGTATTTGTTGTCATTGCTCTTCCTTTAATTTTTGTCCTTTTTTTTTATCTCATGTTTTCAAGACTCATGTTCAGTTAAAGCATCTTGGCTGAAATGGCTGAAAGGAGGAGGCGCAATAAGTGGTTGTGTACCGCAGTGATGTAATTTGTTTCAGATATATTTGTGCAATGGTATTACATTTTTGGTTACAAGGGCTTTTCATGTTTGAACAGCTTGAATTGTAGTCTATGATAATATATTGTATTTTGCATAGAGCTGAGCTCTATCATTGAAGACAGTGTAATGTTTGCTACGAATGTAAATGCATATTTTTTCAACTTTTATATACCATAGTTATATTTATGAAAAGTGTTGTGGTTGACTTGTATTTATTCATTGTCATTATTATGTTTACATCATCATGCACAAAAAGAAAATATTTAGTAAAAGAGCTGAATGTAACTCAATGTCTGCTGTGCTGTACCATTGTTTCATTTCCACAATTCAATGGGAGTCCACCACATCGTAGCTGTAAGGCTGTAACATGGTGATGTTATACATATCATCATATTCCACTGCATACTTGAAGTCTTTAGAACACTGTGTTTACATTAGAGTGTCTTATATGTTTGTGATTTACCATGTGCACTTGATTCATGGGAATACTACATTCATGTAAATAATGTGATATGTATTCTGATTGCACCTTTACTTAATATTCATGTAAAGTATCAAAGCCATAGATAAGGGGCCAGGAGTGACAATGTTATTATAAATGTGTACATTATGTTGACACGCACGCAGAAAGATTGTGGTATGTATTTTCTCAATGTTGAATGCAAGTATTTGTAAGGCATAGAAATAAATGTTTTGCACTCAAGGGACACTGAACCATTGGCCATTCTTGGGAACACATAAAGAAATTATACACATTTCACAACTATCTTTATTACTGAGACCCTGCTAAAATCCCAAACTTAACCACATACACTTCATTCATTAATCATGCCAATGAGTGCATTCATAAGCAAAACATATTTATACCAGTATACTTGTTTTTTTAACTCTGGCAATTGGAAGTATTACATGCTTGGTTAAAGTTTTAAGAAAGTGTAGTTTTTATTCATTTGCATGGTGAGATTGTAACCTAGGTGCTTGGAATCTGATCAGATCATCACAGAGAACTCATTTTACATGAAATATTACTAATGTTTTTTCAGTTATTTGTGCTCACTGGAGCCTGTCTTCTCCAAAACACATTCCAAGTACCATAGCGGTGGGACATAACAATGATAAGTGTCTTACATCCTTTTCTGGCATGGAAATGGTTTTAGAAGATGACGAAGCTGCTTCTCTCTGTCATTCACACACCCTGCAGCAAAGAACAGGTAAATATTTGCAGCAATTAGTCATAATGTATTGATTCACATGATGCATTACCATGGTCTAAATTGCATTTTGAATGTGGGACTTCTGTGTAAAGTTTGCATTAGCAGCATAGTTAGGTTACCTAAGTGTGTGTTGGCAGTGAAACACGAACTGCCAAATGTTTCTAGGTTAACATCCTCTCTATAGACAGGCCCATCGTTCCACATGAGATCATAGCCACCCACCCTTTTCTCCTTGCCACTCAGCCTAATGAGAAAAAAAAACACAGTTAATTAGATTGCAGCAGCAGCGCGGCAGAAAGAGATAAAAGGAACTCATCTAATCGTCTGATCACCTTGTGATCTAAGGGAAATGGTGGTAGTTTCTGTACATTTGTACGGATTAGTGAAAAGAATCACTAAAGAATGTCTAGTGAGTAATGAATGGAGGGACAGAGAGCCCTCATACCTGGTGGCAGAAAAGGCAAACACATGATAAGAAAGAGGCCTTTACCGTCCCTCCATATCAACAACATTCAAAGTGTCTTCCAGCAGACGGCACTTCATCTCGTAATCCTCTTGACTACTGGGTGTGTGTGACGGAGAGGCGTTCACCTCAATTAACCACCTGCAAAGAGACAGAGGGTGATGACATTCACCAAACATTTACTTAGCCTTTTGAGCCGGCATTAGGCAAAATCCATAACGAACAGCAAACAGTTCAATGAAGATTGTTAGGTAGGCCGAAGCAAGTGAATTAATGTTACAATATTTGCATTTGAGAGAGGCACTGCGTGTGTGTGTGTGCGCGTGCTATTATTTACAGCAAGATTATTGCATTTTTCAGATATGCTGTGCAGATTTATGAGGTGTTCATACATGGTTATTTTTGGAGCCTAACACTAGCAGATTTACTGCTTTGTTTTTAAGTATTCGGTAAGGCAAATCAAACGTGTGCCATGTTTTCTTGTCTGTGCATGTGCCCGCCCTTCTGTGCTTATCTGTGAGTTTCGTGCCTTAGTGCATGTTTGCGAGTCAATGTGTATGTGCAGACCGTACGACCACTTACGGTTTGAGGTTCTGATCCAGCAGAATGTCGTACCCATACAGCTCAAAGCAGTGTTTGTCATTTATAATGACCTTTTGTACACTCTGTAGACTGCGGACAAATATGTTATCCATCTCTTGAAACAGAGTTTCTATCGTCTCTCTGCCGTGTTTCGCAGTCAGGTATCTTCGAAGCTGCTGCATCTGCCACTTACAACCCTATTTAGAGATTAATGAAACAGTACAGGAATACAGAGGAAATATAATCTGTTAAAGGGGATACATTTCAGAAAACTGATGTAAATATGCAGTAACATAATCTGCTGTTTGAGGTTCCTGAATTACGCACCTTTTCAGGATCATAGTCTGGCGCCGTTTTCTGAACAGCCACATTGGTGAGGTGCATATCTGAAAAGAGGCACTAAGTAGATTTTGGAAACTTTAATGACGTAATCACGCCCTCCACGGGGATGTGGATGAAAGCGACAAAATTAGGAACAACAGCCTCAGAAACTGGGTCAAACCGGGCTATTTAAAACTGACTTTGCTTGAATATTTAATCAGACAAAGGCTCAACTTGTAAAGGACTGGCACACTGGTACTTAAAACTCAAAACTAGACTATCACATCCGAGTATCAACATTCAAATGAAATGAGACAAAATGTGATGACGGCAAAAAGGGATACACTTGTCATCAATGGTGCTAAGGGAGAAGCGGGTTGTCGAGAAGCGGGCAAAGCCATCTCGATACAGCCAGGCCCTCAAGGGAACATACTAAAACACAAACACACATACACACACACACTGATTTAATGCATGCAGCAACATAACATTCATCATTGTGATTTACAAGGTTCACTACTTACTGATGTGACCAGCACGTACACCCTCAGATCAAATTTCCTGCCTGTGGGCGGTAAAAAAAACATAAACAGTATATAAGCCTCTATATGCTCACTAATATTATGTTATTATTAGCACACCTTATTATTTTTCTGAATTGGATTTACAATAAAACTGTATTTTTTATTCGGTTCATTACCATTAATGAGGTAGGGGTTCTCTATATAGCGTTGTGCCACATAGCTTTCCACTTGAGCTGCATCCTTCTGTTCCTCTGAGCGGGTGCCATCCTGTGTGAGCACAGTATTATCAATCTGAATATGTGGGTGTGTATGTAAAATGTAGTCATTTATTTTACACCTAATTCATGATGAAATAGATGCACAATACCTTCTTCCAATCCATAATGTCTTTCAATTTCCTGAAAAGGAAAATGCCTTTCCCTTGAGATTTTGCCACCTAAATAAACACAACATACATTTTCTGTGCTTTAGTTTCTGGAATCATCCAAATACTGAACTAATTATGATTTAATTGCACTAGATTACATCTGTGGTCTGCTTTAGCTAACCGGCTTCATGATCCAGGTGCTGCCAGGGCTTCTTTTGAACTCCTCTACAAAGAGGTGATATTCGCTGGGCAGTGCAAAGGTGCAGGGGAAAAAATCACATTTGGATGCTTCCATGCGGCCAATGTCCCTTTCGAGATTTTTCCGGTATCTTTTGAGGTTTTTCACCATGAGGTTTTTGCGGGTCAGCTGTAACATAGAAAAACATAATAATAGAAAAACACACACAAAAAGACGACCTGACTTTTGGTTTGAATGATATATGGTTATTGCTGTTGAAATCTCCAGTTTATAGCCTCAAAGCATACCAGACTCATTCTGCCTCACCTCATAATGGTTGCGAAAGTGGTTTATCCTAACATGTTCCTCCATGTATGAGTGATCGAAATTCTCCCTGAGCCAGCCCACATCACACCAGTTGAAGTCCCACTCTCCATCACTGTAGAAAAAAAAAAAAATCAGGTTCATGCCACAAATACAAAGACAGAGACACTGATGTGATGATGAACAGACAACCCTACTCACTCTTTGACTTCAATCCAGCCTGGTCTTTGGCGCAGGACATCCTGTATGGTGTTGAGTAGGCCACATTTGTAACGCACACAACTTCTTACCTCCCTGAGGAGACAATGTTACATAGTCACTGTAACCTGGACTTGTGAATAGCTATTCATTCAAACATCAGAACCACACTCACCGCTCCTCAGTTTTGGTACTGTCATATGAACCTTTGTATCCAGATGTCTGCAAAGGTGAGGAAAGAAAAACAATATTTAGTTAGTTAGTCCCCATGGTCTTCAGTACAAAGTTAGATTTTACAAACATTTTATAACTGCAAACTAACCTACACACCAAGTAGCAACTATCTGGTTTTCTAATTAATACGTAGTTAACCCTAACCCAACGACCTAATGAATTACTTGCTAGTCTTTAGCATAACCATGTTAATGTAACTTATTAATAAGTTACTCTTCATTAACTTATGGTACGCAGTAGCTGGAACTTTGCTAACGCGAGAATATATAATATATCACATAATAATATATTGAAATGCTTTCTAATTACCTTATACTTCGACATGGAGGCGCACACTATCAAATGTTAGAAAACTAGGATTGTTCACTAACGTTATGTGTATAACTATGCGTAAGAAACAAGCAACACCTGAGTAGTTAGCTCCTATTACTCCTAGCGTTGTTTGTTAGAAAAGTTGTCATGGTAACAACATCAGTCAATGACCGAGGGGAATTGTCCGTGTGTGCTTTCCGTAGCTTCCGTAGCATTTGTAAGCCGCTGACCATTTGTAGTTTTAGACATATTAAAGATTAGGTCCAGGTGACCTATACTGTCCGACTAGATCGATAATTACGGTATTACAGACGCTTATTCTTAAAAAAAACACCTTTCATGGGCGGGTGTTTTTAGTTAACAGTATTTGTAAACGGAATAAATGCCATATAAATGTATTACATCTTAAAAGACAGCAAAAACGTCACACTATCATCACCCCTTAACTTTACTATAAAATGACCACTTAGTGGCGCCAAAACCTCATCTAACAGTAAAATAGGACTTCTCTTTGCAGCATATACTGAATCTTTTTTTTCCACTTCAAAAACTCTTTCATCATCATTCGCTTCATCAAAACGATGATCCACTTATTTACCTATATGTGTTATCTAGGTTAACACATGTATTGGATATGGGAATGGAAACTAAATAGGCTTGAGGTTGAACAACATATATCAAGTTCATTGCTCCACTATCTTCATTTCTCCTTAGATTTTCTTGCTGTTAAGATTCTGTAAATACTTATTAATACTATTCTAACTGGCATATGCAATATTCTGACATAAGTATAAAATGGGAAATGTCATAACAACACAATATTCTTTCATATTTATCTCTGAATTCTTTTCTATATTTAAAGCCATATGTGAACATTTAACTTTCCAGAGGGATAAATGACCCACCGATTGCACCCAGTGACATACAATGACAGGAGGATTATGAAGGAAAACAGTCTGGAGTGGAGAGAGTTGGGTCATACTTGAAATTTGACCTCTGGCTTTAAGAAAGACTTTCTATGGTTTTCTGAGAAAACACACTGCCCTGTTCATTCACCCATCAGCTAATGGTCAATGGACTGTATCTAATCTGTTTATGTTTCTTGGTAACAGAAGATTCTCTTGTTTCAGTGTGCATTACTCTCCTCAAAGAAATTAGCTGGTACATGTCTCATTGATCCTTTGGTTGTTGTTTATCTGATAAAAGCATAGTGGATTGGAGTACAGGTATAGGGTATATGCTCCCCTATTTCCGAATTTTAAAGCATAATAACAGCTCAATCTATACTTAGTTCATGAAACATTTATTGTTTTAAACACCTTGTTGTATAGACTATTGCACATCTGAGTCAGATTCCTGTGCAAAGTTAAATAAATGGGTAGATTTCCATCTCCTATGCTGATTCCTTTGCCTTTTTCTTTCTCAGCCACCCACCACTAATCAAACAAACAACCATACTTTAGAGTCTGACATAAATAATCAGGACAGGCTAGAATTAACAGGGCTTTAAATTGAATTTGGATGTAGGCTATGGTTTGGCTTGCTACCAAAGTGTCCACAAGAACAGAGGCCAGACCTCTCAGTGGTGTGTAATAGGATTTCTGTACTGAGCTGAGCCAAAACCCAGTCTCAAAACCTTTCTATAAGTTATAGAAGAAAGTGCTTTATGTGTGTCACTTCATTGAAATTACAGCTGTTACAAAGCGTAACATATGGTTGCAAGAACTGATTTTCTATTTAGTGCTGTCATATAGGAATTTGGGTATTATTACGTATTATAACGAAGAACAGACAAGAAAATCCAGTGAAATGTAGCAGCTCTAATATTTCACTTCTAAAACAGCTGGCTATAAGATGTTTTTCAGTTTTCTTTTAAACTTTATCAACATCATTCCCTTTGGTGAGCCTCAGGCATCTTTCTTTTATCATGTTTGCTGTAAAGGAGATGTTTGTTTATTGAAATGTTAACAGGTGTTAATTTAGTTCCCAAAAGTGTCAATAATTGGAATAAACAAGAATGTAATTAGAGCAATCAGTCAAGTTATCCAAATTGTGGATTAATAACTGACAAATTATCCAAATAAATGGATGGAATAGAAGTGATATCATATTTTTCCATCTCAGTGAAAAAGTAATATAGATAGTGACAAGATAGATATTAGATATTTCTAATTTCTAGTAAAAGAAATAACGTTTTAGCCACCCACAAACTCGTGTGGGTGGCACACCCATTGTGTTTAAACACAATATAGACAATTTGTCCCTACATAAACTGCGATGTCTTCCAAAATCCGAAAAGTTAGTCCTTTGCCAAGAGTTTTCATTTACATCACCACCGCAGCATTACAAATCCCATTTTCGAGTTTAATGCTTTATGTCTCATGGGAGACAACAGTTTTGTCCTTAGAGCACATTTTTTACTCCATGCCTTTCAAACCCCAGCTTCTGCAAAACTCTTTTTCTTAACCCCCAATAATCGGTTAAACCATAGGAGCCAATCAGGGGTCAACCTCTCAGCAAGCTTTTATTTTGAGGCAAAATCCTGCATTTGTGTGTGTGCAGTTTTGGTTTTGGCAGTCATCTCCCCAGAGAATCAACAGTGGCTGTACACATTATGCTTATAATTCTGGATAACCACTTCTATTTTTCTCCTTATGCAGCATGAAAAAAAAAATCACTTGGAATTGAAACTGTTTTTGAGAATCAACCCATGGGTGTTTCTCTTTCAAACATGAAGCCCGTGTTTTGTATGGATCTGAAATTAAATTCCAACTTTATTGGTGGTCATTTTATATTTATTTAGATTTTTCTTTGAAAACCTCCCTTTGACTGGCTCAGTTTGACAATGCTGATTTTATCACGGTGTGGGTTTTGCATAAATCTCAATAACGCCACTTACTGTGAAGCATCCTGCAGGTTATACAATTTCCAGTGGCTGATAGTCATCAGTCCTGGTAAACCAAATGCTCCTCAACAGCGACCACAAAGCAGGGAATCTCTGTGGGATTCAGGGGCATCAGATGTTACTCATAAGTAAGGCATCTTGCTGACTTAAGTGTGATAGTCCTTACCATGGAATCATGTTCTGTTTGATGGAAAGTTCAGTTCGGTCATTAATCTTTCTGCAGAGTCTTAGTACCCAAACACCCTTGTTGTGTCACTGATTCAGGTCAAGGGAACAAGTAAAGGTAAAGCTTTAAAGCAAAGTTATTTTAATTACCTAAAACTAAATTAAAAACTAATAACTATAAAAAATGTTGTTACCTGAAATAAAAATAAAATCTAGATTAACTGAAATGATATGTAGTACTTACAAAACTAACTGAAATAAAAAATATAAGGAAATGTCTTTAGTTTTTTGAGGAGGCATTTATTATGTTTATTGAGACGGATGTCTACGTGACTGAGTCAATTACATTCACAAGGCAATATATTTTTATTGTAACACCTATTCTGAACTTCTTAAATCAAACAAAAAGCTTCATAATAAAAGAAAATAAAACAAATATTGAAATGAATAAAAACTAACTACAACTAAACATTTTTAAACAATAAAAACTAAACTGAAATCCACTTTAGAAACTCAAATTAAACTGAATTGAAGACAACCATTAAAAGTTTATAACTGCTTTGAAGCATGAAAATGTAAAAGGGGCAAAGGGACTGAGCTGATATGTGCCAAGAAGTGGCATTGCTGAGGTCAAACCTGCCCATGTGACATGACTGAGCATCTCTGTCCTGCATCATTCTACATAAAGAATATTCTACCAATGCTGCTTAGAGTAACTGACAAACTGTCAGGAAATTACTGCCTCAAGGCTTATTTAAGTGTGCGTACGTCCTCTATGTCTAATAACATCTGTGCCATTGATATAGGCAGGACAGGAATAAATAGCAGGTAGTGTTTTCATGTGTCCTCTGTTCTATAGTTGAGATCCACTTCCTTTCTGTACTTGATTTTCTTAGCCTTATCAGATTTATTGAACTGTTTTACATAACAGTTCTTCATATTAATTTCAACAGGCTTACATATCTGCAGCCTCTGAGATGTTAATGCCACCTGTTTATTATTTCTCCGCTCCCTACCTCAGTAGCTCCACAGCACTCCAGAGGCCATGAGTCTTCAAATCCCCTGGCTTTGCACACCCAAAAAGTTTTCTAATAAAACATAAGAAGAGGCCAAGAGAAACAGGACAAAGTGGCAGCTGGAATCCTCCTCAAATGTATTACATTCCCAGTTGTCTCCCAGTTAAATCGCCAATCCACTGCAATGAGTTTCCTTCTAGTGACTATCAACTGCAGCTATAATCACCCCTACACAAGCAGATGTTGGTGAACATACACTACATGTGTTATGGTATGAAACCATATGTCTGGCTTCTTGAGAAAAAAAAGAGGGAAGAAATATTGTGTAAAATTATTACAGTGATCTAGGAAATACCAGGAAACTTGTTAGGTCCATGATGGATTTTTTAAAAAACATGGATTTTTAATGGCATTGCTAATGAAGTAAACAATTTAAGTAGTAAAATGTGTTGCTTAATGCAATGCGAATAAAGTGTGAAAGATCTATTTAAATGAGGCCTACTATTATATTTCACACCTCAATCCAATTCTATTGCCTTGATCAGCCAAACCAATGTATCCATGGAGATTTTATATTTTGATTTGGCCTGTTTAATCTAAATAACCATCCATGATCAAATGAACTCACACTGCAACATCAGATTCACCAGACCAGGTTGTAAGAGGTCTTTGACAAAAAAAAACCAAAATGATACCTTGAAAGCATGCATGCATCATGTGACCGCTAAACCACATGCAGTCAACTTTCTGATAGCATTCTGTCTCCACAACTCGGGTCAGGGGAAAGAAAACAGAATATGGTCTTCATTTATCTGGAATTTCTCTCTGTTTCCCAGCTTGGGGATTGTGCCAGAGGACTGGGGTATGGCACAAAACCCTAGCCTTGGGGAATTTGGGAAGGAACCAGAGGGCAGTCACGAGTCAGACAGATCTAGGTTCACTGGATGCCTCTGTAGAAAAGTATAAATCCAGGACACTTACTGCATACAACCCAGAGAGTCAAAAGGTACAGTTAACATTATGAGACACTTTGGATCATCATGCCAAAGCATCTGAATAAAATCTTCCCATGAGGGTATGCATGTGTTTCATGTAAGTGTGTTTGTGTGATCTGTGTTTAAATGTAACAGTTTCTCTGGGTCTGACTCAGGCTAAAGACCAGTTAACTGGGACAGCTTCTCCAACTAGGGACAAAAGCCATTTCCCCAATTTGGAAAAAGCTGCTTTTTGGGTCATTGGTTAAGGTTAATAATAAGACTTATCTTTTTAATTCAAATACTTACATTTAAATGGATTTTCATCCTACATATTAGTTCATCTTCAGAGGTTTCCGGAAGTGATGGAAAAACTGTACAGTCAGATGAGAACATAACAGAAAATCTAAACAGATTAGCAAGTTTCCTCTACTCTTTTCTGGCAGTCTGGTGTTTGATAGAAATGATCCCCCAGGAGGCAAAACAGAGTGAAAGGAAATTGGAGTTGGAGGCACAGTGAGGTCTGTTTGTTTTTTTAATAGGGATCTGAGCATGACTGAAGGTATACCCTCATAAAATCTCCTGCTGGTCCTTGTTTAGTTTCCAATGCACACTCAACATTTCCTTCAAATTTCCAAACGTATTCCCATGTAGCTTCCATGATTACTTCATGCAGTGTATGTGTGTTGTGTTAACTTCAGAAACAGACACATACACACTTACAGTGGAATGATGAACAGAATGGATCAGTTAAATGGAGTTGAACTGAATTATATTGAATTTTAAGCAAGATTCAAAATTAATTTTATTTCCAGTGGCGTCAGTGCCAGGAGCAGGGCCAGACATGGTCGTCACCATATATTTGGTTGCAAATCAGTCACATACATCACCAGACACTTCTCCTGGTGATGCTGTGCCAGGCCTGAACTGCTGCCATCATTAGCTTTAGTCTGGTCTTCATGAAAAGAAATGCATGGTGAAATTGACTGAAGTTGGATGATTGACACCATCAGTCAACAACACATTCCACTGTTTGGACATACTCCTGTATGACTGTAAAACACTTTAGTTGTTTGGCTGCATGTTCAGGGTCATCGTCCTGCTGCATGACCCTCTCTTTGTCCATGTCTGACAGATGAGGTGAAATGCCTTGGATTATGAGATGTTCTTTTGCCCTCCATACTTTCCAATTTCCATCATACTTGAACAGGTTGATCTTGGTCTCAGCTGTCCATTACAGTTCGTTTTAAAACTCTGCAGGTGCAGAGACCCGGTGGCAACCTGGTCTTTGTATTCTTGAGGCTTGTGATCCCTCACACAACTCCGCCCACATCCTTTTTCATGGTCTACCAGGTCATCTGCAACTGCTGGGCTCACTTGTAATTTCTTACTTCTTAACCAAAGCGTTGTATTCCAACATATCTCATATTTTGGCTGATAGATTCATTCTCTTTTTTTCAGCCTCTCAGCGGTCAAGTTTACCGGCACTGACACTTCTTTAGTCCTCATGCTGAGAGACAACAGAATCCAAAGGCAAAACACACCCAGAATTGACTTCAGAGCAGAGCGCGAGGCACTTAAGCAGTCAATCATGCAGTCACGTTTGGGTGAATGAAGAGAGAGAGAGAGAGAGAGAGTATAGTTCAAGTATAGTACAGTTCCTTGAGTCTGTGCCCCTAACTGGCCCCCCACCCAAAATGCTTCAAAATCCAGATGTAGATTTGCAGACTCCAATTACACATGCACACAAACACACACATATTCAATTACAGTCTAATTGTAGCAATTATTCACTGAGAAAACCTTTAGACAGTCACACTTGAAAAAGTCAACACCTGTTTACTATCAAAACAGGTCCACCATCCATGCACAGAACGACAATAAATTATATATTCCCATTTTCTATAATACCATTTCTAACAGAAATAACTTACTAAAAACATATCACCTCAGTGATGTACACAATGAGCATAGTTACGTAAACTAAACATACTAACTAAAATAATGATATAAAATAATATTATAATGTAATTGCTTACAGTTTTTCTGACCTTGCATGAAAGGTCTTGACTTGAAATCTATGTACAGTATACTCGGATAAATGACGTAGTCTATAGCTCTTATATTATATATAACATTTTACTGCAGATGGGAAAGCAATACTCTTGTGTGGCAGCAGCACTGTGTTTAGTAGATAGCCTAAGGGGTTTTTGTCTAGACCACAGGATTATAAACCTCAGAACAGTAACTCTCTCCCCAACAGTAATAATGGATTGGTCCATTGGGCCTGGAAACTGCAGCACAAATTGATCCTCAGAAGTGATGTGATCAAATGTTCTCAAAATTATGTTAAAGACATTTCCTCTGGGTCTTAACAACACTGACCAGCATCTCCTTTTAGTCTCCATTGTAAGGGCATGTTGGGCAAAAATACCTTTGCAGCAGCACCTTATCTTTGTCTTGGGGCAGACTGTGATTATCTCCACATTGACACTTATGTAACAAAAAGAGTGCACTCAGTGGAGTGTAGATCTCCACCAGGGATTCTGATATGATTTCTGATATAGATGTATGCAAAGTTTTCAATAAAGTTTAATACACTTTTGTAGAGTATTTTCTTAGTTTTCTTCAAAGGTTGAGAATGTAACATTTACGAGAATCTATTGGCAGAAATGGAA
This sequence comes from Morone saxatilis, assembly GCF_004916995.1. Lineage (NCBI taxonomy): Eukaryota > Metazoa > Chordata > Actinopteri > Moronidae > Morone > Morone saxatilis. Next base: position 10,275,850 of record NW_023339707.1, read on the forward strand.
TATGGTATTCATAGGCATGTTTTCATTAGTGTATTATCACCTGAATGAGAATGAGCTGTTTTTATCTACAGACACTGTGGGTCACTTACTATGGAGGCCACCATGTTGAACGGTAGCCCAGAAGTAACCTGGTGGTCACCATAGTTTAGAAAGGGAGGGTTAAGCGAATGAGTTTGTTCTGCAATCTGCAGCTACACCACTAAATGCCACTACATCCTACACACTAGACCTTAAAGAATGGCATTATAACTGAGCATTTGGGGTTCTGTATAAACTTAATGAGGAAACAATAAACAAGACAATCAGTCAAAAACTTTGCTACCCCTTTCTCACCTCCCAAACAAAGAAAAGTTGATTCTCACTCAATTGGCCCTCTTGGCTTCCATACAGTCACTTTATACTCTCGTAGTCCACCAGTAAAAAGAAGAAGGTAGTCAAGATGGCAAAGATAAGAAAAATTAGGATTCATTCATCCCATTTAACTTTAGTGGATCATCAGGTAAGGATGGTTCAAGATTTGACCAAACTTGATGTCTCCTGAGTCCTGTATTGGAAATTAGCTATGGACAGATACACACACAGAAACAAGGACACACACCTGACCAAAGGCATGATCCCCTCCAGGCTTATGTCTGGAAGGGATAACAAAGGTGAGCATAAATCTGAAGTTAAGATTCTAGATCTTTGATCCAGATTTATTAGATTATTGTGAGGTGTGAAGTACTGTGCTTCTGTTTTATAAATTACAGCAACAATTAAAGTTGTCATCATACAGTTGGATTAATGTGCAGCATCAGACAAGAATTCATCAGACAAGAATTCATGTTGGCCCAGGGAATGATCTTTTTTACTGCCTTAAAGTAGCAACCACTGTTTACATGTCATCAACAGGAACACAAGCGCAGCAGTTCATCTCTGTGAACACACACAGTAGTGCTGCTGCATCTGACAGAGGGGGTGTTAAGGGAGGCGTGGGCGTGAACCCAAACCTCTCCAAAGCCCTGTATTTTTGATTCCAGCTTTTAGAAAGCGAGGTGCCTTTGAGAAGCATCGCTGCGCTCTTTGCTCCAGAGATCACCTTCACAGAGCACTCTGAGCAGTTTACGTTAAGGAAACCGCAGTTTCCTCTCTTTTCAATGCGCAATTTGCGGATAGGATTTATGACATGAAACTATAAATATGAAAGAAACAGTGCAACAAACAACTTCAGATTCTTTATTTGCTGTTTGACGCCTGGACTATAAGAGATGAGCTGCACATGGACATCTGCACTGAAGTTGATGGATTTTCACTCCATGCTGGTGGGAGATTAATTTAACAAGTGCGCTGCATCCTCATCAGGCTATGGTTCATTTTGGGAATATCTGACATGGCCAGGATACTATCCGTCCTCGCGAAAATCATGCTTTGCAAAATACTGGCACTGATTCTCTTACAAGGTACGTTTGAGGTCAACAAGCTCCAACAAAACTTTTACAATTCGTAAATTCGTTCATTTATCTATTCACACGTCTGGTTATTTTTATAACTAAGCTTATTTCTAACATGTTTCTCGTACAATACAAGGTGTCTTTGATGCCTCGGTCATATCCGAGGTCAGCCCCCGAGGTCTCCCAGACTCCAGCAGGGTGTCTGGCATCGGGGGATCCGCGGGTTTGCAGCTGTCTGAGGCAACGGAGGCGAAGTCCAGACCAAAGCGCTGCACTTGTTATTCCTACAAGGATAAAGAGTGCGTCTACTACTGCCACTTGGATATCATTTGGATCAACACTCCCGAGTAAGACATGCTTTGATAAACACTACACTGTTAAATACTTAGTAAGATAATTAATAACCCACTCTGCTAATGCACAATCATCTCGGGACTTTAATAATTGCCTATAATCGTCTTTTGTCGGTGGGGACAAAGTGTGGGTAATTATGCAAAAATTAGATTGGCATGTGGCTAGTTTGTGCAACTCAAATGGGAGTCGGGCACTGAAGCCAACACAGTGTAGTAAGTCACGCCCGGTAACTACCTCCCTGAGGCGCAAGACGCAGTCCTGGTTCAAGTGGTGGCAAGCCCAGCATAAACTACGTGCCCTGCGAGGTCAAAGTTTGACATCAGATAAGAGGAGGGTATTATTTCATAATTTAATGTGCTCTGTCTCTGTCTCTTGTATTGTCTGCTTTCTCACTGTCTCATCCTTTCAGTGCCATATATATAAGCCACAATCTTCAGGATTCTAATATATCATACCATTTTAGTGATGGTTAATGTCCATGTTGTGTGTGTGTGTTCCTGGCAAAATTAAATCAAACAACATTATGTGTAACTGATGTCTTTATCTCTGTTTTTATCAAAATACTTCCTTCCCCATGATCATTAGATTCAACAGATCATTTATTGATTAGGTTGCATATATTAATTTGCATGCATGTCCCATGTGCTTCAAAGGCACCAGAATCACCAATGCATGCTCTAATCAAAAATAGTCAATTCCTCACTCTCTGCGCTTGCAACTTGAACCGAAATCACTGGTCAAGTCTCATTAATCATGCTCTGTGAAGATTTGAGAAAAGATATGGCCACTGTATAACTCCCCTGTCATGATCTAACAATGTCTCAGGGCTCTCAAGCTGCTGAACTACTATTAAACTGCAGTGTGGCGGTTGTGAGGCTGAATGGACAGAGATCAGACAGAAATCTGTCATGCAAAGCTAATGGTCTACAGGGGCTGGTGAGCAATAGGCCCAGTTCTTCATTTCCTCCATGGTGGACCAAATTAAAATGCTTCACCATCACTCACAAAGGCTGGATTTGTTCAAAGGGAGTTTTCTGGTTACCAAAGTTGTATCACAATAGTTACTGTGGTATTGAATGAATTAGATTTTTTTGTTGTGGTTGCATTTAGTCTGCTTTTATACAAAACCAAATGAATTCATTAAAATATACTTAAACTTACTCACAATTTAGATTAATTAACTTTTCCTTTAGAGAGAGGCAGAACCGGCCTGTGGCATAAACATCTTAAGCTGTCATGTATGGGCAAACACTGAGGAAGACAACATAATGAAGGTATTATTATTAAGATGGTGGAAGTTATTTAGTGAATTGGTCCTCGGAACAGCAGTGCAGTCATGTATTTATATACCTGTACCGATATGTAGATGTCCAGAGGCCTGTCCTGGCCGGAGGTTCGCTAACTGCACCTCAGGAGTTATGTTGGCTCTGCAGGTGATGAAGAACCATGTGAAAGCGAACATTACCAGCTGGCATAATTTCAGTATGTGGCATAAAGTGTGTTTAACATGTGGCCTAGCATACCACAGATTAGTAGCAATACCTCAAAATATATTTTCCAACACTTTTTTGTTTTCCTGTCTTTGTTTTGCTCCCTCCTAACCGCATATTAAAATCCTTGGCAAGACAGCAGGAAAGCATTCTTTCTTCCTCTGTCTTCTTGTGCCAAGACTGCTGTGGGCTGTTTCAGGTAAACAGCACACTTTATTACTCCTTAGCAAGTTGGGACAAATTGACATAGTTTAAAGACTGAGTGGGATATTGACATATACCGCAACATTAATATAAAAGCAATGAGTGTGTGCTCACATTGTGTATAACACCGCGTGATGATTATTTTCCTTATTGATTAATTTTCTCGAATATCTGATTTGTTGTTTGGTCCATAAGATTTCAGAAAATGTAAAAATCTGTTTTCTAGGTGACCTCCCATCTTGTTCTGTTAACAAACTGACAAAATTAAGTTTAATGTCTAAAGAAACCAGAGAATATTCAGATTTGAGAAACTAAAAACATTCATTTGAAAAAAAAATCTAAATTCATTGAAAAAGACTCAAACAACAAATTAATCAATTATCAAAGTAGTTGGCGATGGATTGTTAACTTCTAATCTATTAATCGACTAATCAGTGCAGCTCTCCCCCACTCATTATTGGCTCACAAGACTACTGTAGGTAGCTTCCAAATATCACTTTGTGTATATACACGATTTCTTACCGACACTGCAGTTTTAATAAAAGTGCTTACTATATTGTGTTAAAGGCAGAAGCCCTTCTTCTTCATCAGATAAGAACCTGTATCTGATGTCAGGCCCTTCTGTGATAAATTTAGACAAAACTTGCAGCAGCCACTTCAGATTGAACCAGTTGCCTTTATTACCCAGAGGTCATGCAGGTTTACAGTTGTAAAGAGACAGGCTGCAGGATCAGACGAAACACAGCGGAAGCAGCAGGTGGGTAGTCAGCAACACTACTCAATCAGGTATATTGCAGCAGCAGGCAGTCTGACACAATCTACAGGGGAAAGCCATTCAGAAAATATACTGATGATGAAACGTTTATTTCAAATGGATCGGGGTAGACTTTTTGCACATCATTGCCAGATCTCCCTTTCAGCTGTGTACAAATGCCGCTGCGATATTCAAATTGGTTTTAGAACATCTTCCTCTTTGCCCTAAGACCTTATAGCTCCTAACGCCACAAACACCTTTCTATTTCTTTTTTACAAAATCCATCACAGATGGTCAAGAACAGATGAGTGGAAAGAGGGAGAAAATGGAGGGAAGATAAGTGATGCCAACCTGACACTCACTCGAACAGTGGTATCCAGATGGGAGGATTAGGGCTAGAACTGTCAAGTATATCGTGATGGATTCTCCGACTTTGTTAATTTGGAAGTTATATTTCAAGTTTATTATTCACTTTCATAAACCTTTCTGGCCACCTTTGTTTTTCCATTACCAATTCCCAAAACATTTAATCTATAACAGAATGTAAAATACGAGGCAGATGCAGTGAAATCTGTTTCTGGACAACTATACAAACCTTTAATGCAAATCTTTCAAAAGGCTTTTTTTGTGCAACTTTTCAGAACCTTGTCTTAACCTAATGTTTAAAAAAAGAGAGAATCTCTGCTCAGATCATGAATTATGACATGACTTCTGGCTTTAGGGCTACTATAAGAAACTGTATGTCCAAGCACTCTCTAAAGCTAATAATATCTATTTATATATATTTATTTTCCTCTGTATCTCCAAGAATGTGATCTATGTCACATTTATACTGTTACTGAAAAAGATGGCGTCTGTTTATTGAACTTCTCAGACGCACTGTGCCCTATGGAATGTCGAGCTACAGAGGACCACAGCGAATCAGACGTGCTGTAGGTGAGCAAGGAACTGAACAGGAGGAGGCAAAGACTCCGCGCTGCATTTGTGCTGTGCTTGACACCGACACCGAGTGCATTGACTTTTGTCTGTCAAGGTCAGTCTGATTCTTTCTGTAAGAATTACATTCAATGGATCTTTGTCATTAGGCATATTAACATGAACACATCAAGTTCATTTTAAGTGAAATGAATTAACTGAGTTAAAAAAAGGGCCAAAACCCCAAGTATAGCCAATTTTGGAGATTTTGTTTTGCAGTGCATTGCTTTATTCATTCTTTATTTATAGGTGTTGCTTATGGGTATTTAAAATGCTTAGTCAGACTTCAAACAAAAAATTGTTTGGAAACAGCAAGATTCAACATGTGGCATGCAAATATAAATATATAACTAAAAAAAGGCACAGCTCATGTGAGTCAAATTATCCAAATATGATTTATATAGATTTATATTTATAACGAAATATTCTGAGAAATTGGAAATTTTTTCAAAAAAGGCCCATTAAACCTATGACACAGAGCCATGGGGGTGAATAGAGCCAGGGCAAACCATAAATCTGTTTTATGTTTTAATACATTTCTGTAAATAAGGCTGTTTTTTCTTCAACCTGTGTTGTTGGAGCTTTAACAGTTCAAGAATTTACAAGTAGGCGAGGTTGTGCTAGAACCTCAACTCAGCATTATTTTTTGTCCCTGCCAATAGATACATGTCCCTAGTTTTTAGAAAATGTTGAATGAAATACCACAAACTGCAAAAACAAAAATAAATGTATTACCTTAATCCACTGCTGTATATATATTTTTACTTCATAATTTGCTTATGAATTTTACACATCAAGTTCAGTTTACTCATTTAGAAAATAGAGGGAAAAAATTAGGCTTGGAGACAACACATTTATAAGACATATAATTTATGTGTTACAAGCGGGGTGTGTGGAGTTTGAAATTATTTATCAGGCAAGGGGGGTCTGATGAGGAGACACTATTGGTTGCATGATGGGAAAGGTATAATCCAGTGTTTTTGAAGCTTGACCCATCCTAGGGACAAAAAAGTCTCAGCCTACTGTCTCTTGTGATCCCTTCATGTTTATGGAAGTGCAATACTCAATCACTGGATATGTCCTTTAATATTGCAGATTTAATGTGAAATGTTCTCTTCAAAGCCCCCTGCCGGCAGCACCAATCAGGAGTCTCCACAGAGTCCCTGGACCTGGATGACACTTTGACGTCTCTCCATCTTCTGCTCTTCTCCTCGGGGGAATGGACCCTTCCCTCCTTTTCAGCCCCTTCAGTCTGCGTTTGGCACTCTTGCCTCCACAGGTACACTCACATTCAAGAAAAGAGCTTTGGAGTTTGACACTGCCGACATTCCTCAGCATCATAACTCTTGGAGCAAGTTCCATCAGGCCGACTGGTTTCAAAAACTCTTCAGCAAATTCAGTACAGATCCCTGGAGGCTATCCCCTTTTTGTTCCCCCCTCAGTGCAGCATGAGGATTATTTTCACCATAATAGCCAATGACCTTGCTTCTGTCAAGCTTGATCAGAAAAACCTTTTGTATTTTATACCTAGTAACAGTGTTCTGGGCTACTTAACTCTCTCTTCCAAAACAATGAGATCAGCTTGTATAAATCTTTCAGGGACAACAAAGACATAGACAACAAAGTGCCAAGAGGAGCAATGGAAAGGAGCAAGGCATGACATTGTGCTATCACACCTTAAAAAAATATTGAAACATGCAAACAGAAAAAAGTGGAAAGCTTTTGACTGTCCGTGTTATGGAGCATATTATTGAGCTTTGATTTGTGAGACTATTTACAGTCCGTCTGGAAAGCATTCATACCCTGATACTTGGCATATTTTGTTCATATCACTTTTTTTCATCAATAATATATCAATCCATCACCCATCAGTCATATTAGTTGTGCTTTTACCTCACCGCCCCCTGGCGAACATTCACTCTGTAGTAACTGTATGACAGCTTAAGCTGGAGTGAACTTATTGAACCATCCACAGTTGCGTCTAGCCTAAATTGCTTGGAGCTGTAGATTGCTTACCACATGTTAAAAAGTAAAGCTGGCAATATTCAACATATGTCTCACTGTCAACCAATGCCTTGAAAAGACCAAAACCAACAATGAATTTGTTCTGTTATCAAGTATTGTCTGTGCTGTCAAAGTCTGATATATCTTATTCCTCTGTGCCATAGACCTCCACTGCTCTCCAAAAACTATTAAAAAGACATAAATGAACCTCACTGTTGCACTGGCTGACATGTTCACTCATCACGATGAACATGGAGTTTATTTTGAGTCAATCCCTAGTCAATCACTAGTGCACCATATGTATATTATTTTGCAGATGAAAATAGTCCCCTTACAAATGCACTATTTACTCGTTCGAATAATGTTTGCCAAAAACTGCAGTGTCCAGTTGTGTCAGGAAAGTACTTTTGTAAAAGATGAAACTATATTTGTGACTAATTTTTACAGATTTAAATATTCATCAGAAATGTATGGACAACAGACCAAGGTATGGAAGATGGAAAGTACTTTGACAGACATGTCTGTTTAGGTCTTGTAACGGGATTTACTGTCAATAAGAAAAATACAGGGTAATGCCAGCTTTATCCTTTAAGGTTAAATGGTTTTGATGTGGAGCCACATTTTAGAAAAACTCCCCAGTCAATATGGACACGTGTTCCTCTTATTCACTGAATCTTTGGGGTGAAGAAGTAAATTGAAAGCACCATGTTGCCCAAGGCCTGAACAGACTGTGATTCAAGTGTGTCAAATTCCATGAAGCCAGTAGACTTAAAAATTATAAACTAACATGCAGTGCTCCATTATAGTTGACTGACTGTGTTCCTTGCTTCTGGGTCCACATGTTCTCTCCCACTGTTCAGTAATTAAATTAATCATTCCAGTTTCTCTCTCCTGTCCCTCCACTACTCCATCTTCCTGTCCAGTTTGTCAGTCCTTTTGGCTTTTGCTGCGCAGAAAATGTGTACTTATTTATCCTAATTGCAACTTTTGGATTTCCCACCGATAGCAGAAATAGTTCTCCTGTCACATGAGCAGTACAGACAACATCTCCAGCTTTTGTCCTGTCTCTCTATTGTTGGGCAGCATTGTGTCTTACCATACCAAACCATTAACCAAATTATGTGGTCTACTCTACGAAACAAAAAGGGACAATGAAAACAGCAAGTGGACAAGTATTTGTTAGTGCCTGTTGGTTTGTGGTCCATGTGGTTACAGTATACTGAGAGCATTTCCATGAAAATAGAGTTTAATGTGAGGAGACATTTCAAGAAAACACACTCCTAAGTTTGGCACAACCTATCCAGTGTACCCTGAATCTTATAAAGGGATTACAGGTTTCTTTTTCTATATTTATAATATTCTGCCCGATTTCTTGCCAAGAATGCATCACCACTAGTCTTGTTTCATACAAGCACTGAACGTTGCTAAGTGGTTTAATAAAAGTACCGCAGAGAGAATTCTAGCTGGCTGTTTGTTGCCTTTTTGTGCATGCTGTCGCTTGGATAATAAAGTGGACATCCAATATGTATTTCCATTTCAGTGCCATTATGTGGCTCCACTTTGTAAAGCAATAATTTTGGTCCAACCAAATAAAAGCGTATCTGTGTCAGTTTCCCATCAACATTACAAATCAACAATGACTTCTGAGAAACTGTACAGTGGGTCTAACTGTACACAAGAGATGTATTTGTTCATTATTTTTGTTTATAAGAATTATTTCTTTACATAACATGAAGAGGATTTACATTACATAGAAAGTATTACAAAACTCTACCAGTACAATATAGTAATGGTGTAGTTCTTGGTGTTGATGGCGAACGTAGCACACACAGGTACCATAATTGGCGTGTGTGTGTGTGTGAACATTACAGAATGTGTAACTTTACAGAGCATGCGGAACATGAATGTAACATTAGAATGCAACAAGAATGTTGTGTACTTTATAAAAAGCTATTTCATATAACAAACATTGGAGAGTTTCTCATTGATTGATTGATTCATGAAGCTCTTCTTCAAGAGTATGACAACGATCATACCGTGATCTGACATATAGACCAGACAGGGATATATGGATACTTTGCAAAATGTCAAATCAAAGATTCTATAGATGTCAGTGCAATTTGATGGTTTTTTTATTTTTATTTTATGTTTGTATACCTTCCTTTCATATTATATAAGCTTTAGTTTTACATGTCTAAATATTATTTTTGCCTGAACCGGAACATTGGAGATTGGACCCTTATAAATTAAGGTGAATCAGTCAGCCATCACGCTGGTATGATCGATTCTTAAGAGAAATTAATTTTTTTCCTTCAACATGTTTGCTACTACAACTTCTTTCTTGTCATTACCAGTGACTAATTTCATTCTCATGTACTTTTCGATAAAAGGTTGTGACTACAGTATATTGACCTCTGCTGGGGAGCATCAACAATCAATATAAGGAAAACATTTATTCTATCCTCATGTGTGGAGCATTATTTGCCAACATGTTATAGCCCTCTGGTGTAAAGCCAGGCTACAAACCCAGAGGAGTGAAATTCTTTCATGTGAACTGACCTTCTCTGGTCTGGGGGTTGGGTGTATGGGGTGGGGGTGCTGTTAATGCAAGGTGGTGCACAGCTGGGTAGCCTGGGGTTTTATTGTGTGTCGAGTGTGTAGGTCAACTGCAGTGCTTTAACCCTTGTTTTTTATTTCCCAGATTGCTTTGCTAACTTATGGCTGTCTGAGTAGAGTTCATGTGTGCTGAGTTAAAGAGTTTATCAACCCTCCTGTCCTACTCCTTCCTCTGTTGAGCTATGAACCGCCATCATATCCAGTTATAAGCTTGCTTTCAGTTCTCAAAGCTACCTCTGGTGTTAGTCCATGTTTTATCTCTCTAAGTGGGCCAGTCCATTGTACGGTATCTAATAACTTTCGAATGTCATACTGTAAACTGTATGACAAAATTCAAATTATTAACAGTATGTGCATATTACGTTGGGGTTGAATAATTAGCACGATGATCAGTTGTTTTTTGCCTTGCTACAGGCAAGGAATCCAAAAAGCAACTGATCATCATGCTAATTAAAAAGAAACTGGCATAACTCTGCACAATAGTATAACAGATATTTATAGAAACCAATAGCAGCCACATTGTGATGATTTTTCCGCTATCACAAGATCACAAGTTAATTATCTTGCTATCTTGAGATAGCAAAGTTGTTTTTTCATGATAATGACATAATTTTCTTGTTATCTGGAGAAAACAAAATATAATTTTCTTGATAATGGGTTAATATTCTTGTTAACTGGAGAAAATGTCTGTTTTCTCCAGATAAGGAGAGAAAATTATCCCGTTATTACAAGAAAACGGCTTTGTTATCTTGAGATCGCAAGATACTTTAACTTGAGATTTTTAAAAAGAATTGCAACTGCAACTAACTTCCCTTTCTTGTTTATGAATCATACATTAGTTATTTTGTTGTGAATCAGAGAATATATATTATATATTTCATGTCTCAGAGCTGCATTTCTGCCACACAAACACCTTTTTCCTGCCACACAAACACAGAACATCAGACCAAATGGACCCCTTGAAAACCTAATACCACCTATCATCCTGGAATGTCGCACTAAGTCTACCCTCAATAAGCCTACCCTGGAGCCTCAGTATAAACCTTCTGCAGTGAGCACCAATAATATCGCTCAGAGAGAAAGGCCTTTTTCCCACAGTACATCCTGGGAAATATTGCTGTGCAGACATCCTGACCATGCAACCGCAGGTTCAGGGCCCCTACCACGGCTTACAGTTTGTTGTTTGTGTTCTGGTTCATTAAATGAATAGACCTTGTGCCATACAGTGAACATTTTCTGGATACTGATGATTAAAAGACCATAAGAACTGCTCGGGTCACACAAGCCTTTCCAGACACAATGATATTATGTTGATATTTTTGCATAGTGTATATTCTGTTTTTGAGTCGGGGTATAAAACATTTATTATAATCAATTTTTAAGGCATTGTGTTATCCTTTGCTTATTGTGCATTATTGGCTTATTGTACCTATTATATTCTTGATTTGGTGCATAAATTATAAAAAGATTAAGTCGAAATGTAATACTATGTTGCTCAGATATGATAAATGTTTCTGATAGGGTGTGTCTTTATTATGGATTTATCTTCCACCAAATATTTGTTATAATTTTGCAGTAATGTTTTTGTTTAACAATGTACACAAAGATACATGTAATTAGGTGTGAAGATGCATTAAAGTCTTTTATCTTTTGGTTATAACATAACCAGTATCTGAGCTTTTTTTCCAGAACAACATCCTTTCCATAAATCCATTGATGCGTTATTGTTCTCATTTTGTGATCAAGTCAGTTGTCCCCTCAGACTCCAACCTGACGTTGGTAAACATAAAAAGTGTGGACCACACGTTTGAAACAAAAAACAGACTGCAGGTTTGCAGCCAAAGTGTATCCCAGTGTCAGCTCTGTGATTTATGACAAACTGGACTACTGGATAGTTGCTGTGATGGATGATTAAAAAGGTCTGCTGGGTTGTTTTTAAGTCAAACACTTTAAAATGTGTTTTGAGTGATACGTGTAATATATCGCTCTACTGGGAGCAGCCAAAGTAACTGTTATATGAACAGTACATAAATCAACATTGTACGCTGCTGCAAAGTTGAGACATATCTCACTAAACACTATTTTTCAGCTATTAACAAGCTGATCAATTATCAAATTATCCCATCATCTACTTGGAAAATGCAGGTGGATCAGTTGAAAAAGCAGCTGAAAATCAGAAGAACACATGTAAAACAACACACACTGAGAAAGAGGAGCCACTGGAAGCTAATTAACATGTTAGGTAATATGATCCATCTCGTTTGCAGTGAATTATTTACTGCAAAGTTTAAGTCATCTTTCATGTGTTAACATTACTTTGTTTAGTTCTTCTAAATGGTTTAAATGTGTCCTGATTTATCTTACTCAGTCCCAATCTTTACAGTTTAGAGAAGATCAAAAGTGAACTAGACCTCCACGTCTTTGTGATTTTATCATTTTATTATTTAACAATTGACCGTTTCCATCTCTTTTGATAACCTGCACAAGGGATGAAGAACACTGATGGAGCTTTTTGTCAGTGATATAAGTACCACAAGAAAGACAAGAATATTGATACAGACAATGAAATTGGAGCAGTTTTAACAAGTCATAACTAAATCATTACACTTTTAATGTACCCACTGATACACTGACATGTGGAATAAGGAAAGCATAATCCGTGCAAACAAAGACACTAAACTGTACATATTACTACAGTCATCACTCACAGTCAAAGCATGCAGATGGTCATTGTTCCATGAGACAAGTGTGTGTGTATGAAATAAGAAAGCTGACATGTGTCTGGCATATGTTCACATGTAACATGAAGCCCATATGCTGTTTTTATCATCAGCCAGAAACAGCAAGACGTCTCTACAATACTGTTCTTTTCCAGGTGGCATTTTTAAAACATATTTACTTTAGGTGAAGCCTGTAATAAAGATTATGTTGAATTTTACAGCTGATCTGTGACCTTGTTGCATCACACACTATTCTCCACTGTATAATATTATGCACAGTATAAAAAAGAGCTTAACTTAGTGATACATTTAAAAAACATACTGTCTTTGGTTTAGGTTAATTGTCAGTCAAATAAAAGGTCATTTCAACAAAGCTTTATGTTTGCCCTTGAAATAATGCATAGATAAAATATTTAGGGATTTGTCATCTTATGTAATTCATTGCCTGTATAATTGACAAAATTAGACAAAATAAAACAACTTGAAATACTTCCCTTCACAGTCGCTACAAGCCCAAAATTAGCTCTGAGTGTACTTCAAGGCTGTGGTAATACATTTCTGGACATTTAGAAAAGCAGACACGCATCCTTCACATATAATCGCCTTCAAAAGTTGCAGTGGCTAGCATGTTAGCAACAGTTAATTATTCATCCAGGGAAGGGGAGCGAGTGTAAACAAAGTTCAATTTTTCTATACTTATACTTAACTTGTGACAAAATCATTGGTCTGGACCTGAAACCACTGAGTAGCATGTACAGCAGATGGGTTAAAATGGAAGGACTACAAATTACTTATAATGAATAAACTTATTATTTGTTTTTTTTAGACAGTTTAAGGTACACCTAATCTTACTGGTGGCATTTTAAACATTTTAAAAATTAGATTTGAAACCACACTACTCATTGTTTGCTCAATTGAGTTATTTTGATTGATTGATTGATTTAGTCATGGATATCTAATATTATAGGTGAATGCTTTAAAAACACTACTTCTCCAAGTTTATAGAGAATTGTATGTTGGTTTTGTCTGTTATGTGGAAGACTGCAGCGTGAGCTCCAATGAAAGCAACAGGAGTCATAATAAATCTCATTCCAGGTTTATTAGTTTATTCAACCCTGTCTATTAAGGCACCAAGTACATTTCCAACTTGACAAAGATAATTAAAACACTGTGGACAAACATTTTTTACAGTATTTTAAAATATGTACAAAAAATAAAAACAAACTTAGATGTCAAAGACAAAAACTGTAGAAATATATTGATCAGAGAAAGCAACATCAGCTAATGACATTCACAGTAATGTGTCTGAGATCCATCAGTAATGACTTCTACAGGACAGTCCCATAAATTGAACATTTGCTTTCTCCCCATGCATGTTTTGTCTCTTTGTCATTTGATTGACTGCTCATGAATGAAGCAAGTTGATTTATTAGCTTCAAAACCTCTGCCTGACTGTGTACCAAATGCTTTACAAAATAGCAGGTTACACAACAGAGGTAGTAGTAAATTGAGCATCATTAAAGGCACTAAATAAGAGCTCAAAGTGAAGACATGTTTATTAACTGCAGTAAAAAGGTTAAATGTTTGTACTTGTATAACTCTCTACTTGTTGTTTTGGATGATGATTACATTCTCATTTACTTGAATAGACTTGTCTGTCAGAGCCTTATTCTGATGACATGCCCACAGGGAACTGAGAAGTATATTGTATCAGTGCATGTTGTAGCACCACGCCTGCTGCAAGTACATGTAATTATGTCTGAAGATTTCTAAAAGAATTTAATAGCATGAATTAACGATTTGTTGGCCTTTGGGGTAGATTAATGTTTCCTTCTAACAGTTCTATTTCTACAGCAGAACATCTTGTGGTGAACACCCAAACTGCCTTTTGTTCCATTTCACTTCAGCAAGACTATTCACAATTTTGAAGAAATGACATGAGCCCCATTTTCATTCCATTGAGGTTACGTTCCTTAAAAGATTTCACAATTTTGTGGAAGAATGTTAACAGCTAGTATTGGAAAGAAAAGCTCCCCCTCCCCCCCCCCTATTTATTCTTTGGAACAGAACTCAAAAGTGGTGAGATGGTTGCAGGCCAGAGGTTTTTACTGTGAGTGACAGTGATGGGACATACCAATTATGTGGTTTTGTGCAAATAGACCTTGGGAGCAGTATACAATATTTGGACTGTACTTTTATTTACTTTCAGCACCTTTGAGAATTTAAATGTGTGTATTTCTGCTTTTCCGTTTCAGAAATATATATATATCTTGTACAATGTTTCAAAGTCGGATGTTGATATGAAATGTCAAACAATGAGGTAAACGTAGGTAAAAGTAATCCCTGTGAGCAAAAAGCTCTGAATTTTGATCCCATTTCCATTTCCAACTTTGCTTTACATGACTAGCCAACATCAGCTTTGTCACAGATTTCTTTATACGATTATCTGCTCCAGGCAGAGCACGGCTAAGCCCAGGGACACACTGTTTGTCATTGAACTGCTCTGTCAGGGGTCAGAATTTAAACCTTTAAAGTTTTTCACATGAAGTGATTTTTTGGTTGTGAAGGAAAGTTACATAATTTTTTTTTACAAATTTCTTTCTCTGACTCAACTCTCTGGGATTTATGGAGTTCACTGATGGACATATTAGCCTTATTTGTTGCTATTGGCCAACCGCTAACTGCTACTAACTGCTAACGGACTGGGAGCTCGAGGCTCCAGCACTCCTGGCAGTCCAAAGCTCCTGTACTAAAGATGTAACATTAAACACTGCCCCGATGCTCTGAGCTCCCAGTCCGGCCAGAGTCCCCTTATAGGATGGCTAAGTTAGCTGCAGGCTAACCAGCTACAGTTGGCAGGTATAATAGCTAACTGCTAAATAAAATAAGCTAAGCCTAAAAAAAAAAATTGTGTGTTTTTGTTCGGTGATCATTTTTCCGACCAAAGTTTTGTCTGATTTGTGGTTTGACACAGGGGAATATAATATATAATATGAAAATATTCTCGGGGTGATCAGTTTATCTGCTTATAGGCTGGACTTTTTAGTTAGAATTTATATTGGCACACTTGAATCAGCCTCAAGGGCACGTTTTACTGTCAGATTGATGAAATTGGGCATAGAATACAGAATAAATCAATTCACACTTCTTGACGTCAACATTGACAGATTTGAACATGTACCTTCTAAACGATCTTTCTATGAGTGAAACCATAAAACATTTACAACATAGCTTTCACTTTCTGCACAGGAATCTGGCACAATAAGTTCCTCTGAACGTATAAGTACTACTCTACGTGTCTTGGGTGCAATAGTTCACCTTGGAAACAAAACAGAGGAAAAGAAGTGGAAAAAAACAAAAAAAGCTTTTCATTGGACCTTGAGTGTCTTTTTTCTTGTGTCACAGAATGTCTTTCAGCTTAGCACACTCTTGTAACCTAACAGCCCTCCACATATTTCTTCACTTCATTTGATCAGCGCATTTAATCTTGTGCTCTGGGGGAAAAGACATTCTGTGTCAAGTGTCAAATGCTCCCATTGTGCAATGGCTGAAGACAAGGTTGACGTCCATTTGACAGAACTACTTCACTGGACATGTGAAAATCACAATAAACAAGATTGTAAAATTTTACCAAGTTTGCTTACCTTTGTGCATCCTCAGAGAAAAGGAAAGTCTAATTATTTTAATATCTACATGTTTTTCTGTGAATATCAAGGTCGTCTGCATCTGCACTGGAGTGTTGGTGATTTGTTTTTTCACTTATTCCTGTTCAGTGTCACAGGAAGCAGCAAAGAAAAGCAAAGAAAAAAAGAAGAAGAAGAGAGACAGTGTCTGGAAACTTGTGTAAGTAACAAGCTGTACAAGTCGTATTTGTTTTTGTTTGAGGCTGCTACCAGTAGTCATCTGGCATGACTCCACACAAGGAACTCATCTAGAGGCCATGATGGAGTGAGAGGATGTGCCTCACAGAGGACTGTGAAAGGTGCAGTGACTTACTCAGAGTTCAAAAGCTAATGAAATCCAGGAGAAAAAAAACATGGCTGTCTGTCTTATATTTTCAGTTTCTTATCATTTTCTGTGTGCCTATAACTATCCCAGTATCCCATGAAACAAGAACACAAGAGTTTTGTGTTTTTAACATTAGATCTATCTAACAGCTGTCTCTTTTGCACCAAGAACAGCATCTTAAGAATGGGATTAGAACATAGCATTAATGAAAATCTGTTTAATTGGGCCTGCCACATGTCATGTTTAGTATCAATTAATCTCATCTTCAATTCATTTCATATTCTCAATCAGTTGTCACATAATGGTAAAAGAGTTTCCAAGTGTCATCTTGAGGTGTGTCGTACCCAAAGAGACTCAATTGAATGACATGAGAGAAAATAGAAAGGAGCTAAATTAATTATTACTGTTAAGAAACAATTAATGAATGGATGACTATTTGGGTCATGGATTGCATACAATAAAATATCTAAAATCAGATAGGGGACCCTGGGACAAAATCTTATCAAATGTGGTCTTATTTGTGTCAGTTAAGGGTTATGTGATGTGAAAAAGTTTGAAAAATCATGCCCTACATCAATGCAGCAAGGACTTTTAGCTGAGGTAATTCATTAATACATGTACAACTATCACATTCTAAATACACATAAAGGATCAATACTACATTACCTCAAACTCAGAAAACAGAGCTTGCCATCTATTTTGGAACTCAGTGAGGAAGTGCATGTCCTGAATGATTCCCTGTCTTCCACAGGCAAAGGCTCTTTCCATCTTAATTCACGTAACAACAAGCAAGCTAACATTACAGATAAAAATACTGCATGTCTTAAAGTTAAAATTACTATTACCCACGTATCTGTAAAAGTCATTCAGAACCTTGCTTAAGTATTGTCACCAAAATGCACCTAAAGTATGAAACGTGAAAAGTACTCATAGTGCAGTAATGTAGTCCCTGTCAATGTTTTACTATATCTGATGTTTCTGGATTAATATTACTGTGTGTATGTTGCATTTTACTGCTGTAGATGTAACCACTTTATATACTGTCAGATAGTTTTAATCCACAGATCATCATACGTTTGTACTACCGGTCAAAGCCTGTTTCCAGCTTTTTGACAAAACATTATCCTGCTAATCCAAGTAGGAGAATTCAGGATAAGTAGGCTTTCACATACAAGAAATCACCTTGGTGTTTTGGTGCATAACAACAAACAGTTATTAAAATAAAAAGTACTGCAAAAATCAAGAATAAAATATTAAATGAAAATATTTGCAATAAAAGTTTGACAAAATGCATTTTGTTATCCCTTAAGGAACACAATACACTAGAGTTTAAAAAAAATCTGAGTCAAAATGACCAAATTTGGATATACATGGTTTTCACTGGACAGGAAGGTATGAATAAGTGTAATCTGAAAAGTAAGTAGTAATAAAAGTGATTTAGTACATAAATGTAGCGGAGTAAAAGATACAATACTTGCCTCTGAAATACAGTGGAGTAGAATAATAGAAAAAACAAAAGCTGTATGAAATAGAAACGTTCAAGTGAAGTTATGCTCCCAGTACTTCAAGAAAGTACTTAAATACAGTACTTAAGTAAATGTAATGTCATCTCACCAATAGACAAGCCTGCCTCTGCAACCAGCTTCCAAAACCTCAGGTGTCCACTCACAGCAGTCTTTTTGACATGAAATATTCAGGTAAACACAGGGGTTACCTGTGATCACACTAAATGGATAGAACCTCAATTTGTATAATGGGTAACACCTGGGTATACACATCTGCTGTTATAAATTCTGCATGCATGTAAAATTAAGCTCTGGAAAGTGTCACAGCTTCAGTCAACTCTTTCTCTTGTCTGCATGCAACCTCTTCTATCATTTTAGATGCAGCCACTCTCTTCTGCGCTGCAGGAAATTTCCTGTCTTTCCCCAATACCTTACCTCCCCAACTCCATGCTCACCTGTTCACAGTTTCCCTCATCAGCCCTGCAGTATACTGGCCCATTTCCTTGCATTCCTTGCCAGACTGTCTGTTGTGCATATGCCTTAACTTTTACAGCCTTTGCTTTGCCTGCCTGATTTTGACTTTTGCATGTTTGTGACAACGGGAAAATGGAAAACTTTTACTTAATCTGCTTGTCTCTGAGTTGTGCCTGCTATGTACTTAGCTTTAACTGAAAAATCTCTGTATAAATACAACAAAATAAACTTGAAATCCGTCAGATCCTTTTACTTTTTTAATTTGATTTCATGGTATATTGGTTTCACCGCACTCCCTGTGTCCTTTGAGAAGCAAATGAAGAATGCACCACAATGATTGGGTACCAAGCAAGAGGAAAGAGTAAACATGGATGTATAACTTGGAAATGGAGCAGAACACTTCAGATTGTGAGTTGTGAGACTTCACACTCAGCTCAGCGCAGCTTGGATTGATCATATGTTCTGATTCACCAGCTAACTCAACAATCAGAAAGTGATTCATCTTTCACTTTTTCAGTGTACTAGAAATGCCAAGGCTCTGCTTCTACCACACTTACTTTAATTTCTTCAGTGCACATTGCCAAAATATGTAAGTCTCAATTCACTGCTTCTGAGTTTGAGGACTGTTACATGAAGCAGTGGGAATTTGTAATATTTCACTTTTTTGACAAATCTGTGCACAGTTTGTTAAACAGAATCCTGGTACCAGATCCTTATTACTCAAGAGCTTCACTAAATAATGTAGAAAACATTCTCCTCCATAGTGGTGACACAATAGGGCAGCTAAGTTAATTAATTTCAAGTGACAATGTTTAAGGTTCCCCTCTGCTCAAACATATGTTTTTCTCCTCATTCCTACTCTATGTGCATTAGAACGATGCTTTCACATTCATCTGCTGAAAGTGGAAAGTTTCTCTGTGCTCTTTGAAAATCAGATTTTTGTAAGTGTGGCTACAGATAATTTGGAAGTCAATCATGGTCCAATTTGCAACTCATACTAGTGTTATGTATAGATATTTGCATATTCATAGATTCTGTCATTTTTAATGAAGTAGAAGTATATGCTTTAGATGATTTTAAAGTGGAAATTGTACTTTTTTGTGTGAAGAAAAAACATACACACATTATTGTTCCAAGCGTACTATTTGTATATATGTCTTAGTACATTCCTTGGTGGGAAGTCAGTCCTGGTTGATTTGGCAGAACTTGGTTACTGGTGGTAACAGCAAGTGCAGGCAGCGAAACACTCCTACAACAGCTCCTTTGTCAAAAACAACTACAACATAAGATCAATAGTGTATTTGCTGACAGAGCAGCCAACCAAACTATTGGCATTTTAATAACAAAGTCAGGCACAGCGGAGCACCGTGAAAGAAGCTACTATCTCACAAGCCTGTCCCCTGTATCTATCTATCAACTTACTGTGGCTGCTCCTCTTGTTCCATTACTAACTGCAATATAAAGTGATCCGCTGTGAAAAAATGCTGAAATAACAGTTGTCTTTTTTTGTAGGTGCATTTTACGAATTATAATGTTCACACACCCTGTCTCAGGTCAGTATTTCGGCAGTTAAAGTCTTTTAATGTGAACCTGCAGAAATAAATGTTTGGTTGGCATTAGTTGTAACTTAAAGGACCAGTGTTAATTGCATCAAGCAGTGTAGTTGCAGATTGCAGCTCCCTTGCTTCACCACCCCCTTCCAAGCATGAGGGATAAACTACGGTGGTTGTGAAATGTGCCAAATCTATAGCCAGTGTGTGGTTTTTCCTGTCCTGTAGAAACAAGGCGGTTCAACACGTAACACATAATGATTCTTTATTTTAGGGGATAATACACTAATGAAAACAACATAATATTACGGCATATATTCCAGTCTGACACCCAGTTCGTATTACTGCAAATATATATATATTGCAATACTTTCATAAGTGGGCCCCTTGGTGTTACCTCATTTGGCAAGAACAAGTGATTTAACAAACATTTATTTAAATGAAAATCTTTAAGATTATTACTTTACTCATCCTTTAATTAATTAATACAAATACTTACTGTTTTCACCCCCAATTCAGTTCATCGTGAACGGCAGACATTCTTGAGAACAGATGTCTTCCAGTTTTACAGACCACATGTTCCAGGAAGCCACGTACAGTACAATGTGATTTCAAAAAGTACTTCAGCACACATAGGGACCACAACACTGAGATCCAGGTGCTAAATACATTTGAATGTATGGCCAAACGAAGCAGTCAAGAAGATGAAGTTAGCAGGTTGGTGGTCTTCAAGTGAGAACATACTCCAGTGTCACATAATACACAGCCTGTCAGACGGGGTCATGACAAGCAGCAGTTTGGGAGAAAGAAAACAAGTGTGTGTGTACCGTGTGTGTGCATGTTTGTCTTTAACTGACAAGACATCTGACAACACTCTATGACCCGATTATACCAACATTACAGTGCACACACAAGCTGGTGACATGTCCTCATATCTCAATCTGTATTTGTGTCCATTTAAGTCACAATCAGCCCTGTGAATTCAATTTCCTCACTGTCGGTTAAAAAAAAATATCTAGAGTAATGTGTTTGTTTACCCTGTCTGTCCCCATTACCTTTACCTAATCCCTCAGGCCTTTGACTCCAACTTTATCAGTTACTGATCCTTGACCCTTCGTGTAATAAGCCTGGTGGAGTCTCTGAGTGTCCAAAGCTGTCAATCACAAAGAAAGACAAGTAGTCGAGGACTTCTTTTTGTTCATTTTTCAGTCGGTTGTTATGCTGCACTTAACTGTGTAAGGAAGAGCTGATGAAAGCAAAGTTAAAAGCTTGAATAACATTCAGGGAACTCCATCTGCATCTTACTTCGTAAATGAGAAGTTGACAGGCTAATAGAACAGCATGTAAGCAGAAACACAACAAGGGATCCAAACAGGCAGGAGCACGCTGTGGTTTTCCACTAGTAAACATTTATAACTTCCACTTTAAAGTCCCAGTGAGTAACATTTAAGAGGCTCTATTTGGCAGAAATGTACGATGGAGTGTAAGGGCCAGACTAAGAGAAATTTTTTTGTGGGGGAAATTACGAGAATAAAGTCATAATATTAAGAGAATAAAGTCATAATATTAGGTCTATGAGAATAAAGTTGTAACATTACGAGAATAAAGTCGTAATATTACGAGAATAATTTCTTAATATGACAAGAAAAAAGTCATAACATTAAGAGAATAAAGTCATAATATTACAAGAATAAAGTCATAATATTATGAGAAAAAGTCATAATATTGCTAGAATAAAGTCGTAATATTACAAGAAAAAATTCATAATATTGTGAGAATAAAGTTGTAATTTTAGGAGAACTCTTAAAAGAAAGAGCAGTTTTCCCCCTGCGTTAAAATGAGGAA
>NW_023339707.1:10297878-10331833 GCF_004916995.1 Morone saxatilis
CTGGCTCCCCTGTAGTTTGCACCCTGGTATTATTTGACACAGAGAAATTGTTTGATTCACCACTTGCAACTGGACATTCAAAGCACAGTTGTGCTGTTGAGATGTGGGCCATTGTTCTATTGCATGACGACCCCTGCTGTTAGTCTGCAGTGTCTGTGTGTGTGTTGATTGGTAGTTAGGTGTGGGGGTGGTTTGTAATCAGTGCCTTCTGGTGGAACCTAGGCCCGGTAGCACCCCTTTGATGATGTGACTGGTTTAGTTTCTCCTTGGTTCTCCTTGCTTAATTTATGCATTTTACAACATTAAAGTACCATGTTTACCCTCCATGCTTCACTGATGGGATATTTTGTTATGCTTACGTTTTAGTTACTTTCTGTTAAAAAAAAATACTAGGTGTAATCTCTCCCACATTTGTCCTAACATAAGAGCCAGGTTGTGACAGTTGTAATGGGTATATATTCAGCATAAACAAGACTTATATGAGTATTAGGGTCACTGTTATGAAAATGCAAATATAATATTGCAAGTATATGTGATAATAACCATAGTTCACATGTTATTTTTATTAATATCAGGTGAAATAACCATGACTTAAAGTCACATGTTTACATCATGACTGTTGTTTTCAAGCTAAAAAGAAGGTTTGAATTCATGTTTACAGTGAACACTTAATGTTTATTTCGAAAAGTATTTAAATATGTTTAATAGGCTCGTATATTTTTTCAAATCTTAATTTTGGGTCAGAAGACTTCAAGTCAAAAGAACTTGTGTAAGTTAAAAATGTCTGAAAATTAAATCCAGCTACTTTTTTTTAAAGAAGTCATGTAGCCCTTTGCCTTGTGTGAAAGAGGTGTGGAATTCTCTTTAACAATGCAACAAATATAAATCATGTGTAAGGGGACATGGCAACGACATGATTTCATCTTTAGTCCCATTCTTATCCTTCCCAGAGAAATATTTAATTTCTGTATCTGCCTCAAGGAAATACAACCATATGGCAGCATAAATAATGTAAGGTATTTAGTGCAGTAGTAAAGAGATTTATGGCCCTTCTCAGACTCAGCGTGCAGAGTGATAACTGCAAAAATGATACATTTTTATATTTGAGACAGAGCTTTGAACAACATAATTCATGTACCGAAGTCATGGTTTCTTCTCATGTGCTGAAAGTAATGGCAAATATGTGTATTTTACAGATAAAGCAAAGAAAATGTAATGCTTTTAGGAAGCTGACTGAAAACACATATGTGCTTGATTTAAGGGTGAAGTGTTTACAGGCTATAGGAGATTGTCCTTGTGGTTGTGATAAGTGTGATGATGGTATATGACTGCCACCATGTGGAGAAATCTCTTCACAGCTACTTGGAGTGACTTAAGCTTCTTACATTAACAAGAAAATGTGATATTGATATCCTTAATGATTTTAATATGAACATCTGGTCATATATTCAGTGTATTCAATATTTTACCTCATTCATTACATGGATAATAAATTAAGATATATCCTATTTATGGTATATAGCATTAGTTTATGCTCCAGAAATCCTGCCCATGTGGCAATGAAGTCATTCCGCTGCTGCTCATTTTCGCATATCCTGTAAGCAACTGAAGGAGACCCACTGAAGCGTGACAGGAATTGATTTTCCTGCATGCATATTTGCATTTGAACAGAACACTTGTGCATGAAAGCCAGAGAGGGCGTTCAGCACAGAAAGTTCCTGTGAGTCACCATTGCAATACATCCCCCACTTAGCCTTCATCCATTCAACACACTGCATGCAGGGAACAGTGTAACAATGTCTTCTTCATGCTGTAATTTAAATACTGGCTTTTACATGCCTCTGAATGTTATATATGTCAGAGGGTAAATCTTGATTAAGTATAACTGTCCAACTGTCAATAACACTCTTCATTAGTTTTGTGCAAAGTCAAGATTTGCAGTTTGCAAAGAGCACATTGCATTTGGACTTCTATCTGACAGGTGCATAAATGACATTTGTGGAAAGTCACACACAGATAGGCTGCAGCATTGTATGTTGCCAAAAGCTCTAAAGCAGTTGCTCAGCAGGTGTATTCCCCTCTTAATATAGCACCTGTCCAGGGGACTACAGATGAAAAATAGCCTTACTTCTTTACAGCAGTGTTTATTAATGTGCTCTGCTACTGTTAAATAAACCAATAAATAAATAAATAAATAAATAAGAAGATGGGGTACTTGAATTAGAAAATTGAATTGACAATGAATCATCTAATGCAGAAATTCAGAGGATGATATTTATTCTTACATACATTAAAATTTTCAAATGATGTTTTAAAGAAATTAGGATACAATAGGCTTAATTACAAATGGGTTTTAAATGAATGGCTGTAGCACTCTATGTAGCCTACGTTAAAGCATCTTATTGGCAGTCGAACATCCAAAAGCCCTAAACACCGTGCTTTATGGTGGGAAAAGATGACCCGAAAACCAGTAAAGCAAGTGGTCGGAAACGCTGCGTGTCATAAGCGGAGCGGTCCTCGCTATCACGCACGACGTTAGGAGTTCCCTCGCTTACACCGTGAAAACGCCCCTCTACTCTCCTCCTAGCCCTTCCCCGACCATAAGCCATCCCTGCCGGCTTGTGCCTGTCTGCTGTCCCAGCCTGCAGGGCTACATCTCCCGCGGCAGAGGAAAGGCGCATCTGGGGCGGTGGCGGCGTCCGTCTTCCAGTTTCCTGCAATCTCAATGATCAGGATCCGGAGCGAAGCTTGACACCCGGACCTGACAGGACAGGTATGCGTTTTTATTTGTTTGTCTGACACGGCGCTGATGACAGCGGAACAGGTGCATGCTGCATTCGCCGGTTGAAATGACATTGTAGGGATGGAGCGGGAAGCATCTTCATACCGGTAACAGGCTTTTGCACAAAACCGCGCACTGCATGCTCTGCAAAGACACCGCTTTGTGCTTCAAGTGTCATGGACGGATGGAGAGGGTGTTGCCACAGAGCTTTAATCCGACCAATATGGTCGGCAGGCTGTTTTAATGAGCTGCACAGAATCAGGGCATCCTTTCTTTCAGGCATATCAAGGCCCGGTAGGCAGAGAGAGTCAGCAGGTGCACCCTTTTCTTATCGTCTTACTGAATAACATAGCGCCTGATCTGTACGCATCCAGCCCACCTACAATTGCTCACATCTATTCTTGGACATGCCAGTGTGCATAAGGATTGTGATTTCCCTATGTGGAGCTATAGGCTGACAGCTGATGCTCAAGATAATGAGCTAATTGGAGACGGAGTGTATTGTCGCGGGTGTGGCAGAGGGGGCAGGCGTGGGCGACTCATACAATCGGAAGGTCTCCTCAAATGTGTGAATTGCACTGTGAGAAAGTGGGCTATTAAACTGGAAATGCCCTGACACTGGGGTAGTATTTAAAAACCCTTTACATTTATTTAAGTAGATAAAGAAAAAGAGCAAACTGGCCTCCAACTGATTTGGAGGCCAACTGAACCAACGTGTTTTTCTTGGAATATATTGTCATTTAAATTTTTTTTTGTTATTTTCTCTGCAATGGGTTTGACATTTCCTCAATTTTAAAAGCCACAATCACAAAATAATGAACCACTTTAGGATGTATTTCTCGTATGAATTCTGTTCTCAAAATGCAGGATAGTCATCTGTCCTACATACTGTAGAGTGTATTCTTAACATTACAGACAAATTGAATTAAAATTAGATATTGTGTTGTGCAAACTATAAACAAAAATGTAATTTCTGATTAGACTTCTGCAGCAATCTCCAAGAAACACAAAACTATAACTTCTTAATTTCAAAAATCCATCCATCTGTCCATCCGTGCCTCTGTCCCTCCATGCATCCTCCAGTCTCATTTTCCTTTCTTTCACTTGCTCCATTTTCGGTCTCCCTGGTGAAACTATAAGCAGTGTGGAGCTCTTCTGTCACACCCCTTTTGCTGGTTCACATTAAAGGGTGAAGCCTCTTTGTGTGGATGTATGTGTTATACCTGTTTTCTAGGCTGTTGTCAAGGTGGTTCAAGGAGTTTCACTGCAGGTTATACAGTAATGGCATTGCATGCTACATTTCCCACAGATTAATTTGCTCTTATCTATGACAGGTAACAGACAATCAAGCAAACTCTTCACTTAAAACAGGGAGGGACTAGCAAGGTTATATGGCAGATTTACTCATGGCGTTCACAGACGATGACTCCCATTTGTTTTCCAGGCAATGTATAACCTCTGTGCAATCTGTCACCAATGCACACGTCATAAGGGTAAAGGTTAGGTCATGTGTTGTACAGCTGCAACACTGTGTGTGTTTCTATGCACGTAAATTCAGCGTGCATGCTTGTTTAAGGTAGCACACTTACAATTCTCCTCCGAGTCCTATTTCAAGTCATCCTGTGATCGATTTGTAATAGCTCATTGAAGCGGGGCCAGTGGTCTGTTCACAGCCAAATTGGAATTCTCCACAAGATAAACTCACGTCGCTTAGAAGTGAGAGGAGCTTTCAAAGGCATATTAAAGATAACAGCACGTAATAAACTGTCACTTTCTGCATTATCATCACAAATGATGTGTTGTAGGTTACAATGCTGAACTCAGCAAGGCGTCCCATTTTCTGGCGATCTCCTCTCTAACATCATATTAAAGTTATGACTGATAACACAGTTTGAGAAAGGTATATTCTATTGCCTTCATCAAACCACAAATCAAATGCAATTGTAAGGTGAGACTGACAGTTTTCAAATAAATGATTGCAGATCTGGAGAAAACGAGTGTGATTTCTGATAGCTGAAACCTAGAACTTGAGAACATACAAATGTATTAAATTTGCCTTAGATTGAAAACAAAACTGAAGGCTTTGAATGACTACATGAAATGAATAAAGTATTTGAGGCTCAAGGATGTGTAGGACCTTCCCCCATAGACTCCCATTGAAAAAAATGTTTCAAAGAAAATACATTGGAATATGGAAAATTTCACTACTTAGTAATTACTTGGCGTCATCCGTGCTCAATACTTTATGTGTGTGTGATTTTCATAATATCAGTAAAGACTCTTATGAGGACTTGACATAATTTCATAATTTTACATTACATATCCTGAACTGAGACTACATTGTGATAATTAACAGTGTAGTTAAGGTCATAAGAATGATCTCTCTCATAAAAGACCATTTTTACTTTGACAGTGATATCATATATCACGTATTGCACATTTTATTTGAATAGTCTGGCCAGATTTGTGAGCAACAAATGATCCTCCCAAAAGGGTGTACGACTAACATGCTTATGATATGACACAGATACCACAGATCTACATCTTGTTTCACTGACCTTATGTGTTCATGGCAAACCATTTTAATGTCGACTAGAAGCTGACATCCTACTCTACTTGAAAGTGTTGGTTGCCCTCATCCACCCACCATCACTGTCTCCAACATGTCACTTCAGCGTACCAACCTCTACATGAACTGTCACGTTCCTCAGTACAGTGTCATGTGATTGTTCACCTCTTCTCACTTACGAGTGTATATGTGTCAACTAGCAAAATAATGCCTTCAGGCTTTTTTTTCTTTTTCTTTATTTTATTTTGACATGCTTGACAGACGATGTTAGGCTAGGGTTCCCATGGTAACTGTATTTTAATCAGGCATGCCTGATGTCTGTGTGTTAACTATCGTTAGTGGCGAGACTCTCCACTTTGGTCAAATACAGAAAAATGAAACTGCGCTGCAGGCACAGTGTGTGTCTGTCGTTTTCCTGTCATTGTGGTGATGAGTGAAAATATGTGTTGTTTTTTTCTATTTGACTCTGCAAGTAAAGCCTTAATGCATAGGGGAAAGTGAGGAATAGTGAGCATGCAGAAGGTGCTTTTACTGTAGGAATTACAGAAGGATGGTTGTCTTCAGTTCAATTGACTGTTGTGATAAAGTGGAGCTCATATGGTTGATTATTTTTCTAGGTAAATCATTATCACATAAATTCAAAAACAATTACCAAAAATGCATCTTAATGTATGTAATGCATTGTATTTCTAACTTCCAATAGGAACCTGAACAATGTACATTAACTGGAAGCACTTCCTATACTTTGTTTTTACTTACTGTGTCCATGATGAAGTCATGATGATTACCAGGCTGCTTAAATACACAGAAAGTGGACACATACAGCAATATGATGTTATGCAATCAGTAAAATAGCACTGCAAGAAATGTTCATAATGTTCAGTTTCTGTCGAGTCTGCGTTAAGGAGGTGCTGATTCAGTCAGTTTTAAAGGTGTAGTTTGAGAAGTATTAAATTGCTTTATTTTACACACGCCATAGACAGTTGTATAAAAAGTGATATGTATGTAGAGTCTGCAGTCTGCCTTGCTCTGTCCCATTGTATATGTGAACTGCTGTGGCATGTTTGTCAGTCTGAACTGTGTTTGGCAGTGAGTGTATCAACAGTATGTCCAGATTTCTCACAATCAGTGTTACCCACTGAAGTGTCAGTGTACAGTGATGGTTTTTGTTTTTGATAGAAAATTCTGAACAGGCTAAGCAGTCTGAATACTCCAATCATGTCACATGAATTCAAATTGCTTTTGACCTTTAATGCAATATTCCCAAGCTTTGTTACATATATTGATGTGACCCCCTGCACTAAATGGATGTAAGTTTACTTTGTGTTGTAAAATGGAAGAGGTTGGCTCTTCCACTTGTGTAAACTGATTAAACCATGATGTGCATCTCATAAATCAAACGATGCATTTTGACAGCTCATTTTGAGAGACTTCACTGCCTGATTTGTTTTAATCAGTGAGGATTAACTTCACAATGACCCCCCCAACCCCGCTCTAATAATTTTTATATGCACATTTGCCACCTTCTTTGACTTGAAGTGATAATGAAGCAGACACAGATAAGTTTGCAATCACACAATCTGTCTTTTCATCAGCTCAACAAGGGGAACTGAGTACTTCAGATGTTGAAGTGTAGAAACTTTACCAGCCCCTGTTATTTTGCCTGCTGTAGTGCAGACCCTTCCCATGGACTTCCCATGAGTCCTTGTACTGTTGACGCAGGTAGCACCGCTCCCTCTGGACTTGCTTTCTCTTGGGGAGGATGAACTTGCAGCCTCATTGGTTCGTAAGTCGCATCATTTATCTCTGTTGTGGTGTGACATGATTTGCAGCGGACTTTACAGTTGTGCTATGCAATCTGCTCCCAAGACTGCTGAGTGCCAAAGGTTTTAGAGAATGTGTATATGTGGTTTCCCCTGAACAAGGACATCTCGCCACTCCCACTTCCCCAACCCCCACTGTCTTGTACCTGGTTTTTCAGAGCAAGCCTCTGCCGAGCAAGGATTGATGGACTGGCTGTGTGTGCCATTAGTAGAAAAGCACTGATTATAAGGCTGAGATGTGGCGGAAGCTGCATGATAAAATTACAAGACTCATTGAGGAATGTTCTGTGACATATTATACATTGGGTGGCTTCTGTAGATAGCAGTGTAGATACCGCCATTTAGCATGACTTACACAGTACATGTAATGCTTTTTACAATGTGTGTACTTTGCATTTTAGCAACCGCACCTCCTTTAGACATGTCTGCATACACATTTATAATATAAAATTCATTGCTTTTCCTGCTAGTAGCTGTGGTAACCATTTGGTACAGTGTTCATTGAATTGTGCATGAAGAGTGTTGGATTCAAAATGCTAGTAATCAATATGAACAATACAGAAATGTAGTGTGTGGCATGTCCTTTGTGCTAGATGCTAATATCATTATGCTAACATGCTCACAGTTACAATGATAACCTTGCTAATCTTTAGCTGGTTTACCATGTTCACCATCTTAGTTAGTATTTGAACAATTGCATTAAACACAAAATTACAGGTGAGGCTGATGGCAGTGTCATTAGTTCAGCAGAAAGTAGGTTATAAACCAAAGTAATGGTAAACAAAGTCAATTATATTCTGACTGGCTGTTAGGATACATCCATCCTGCATCTGTGCCATGTGGAAGAACACGAAGCTTTGTTCAAAGGATGAAAAATATTAAATTTTTGTGTGGTTTGCAACACAAGAAAATACAATATGAAACGATACGTTTCTAGTTAGTTGGATTAGTTTCTCTCTTACACAAAATATATATTGTTGCACAGCCCTACATGGCAGATCATCAGTCCCTCTGTCTGCATGGATGACATCTTATGATAAACACCGAGATTGCTGTTTGTGCAAAGGCACCATGGTGAGGAATTAACCACTAAAAAGTGCCAAAAATCCATTAGGGAGGCCAACCTGTCTAATTAACTCCCTGGAAAACAACAAGGATACTTTTACACTTGGCTGAAAAAGAAGAGACCTAGATCCATATTTACAGTCGATTAGAATTATCCCCTTAAAGTGTCCTAAAAACAGACAGATGGTTTGGTTGGAGCAAAGTGGCATTGTTTCTGAGAAAAAGTAGTATACCTTTAAATCTCCAAATTAATGAATAGCCTAATTAACACAGTACAGTTTGTGGCGTGTTTTGTTCATTTTTGTAAATTATGTAGTCACAAAGGACGATCTGGAAAAGGAAGAACACTGCCTGGAGATCACAGTAGGCATGTTATCTGTGTGCTCCTCCCTGCAGCACATTACGCATGACTACTCCTGTTACCTCCTCTTCTACTGTCACCACTACTACTACTACTACTACTACTACTACTTGTTACATATAAAAGTATTTCTGTGAAAATGAGCATTAAATGTTGCCTCCTTCTGATAACTCACATCTTGTAAGTGAGGTGGTTCATAAGTATGCTAATATAAAAGCTTTTGTTTTAGTCAGAACATCAGAATTGTTAAATGGGCCATTGAGGGATGATAATAACGTAAAATAAAATATTATTATACACTGAACAAAATCAGTGTTTTCATTACGGGGTCTGTTAACCCTAATTACAAAAAACAAATAAAACCATGTTTTCAATTTTTCTCACTTACCCTCGTGATATTTAGCCATACGGATGGCTTGAGTTTTATTTGGATGTCTGCCACACATTACAATTGCAGTCTGTGGATGATCCTGAGTAACTGGGACACAGTTTCTGGAAAGATGTGTGGCTATAGAGTTTGTTAAACATCCTCATTTGTTTATTTTCTTCTTATAATAGAAGCACTTTATAGAGGCAGGAATTACTGGTTTGTATGGAAACAGTAGTAATAATGAAGTAATAATGAAATGCAGTACAGGGGCTGAAACTCTTGGGGGGGGTGAATTGCTTGACAGTACTGATGCAACAACAACAGCAAAGCAGCTGTCAAGGGAAGAAGAGGACAAATTTGCCTCGTTCAAGCGGGCAGGTCTGATCTGTAGAGTTAAATGCTGCACTTTGATCTAAAAGCTGTAAAATAAAGCAATCAGCAGCATTCACAGTGAGGGGAGGTAGCGCTGTTGTGCTGATGAGAGCTCTAAAAACCTGACACTAAATGTTGAGAGATGTTTTTAAAATCTCAGTGGGTTTATCATTTAGAAATACCGGTAGGTTTTCTACCTACATTTCCCAATTATATATTGTTTAAAATCAATTTAAAATCTCAGATGCTGATTTCCCTCTTTTTGGGAAATGAAACACTTCTATTGCAAAGCTTTGATACGGTAACCAGAGGAGGTGCTGATGACACTGTGACTCCTACATTCGTCTATGTTTTGCTCTCACACTGTATCTTTTTTTTCTTCAACATACTCTGGAGGAAGGCAAACACTTGACGCTGTTAGCACATGCACAGTTTCTTGACAGCATGTGTTTGAGGAGCGAAAGGAGTCCACAAGCTGTCGTCTATATGCTATATTTGACAGATTTCTCCTGCCCACCTGCTGATGAATGATGGGCCTGTGGGCAACTAACGCCTGCCTGAGGACGCATCAATTTTTGGGGCCTCTAAATTGACAGACTCTTTGTTTGAGAGATGGCATGAAGACGAATGGGCACAGACAGGCTGTGGTGAATGGTGCATCATGGACATCATTCTGCCCTAGATGATCAGCCATCATGTCCGTTACTATCTGGCAATTTATCTGAGCTGCCTCGCTGCAGACGAGTGTTTTGGCGCCTCACACTGTCTGCATTTTGCTTCCTTTTGTTGGGGAGGAGTTGACGTTCTGCAGTTTGAGACTTCTTTCCTCTTCAGTGAGTGTGGTTTCAAAGTCTTACATTTGATCCCGGCTTACATCAGGACAGCCGCTCTGCTCAGTAATGATTACTGTGTATCTGGACTGACTCTGAAATGTAGAGCGCAGAGGAGGTCATCTCCAGAGATAGACTGACATGGCAAGGCTGATAGAGTTCTGAATGAGAGGAGTCAGTGATAGGGAAGTCTGTGTGCATGTTTATGTGTACCTATGTGGATCGTGTGTGTGTGTGTGTGTATAGCGTTTGACACAATAAAGGAACTAGGCAGAATATTGCTTATCTGTGTCTTATCTTCAAAGATTTTCAATACATAGAAAAATACAGCTTATCTTATGGATGCCTGCAGTGTTTTGTAACACACTTGAATAGGCAACACTTCTCATGGAAATAAAGCGTCATTTGATTTGAAGATTCGATCTGTTCGTTTTGACAGTCGGAGAGGCCGTACATCACAGACATTAGATTTATCATCTTTACTTTTCACCCAGAAAGACAGCTAATATTTGAAACAAAGTGCAATGTGATGAAAAATGTTCAAAGTATGGAGGCAAGTACTTTGCCGCAGAAATATACAAGCTTACAGATGCCTCATATTTTAACACAGTGTTGGACCCTCTGTATACTTTTCTACTATATGTTGTGACAGCCTGGGCGGTGTAAATGATTCATGGCTCCCACCTGTCCTGTACGAATTACTGGGTTTATACAGGTAGATTTGCTAAGTGTTCTTGTGTGCCTCCAGCAGTCAGGACCTTCAGAAAGGATAAGTTTTTTATTCTTTATCAGACTTTAATTTTTTGAAGTGCAGTTTGAGAAAGAATTTCATATAGGAAAATAATATTTACTGCAGTTAACTGAATGAATAACAATTAGAACTTTGTACAGACTTTTTTTGTCAGGTCATAATGTGGAGGGGGTGGGGTTGCAATGGGGGCATTGGTATAAAAAAGTAGACTGTAATTAGGCTAGACTTAGAAAACTATTAGCACTAATTACTTGGTTCATGAACTGAAACAGGATACATTCCAGACTGAACATTCTGTACTGAATGATTTAGAAAGAAAACATGTACTCTACATTTGTGAAGCTTAGAAATCGTTGATTCTTTTTAAAGAGAGTCAATGTCAAAACAAGACATGTTGACTTGTATGGTGCACAGTTCAACAACACCAGACACCTATCAGTAGAGAATCGACAGCTGACTCATTCAAGTTAAAATCAAAATTCAGAAGCTCAAAAAACATTATCTTGCATTTATATTTTATGTGGATTTAACATTTCAGAATTTAAGATTATTATGATGTTGTTCCTGGAAGGTCAAATTGTCCAACAATGCATGTGGGCATTGAAGCAGCTGTTTAACATTGAATAGATTAAAGCAGTGGCACCTGGAAACTTTGTTTTAAATCTTAAAGTGGCTATAGTAAACATTAAATATTAATATGATGATAGCAATAGCTCTAATGATTATGAGCAACATATAAGCTTTCAATTATAGTGATAAACCCATAGAGAATTATTGTTCCACGTAGTTCTACAAAGCTTCAAAGCGTCTTTCAGCTCATTGTTTTGGTTTTCCCGCCTGTATTTCCCGTATGTCTTCATTCAACAATGTGGATAAACAGTGAGAACAGGCTGCAAAACTCCCCCTTTATTTCTATCGACTTCCATCTGTTGATGTCTGGTACAATTACAATCAGGTAGTTTGGGACTGCTGCGACCTTTAGTTAGTTGTTCATGCAATCAGTTTGTATCAGGCCAAAGACACACCCATACACACACAAACATACACCACACCCAGACACCCATTCCCACACAGTTTGAGATTAATAGACAAGAGTGGAAATAGAGAAGAAGCTGTCTGGAATTATTTTGGTTGTCTATGACTCAGGCAAATGTTAACACTGTAGTACATTATCATAGTGGTGTTTGAGTGCAATGTCCATTAGTTAGATAACCATCCTAATACAAGCACTTTCCCACATCTAGTCTGACAGTGTCTTAATTTGGTCTATAAGTTTCTGATGTATAAATACAAAAAGTATTTCTGTCTTAAGGAAAGAAAGAAAAGCCAACTCACGTAATGCAACTATTTTTGGAGGCCTTCAATCCTGTACATTGTTTTCAGAGCCTCACCTACCCCGATGCTGTCATACTTCACAAAGACTTTCCTTGATGCTTGCTCTTTGAAGTTCATGAACTAAAGGCCGAGAGACGATTTTGTGGAGTAAGACCTTTAATGGGAGTCTGTTTGAAGACAATGACTGTTTGAGAAATTTGAGTCTAAGCAGCCGCAGCACCTCTCACATCTCAGTCTCCATCACCTCCCTCGCACAGATGATTAGTTGTGCGGAGAGCAGAACTGATGTAGAGTCGGAGTGATTGAATCACAAAATGACCCAAATGAAAGAATTGATTGGCCTTGCGATCATGATGTGTGTGAAATGAGCGCCCTAAAGTCTCTGACACTGATCTATTAGAAATTCCCCTCAAGTTTGCTTGTGATTCACTGATGCATTGTTCTGACAGCTGCTTCATGGGGATTGACATTTGTACAGAGTGAGGGTAGCTTATTACATTGGATAGATCTGATTCGCTCTCGGTGAGTGTTTGGGAGAATTGATATTTATCAGAGGATTGAGATCAGATTAGAGGTGCATGTCAAGGTAAAAGACTGGAATTTGAATCATCTTTACTGTGTTTCTCAGTATACTGAATAACAGTGATTATATAAAATGAGGTACTATATATACTACGTAACCTCAATGCCTTAGATTTGACTCCGGTTTACACTGGCAACACTTACACTTTAAAATTAAACAAGATTAAAAGCCTACGACCACGTTATCAGCTCTGTTAGGCAGTTAGGCACAGATGTGCTTTGACCTAAATGCTAACATATGCCTGCTAATATGCTGACATACTAATGTTTAGCAGGTATAATGTTCACCATCTTGGTTTAGTGGGCTGTTATGCTAACATTTGATCATTTGCACTACGCAATTTTTTCCTGGTGACGGAGTTAGATAAAATGTTAGGGTATCACTTAAGTTATTACCATTCATTCTCTGAACACATGCATGCCAATTCATTCAACAGTTGTTAAGACATTTCATCATGTATCAACCTCATAGTGGCCCTATAGGAAGAGAAGTGGCGGACCAGTTGACCAATAGATATATATATGAAACAGCCCTGATGGACAAACTATGTAATTGCATTATTGTCTAAACTGTCTCGACTATATCTTTAGCATTTATGAACAGCGGTTTCGTGTTACTTGTCTCCCAACATATACAGTGATGTACTATTTAGTGTAATGAACTGTGTGTCAGTGACTGTTATATCAACAAAAGGTCTTTATACACAGAAAATGAAAACTTGTAAATTTTATCAGTTTCTAACTATTATTTCATCTAACTATGATGTTGATATACAGTAATACTGAATAATTTATGGCTAGCATGAATCCACACTATAACTTTGAGATATTTTTGGAACAGCGGAAGGATGTTTATGACAGGAGTCAGGTTTACTCATCATTATGCTCAATGCTGTTGAAAGTTTTGTTTCACAGCTATTCTGCTTCTTCATAGAGTTCTGCACATATGCGTTAATGTAAATTGGTTGCTTCCCTTGCCTGACTTTGATTTGACATTGTCTCACTGCATAAACATGAGTCATTGTCGTGCAGACAAATCTCCACATGGAATTATGCTTCGGAATATATATCTCACTACCATCTTAATCTGAAACTCTCCTAAATGTTATTGGTGCATGTAATATAAAGTATTAATGAGACTATCTTTTAAAATCAATTATATTATTATGCATTTTAATTAAACAACCTGCAGGCCCTTCAAAGTTGAGGAGGAACACTGCACAGTGTGAGTGTGACATCTGCAGCCTTCCTGGAGCCAGACTGCACTCCTCTTTGATCCGGCTTCATTATGCAGAGGGAGGCTGACCTATCATGAAAGCTGAGACGTACTGTGTTCCAGCCTCCCAAATTGTAAACACAGGGATGTACTCAGACAGCTGGTTGAGGAAGAAATTGCTAATTGGGGCCTCTTCTTTTAGGGAAATACAACCATATCTTTTCCTGGTTTACAAACACTTTGCTGGCCGTTATTAGACCAAATTAAGCTTCTGTTTTGCTCCTCCCTAATGACAGTTTTCCCTGGATGCTTTGTACTTTTTATCAGAGCTTCACATGTCCCCTCCTTACTAATCCCTTTCTCTAATTAACCTCTTACTTGACTTTAGGATTTTTTTCAATTTCAGCTTCAAGGTTTATATTACAAACATCTTCACAGCATGTGTGATAAGGTGCAAATTTAGAGCAGTTGATATAGTTTTCTCATGCTCAAAGAAACAATTGATGAGAGCTTCTGTAGTTAAAAACGCACATTCTCTTTATGGCTGTATGGTCTTTTAACACTTTATAGGTAGTTATTAAACAGAATTAAACGTGTCCTAGGCTGTCATGTTTCCTGAAACGTGAAGAAGAAAGAAATTGTTACATTATACAGTAGTGTTTGCATGTCTAGTGCTAAGATAAACAATATACTTGAGGAAAGGAAACCACCTCATAATTCGGCAGCTACCACCCTATTTTTTTTTTGCCAGGCTTGGAAAAGCACCTACATAAAACTCTGCATTACTATCTCATCACAATCCAGTCCCGCTCCAAAAATGGCTTAAGAGTAGAATTTAAAACACCATGTTGGAAGAAAATGTCCCATATTATCTTTGAAAATTTCAGCTGACATATAAGGAATGTTTAACTTGTGACCCTCACTCTGGGCTTTATCTCTGGTAATTCGTTTCTCTTAGCTGTACCACATAATCTGAATATCAGCTATTGTAACTGCATGTCACCCGGAAAAAGAGCACCATGCAAGAGTCCAGCCCGAGTATAGTCGTGGTCACCTTCAGATGACAACCCTCATCTGTCTCCACCACGCCCGAATATTATATCATCATTGTTGTATGTCTCACTCTCCGGCTCCTCTCTTTTCCATTCCCTGGTGTCTCTTTCCCCGTAACCTCTGCCTTTTATTCTGTGCTACTTTTTCCTTCCTCCTGTCTCATCCTCAGATTGTTGTCACATTCCCAGTGCCCTCTCTTTCCTTGTTGTCTCTCTATCTCTCCCCTCCTCTCCCTCTCTCTCTTTCTCTATCTCGGTGTGTCTGCTGTCTTGTGTGCTGCCGCAGGGCTCTCTGGCTGATGTAATTTATGCTATCTCCTTTGCTAGTGTGAGAAGAGAGCATCCTGAAGCCAGCACTCTTCATGCAGAGTGCTCCTGTGGGAGGCTGTGAGCCAGCACTGCCAAGAGCTACCCCCTTTCTCTCTTTCACCATTTCTCCATGCACAATGCAATGACCATGCATGTGACAAAGATGCTCAATCTGCATGGCAGTACAGGATAATTAGAAAATACCACACAGCAGCTGTCAGCTGCAAAGACAATTGGATGTGATGTCACCACAGGTAGCCCTGACTGCTGCCTTTTATTACATCAGCGTGTGAAGTGAAGATTTCGTATGCTGTGTTCAGATGGGAGTGTGTTTTGCTTACATCTCATGAGTTAAATCCACCAGGAGTCCATAGGAAACACTGGAAAGGGGAAAAGATTTGATGTTGACTGAACATGTTTATGTGTGGTTGCAGGACTGCAATCCATTTCAATGACAACAGAGAAGGCTTTGGCTGGGGAAATGAAGAGCGCAATGGAGGGTGACGCCAAGAGAACCAATCAGGTGGGAGCGCTGTGGAGCTCACAGCAGCTGTAGATCATTTTACTCAGGCCTTTCAATCACTTAGGGGCCTTCCGGCTTCCTGTTTTATATGCAAGGCAGCTAGCCCCCTCTGTCTGTGCCAGTAACTTAACATCTTAACATCTTAGAGCAGCAGCTCACACTACATCATGCATTTGATGATTGCCTCACATGATGAGAGGTTTTGGTTTTAAATCACTTTGTCAGACAAGTACATAATGCCCCCCCCGAGACTCAGATTTCAAATATTTAAAATGAAAGTACAATGTGATTTGAAGCTCACCCACTCAGAGGAAGGATTTTCTCTCTCCCAGGTTCCAGAGGACCCTGCCGAGGATGATAGCTCAGAGAAGACCCCCAGCAAAGCCTCCAAATCCCCACAGAAAACCACCAAGCGGCCCAAGACTGTCCCTGTCAAAGTCACTCTACTGGACGGCTCAGACTATGAGGCTGCAGTTGAGGTATGCTACTCATGTGTCATCAAGGATAGAGAAAATGGCTGATTAATCCTATTATTATTTTCATAATTTTGGCCATTGGTTCTATCTGTAACAACAGCCTTTTACCCATCAAGTTGAGATCTGGGACATCACTAAAAAGAAGTCAGATGGGACAAGACATGAGCAATCAGAGTTAG
Source organism: Morone saxatilis (assembly GCF_004916995.1). Classification (NCBI taxonomy): domain Eukaryota; kingdom Metazoa; phylum Chordata; class Actinopteri; family Moronidae; genus Morone; species Morone saxatilis. The sequence goes on from NW_023339707.1 coordinate 10,314,474, forward strand.
TCAGAGGTTTACAACAAACTTGCTACTTTACCTTTGTTTGTCCCCAATTCATAGGTTGCTAAGACAACTTCCACCCATCCATGACTCCATATTCTTCTGGATCAGGGCTTAGTTCACAAGCTGTCTGATTGCTTGTCTTCATTGTAGGGTTTTCACCGTGTTTCCAGATCTCGGCATTTACTTTGGTGGGTATAAAAGTTATCATAACCAAAAGAAATGATGGCCAAAATAGCAAATATAATAATTTAAAGCTGCTTCCAGCTTCACAGCTAAACAGTTTTCTTTCCAAAGAGGTATCCTTTGATAATAGTTTCACCATAAGCAATTCTGCAAACATGCAGAAACATTATTGAATAAATAATTTCAAAATGTTGTTTTGCAGTTCCATTAAAACACAGTTTGGCAGTTTCTCGATTCTTAAATGCCCACATGCTTAAAATGCATATCTTGCTTTGCAGAGTGACAAGAAATACAGCATTTTAGGAAGCTGGTGTACATCTCCCCTAGTTAAACAGAGCCCTTGACTCAGCACACCGCACCACGGTACACCTCAGTGGGATTTAGTCTCCCCCGGTAATTCATGCTACTGAGTCAGGAAATGCAGCTCTGCTGCTATTCTGACTGAGAGGGGGAGTGATGGGTGGAGGGAGGTAAGACAAGCTCTACTTTGTGGGGGATGGAAGGCTCAGATGAGCTATCCCCGGCTTCCATGAATCGTGACTCTGTAGCCTTTTGTGTTTGTAAACAGACAAATTCCCACCACTCTTGGTTTATGTGAATTTAACAGTACCAACACACTCATCATGACAGAACACTGCAGAAAATGAATCTGTTCCTTTATTATAATGACTTCTGAGGGAGAGCGTGGAAGGTTCCACACCAGAGGGAGATCCTGGGCAGGACTTACACAGCTGCCATGAATCACATTAAAGCCTGCACTGGAACCCCATTGGCTGCTGCTTATGTGTGATGTGTGACAGGAAATGATCTTGTTGGCCGCCCGACCTCATTCATGTCAACTATATTCCTTTTATGGCTTACTGCCTCCCACGTGACCTCACATATTTTACTTTGCAGAGGCAGCGACTGGAGAAATATGTCTGAAGTCCTGACTGAGCCCCCCCACCCCATCTCTCCTTCTGTCTTGGTTACGTGCATGCATACACACACATTTCTTCATGTCACCTGGGCAGTGACACTAGAGGTATTGAGCTTTGACAGAAAATCCATAGAGCTGACAGATGAGTGCTCTTATGTTTGACCGGGGAGAAAATAGAATGGCTGAAGGAAAGAGGAGGAGGAAAAGATGAAGAGAGTGGGGGAGGAAGTGGAGAGAAAGATGGAGAGGAGGTAGATACCAGGGGTGCTTGCTTCTCTACTGTAGTATGTATGGGAGTGTATATATCACTGTGTCTGCAATGGAAAAAAGCAAGCAGGGACACAATGATGAATGCAATGAAATCATTACTTTAATTACAGCCATGATGTCCACAGAGCAAGCGAGCCCAGATGATAAAAGCAAAGAGAAGCAGCCTTAGCCTCCTATTGACGTTTGGCTCACGACATTATAGATATTGATTGAGTGCAGTGCATTTACATTGTCCAGTCCTTAACCTAAAGCCACAAAGAAAAAACTCCACCACCTGCTGACAGTACTTCACTGCCTTCAAGCTCACAAACTTTTTCAAGTGTGTGTTTTAAATTAAATCCTGAGGAAACCAACCGCGTATTTGAACTACTTAAACTTTGGCTGAACGTAATTTCCTCCGCAGGTCCAACCCAAGAAATGCTAATTTTCATTTTCACGGTTCATTCATTTTTGCTGGTTAACCACATGAACATGTGAGTTTCCACTTTAGTAGAAAGGCAGGGCTGTTTGGGGTCTGCGTTTTCTGAATTCAAAGCCACTGATATTTCAGAGCTCAGCTATTTATGAGGTGCCTTATTCACACAGTGACAGTATTAAAATAATATAATATTTCTTTCAGGCATTTATCCTCAGTATATCCTGTATTGGCACTGATCAAATGTATCTCTTTTTCACTTAGTAGCGAGAATTGTAACACAAAACTGTAAGATCATGACCCAACCAAAATCATTTCTTTCCAAAGAGGGATGCAGAAGTAGCAGCAATCCCGCTATAAAAAATGCGACACATCTATGTATTCACAAGATAAAGGCATTCAAACATTCATCATTCTTACTTTCTGCAGAGAAAACCACCAGTTCCATACATGTGAAGCTCATGTAATCCTGTGGTTACCCAGTGAAAAACCAAATGAAATGATTCATGACACTGGGACCAAGCCTGGCCTTTTTTGAAAAAACTTGAAGCCCCATAAAATCAGTTTATCTACAGTATATTCTGCATAATTTCTTCCCATTTTAATAGCACCAATCAAACATGTTTCGCTGCAGCTCATTCTAGGTTAGCGAAAACACAACGATTATTATTTACAGGTAATTATACACAAATGAAAACATACCGATGAATATTATATTCCATTTCTGCCAATAGATCCTCCTACATTTACACACTGGCTCTTTTAATTTATCCAGTGTGAAGTACAACACTCTGTTTTCTTCAGCTAAAAGTGTCTGTGAAATCAAGAGAAAAAATATTCTTGAGCCAATGTCGAGTTTTTACTATAGGCTGCTGTTTTATTAAAGGGGAATTCCAACTATTTTATACTTTACATGGGGTCAGTTCACTCATTACAAGGAGTACTATAAAACCTGTGAAAACAGTTGAGCTTTCTGAAGTGTGAAAAAATCCCTAGCTTGGATTGGGTTTAGAGGCTTCAAATTGATTACAGAAAACCTGGATTACAAACTGAGGTTGTGGGATTTGAAAAACATGGGCATTTATCAGAAGGTCTAATGAAAGATGATATTGAATTGCATTTAGGAAATGTAGGTTCCAGCATTTATTCTGAGCTTCACCCATGATAGGGACTGAAAGTCAGGATCTTGGCCTGTGCTACTTCAAATTTGACCAAAATCTTGTATAAGTGTATAACCCAAAATCACTGGAGTACTCCTATAACTGCTTAAATTGTTCCGTTTGCAAGTAAATTGAACGGTCATTATATGGTTCTGTTAAATATGGTTATTTGCTGGAAACTGTAAAGGTTGAGCAACAAAGACGTGCTATTACATTGCATAATCAAAGTTACACCAACACATCTTTACAGTATTGCTCTATTTATCAGATTCCGCGATGCCATCCCTCCAGTTGCATTACTTAAAGTGACTCAGTTCAATAAATGTTCTTTCTCCTCAACCAACCATTAACCCATTCACACATACACTGTCTCTCCTCATCTTGTTTGCATGGGTGAGGTGATCATCAAAATGGATTTCTAGGATTACACCAAATGGCTGCTAACACAATCAGCCCACAGAACTAGTTACAGAAATGTGATTGGAGCCAATTGGAGCGACAACAAAATCTCATCAGCAGCTCCTGAATTGGTTGCTATGCTTGGGGGACCACCTGAAATGTGTGTTGCAATTTCATTTTGTGAGAAAATCGAATATATGCGCCGCTCCCCGAAAAATCTCTGACTGCAGTCTCTCGCCTGTTAATCAGCATTATTCTCTCACTACTATGCCCATGGCAGCCCAAGTGCAGCAGGATGTATATTATTATTTATTTGACTGAGAGGCAGATCGCTTTATAATGGTTAATTAATTAGCCTTTCCTAAATGTTTAAAGTGTTTGCTGACTGTACTGCCAGCTTTTCTTACAAGAGCCTGAACAAAGCTTTGTGGCGGCCTTGTAGTAACCAGAGATAGAGAAAGTGAGAGGGCACACACACATACAGAAGGGACCTATTACTTCTGTTTCCATGGTAACAGCTGCTTGGTTGGTTTGTCGCCATAGGAGCCAGGTTTCCCTAGGAGATTAATCTGGCATGTGTGTCCCTGTTTGTGTGTGCGTGTCTGTGCATGTGTGTGTGTGTGTGTGTGTGTGTGTGTGTGTGTTTGGAAATAGCATTTTGCCAAGGCCGTCTGTGCAACCCACAGAGTCGTTGTTCTCAGCCCTGAAGGACCGGATAGGAAATAGGTGTGGTCTCTTGAAACGCCACTGATGCGAAATGCAATTGCTTCCCTTATATGGTCATACAGAGTGTAGCTCCTCCTTCTTCGACAGGAAAGACTGGAAGCATCTCTCAGACCACAGTCGGGGTGGATTTGCATGTCCTTGATATTTTTTGACCCCTTTGTGTTAGGAAATATGAATAAATAAAAGATATCATTGTCCAGTAAAATAATATCTAGCTATTATTTTACTAAACAACAGAATTCTATAATAAATACATTTTATAATCATTAAGATCCTAGGAAAGTTATACAAATCTTCTTTTTCTTAAGATTTTTTTTAGATTAAATTTTGTATTCATGCCAGCTGATTAACCGACAGGAAATATGTGAACAGTTATATGCTATGGGTTTTAAGCACTAAGCCAGAAGATTCCCCTTTTTCTTCCTCTTTTTGTCTTTTACAGTTCATGCCGTTCATACAACCTAAACCTGTTACCTGCCCACTCGCTGTGAGTTCTTATATGTTTGTATGCATGTGTGTGTGTAACAGAAATTTGCCAAGGGCCAGACCCTGCTGGACATGGTGTGTGGCCATCTGAACCTGCTGGAGAGGGACTACTTTGGCTTGACTTTCCAGGACACGGACAACTCCAAGGTCAGACACACAGAAGCACCAATACACTCACACGTGCAGAGATATCACACTTGGGGACATTACATATATTTATTCATTCTCAGGTCTGTAACTGAACCTCTTGACTCATCTGTTGACTCATACAGCATGTGATAAAGCATTTAACTGAATAAAGGAGCCCTCAGAATTCTAATTTCCTGGATAATAATCTGGCATAAAATGGTAAAGCAGTTGTATAGTTGTTGTGTTTGTTATTCCAAGTTATCATATTCATTACCACAGTGATGATTATTAATAATATGTGGGGGTAATTTAGATCCTTCTGTGGATCTATTCTGTGAATAGCTTTATAGAGTGCAAGGCCAACATAGTAAATCTATGTTATTTAATTTGGTCTTTCTTTATGCCTGCTTTTACTATATTATATTATTTGGATTTTGTCACCGAATTCAGAGCAAATGTCAATCACCCCTTTGGCAAACCAGTCCATTTAACCAGACTGTTTTTCCAGGTGTAATAAAGCAGTGAGTCCCTGGTTGGCCTTTTAACCGTGCTTAAGCACTTACGGCCTGAGTGTGGCATACATGGCCTTTAACCTTTTAAAATGTGATTAGACAGTATGGCCTTTTAAAAACGGTACCCGGGGTCTACAGTGCACCATGAAAGCTGTGGTGACATTAAGCAGAGGGAGCTAGATTCAACTGGCATTTATAGTCCCAGTATTGATGCTTTCAGTGTTTATAGAAGCCTTCATCCATTTCCTTGTAGCATGAATATATTTGGCTTTCAACTAGGGAATAGATTTAAAAAGGGAAGAGTGCTTAAAAGGGCTCTTAAAAATGTGAATATGGATGATTTTGCTGAGGTGGAATTTCTCAAAGGCGATTGTCTCCTTCTTTTTTATATCAGAATTGGCTGGATCCCTCCAAAGAGATTAAGAAGCAAATTCGGGGTAAGTACAGTAGACACACACCCACACACACACTCACACACACTTTAATGAACATACAGTCCTTCACAAAACATAATTTCTGGTGGTTTATCCACAGTTGGTTCCTGGGTCTTCGGATTTTCTGTCAAGTTCTACCCTCCAGACCCGTCTGTGCTCATCGAGGACATCACCAGGTAGGTCTGAACACAACAGCATGGACTTTTTAACTCATAGTTAAAGAAAAATGATTTGTTTTGGTTGTCTGAAGGTAATATGCGAGTTGACACCAGGACATTTTTGCTTTGGTAGGATGCATAGAAAGAAAAGAACAGCTGAGACAGAGTACCCTATGCAGGGAGCTAAATGCACAAATCGGCTTTTCAATCAAAGTGACCTGTCATGCTGTCAGAATGAATTTGCACACTATCAAGGAAACTGGATTCAATTAAGTGTAGACTAGCTTGCTTTCAAATTAGATGCATTTCTGACAGATCAACATAGGAAATACTGTACACACTATTGTAACACACAACACTCAGCAAACATACACAACATGATGCAAAAGTAAAAGTAGGAAGAGAAACAGTTAGCAGCAAATTAGCTTACAGTTAGCCCAGAATGTTGTATTACTACCATTTTAGCCTCAGACAGCTAGTGTTAGTGTTAAGTGTAAGTGGCTAGCTTGGTTAGCAGCCCACTGATTTTAGAATAACTAAATTAACAACAAAACCACAAAACATCAGAAACACAACAGCCATAAGTATCTATAGAAAATGCTCCAACAAGTGCATTGGGGGTGTAGATAAAAGATGCCTGTCAAGATTTGCTTGGTCACATTTCTGACGAGAGGCTGGATGTAACAATGCCGGCAGTGGTTGCCACTAGCAACATAATGTTCAACTGAAACCAACTGCTGGTGGCAGAACAAGTCTTTATGAACTTGTTGAACTGTACATTATGAACTGTTACGTGACTGTCTTTGTTGTTTAATGGGCACAATGTGGTGCAAGACACACAAAAAATCCATCCATCAAAGAACTCAATCTGTAAGCCAGTATTTCTAATGATTATTCTCAGTTGTCTAGAGTGTATGTACTTCATGTACTCCATGCAGAGATACAGTAAAGGAGGTTTTGGGATATTTTTAGGCTTTGATCTAGACCAACTATTACAATCATGACCAAAGCAAAGAACAAGACCAAAAATACATGTGTATAAATGTTTTAAGAGACAACTTGAAAGGTCTGTTCACCCAAATTACACACAAAACATACATTTACTGTAGAGGTATTAAGCTATTCAGATACTCCCAAGTTTTTTGTGCCAATGTTGTGAGATTTTTCTGATCTTATGCCACTGCAAGAGAATTTGTCATTTGTGGTGGTCAAAATGTTTTTTGTTTTTTTTTTACATAAAACCTCCCCAATAATCCACACCAGTGGTGTAGTGGTGCCTGGAGAAGTGGGTATGCTAATTTATGACCCAAATTTATTTTAAAGCGGCCCGTCCAGCGAAGGATAAATGCCATATGTTATAAACAGTGACATGTAAGACTACTCTTGTATATTTAGCTCACCCAAAAATAGGCCAGTAGTATTTGCACATTGTCACTTAAATTCTGCTGCTTGATTTCATGCAGTAAGGCGTATTATGAAAATATTTTACATTTTGAGTTAAGTATTCCTTGATCCTTACTTCATCTACTTGTGAAAATTATTAACTATGCCATCCTAGGAAAACATTTTTGATTGCAGAACACTGAATGATTCTTATTGAAGGGGATTTAGAAGTGGCTATATTCAATGCCTCTGTATACCTGTGTATACCCTGCAAAACACTACTGATCCACACAACATCCTGCAAGTTCCTATTGCAACTATTTTCTGTCAACAAGTAGTCAATTGCCAAAAACTGTATTATTTTGCAGTTTTCATTAGGGCCCATTTTATGCTTAACTATTGAGAGTGAAGTCTGAGGATTATTCTAAATATCTGTGAAATTGTTTCTGGAATAACATGTTGCTGAGTTCTTCAGTGAGTTTCCACCACAATTCTGTTGGATTGATGGTGATTATGATCTAAAAACCCCACAAATAGCACTATAAAAGTAAAAGAAAACAATCATTTTAGGTCATTTGAGAGAACTGCCTTTTACTGTAGGATAGACAAAGACGGTCAGTTCGCTGGAGCTAAGTCCGAAGCCCTACTACATCATCCATCTAATTGATGCATAGGATACTGACTACATTGACTGCAATGTACAGAAGCTTAAGGATGAATACTAAACCCAGCTGTATTCTTTTACATTTTAGGTGGAAAATAAGCAGACCAGGGCCAACTTAGAAGAATTCCACCTTTAAAAATGTTCATACACCAATATAGAATGAGCTAAATGTTTGTTTTAACATATTTAACAGGTTAAGTGTTAACCATGTTCACCATCTTAGTTCAGTGTGTTACCATGCTAATTAGCACGAACCACAAAGTACAGCTGGTGCTGATGGGAATGTAATGAATTCTGCAGGTATTTGGTCACACACCAAATTAGTGGACATGAGTAGAATTTTGATCTGATGAGGGCAGTAAATGCAATCAAGTGGATCACCAAAGATTCATCCTCTGAGCCAGATGAATATCTGTGTAAAATATTATGGTAATCCATCCAATAATTGTTGAGATATTTCATTCGAGACCAAGTGGTGGACAGACAGACATACAGGCATCGTCAGATAAGGACTGTGACTGTAAGACAACAGTGCTTTTCACAGATGTTTTCCTGGTGATGTAGAGGCTTGAAGTGTCAGCAGTATTTCTGCCTCTACCTCCTGCATTTCTTTAGGTACTACCTGTGCCTGCAGCTGAGGGACGACATGCTGTCTGGTCGTCTGCCCTGCTCCTTTGTCACTCACGCACTTCTGGGCTCTTACACCGTCCAGGCTGAACTGGGAGACTACGAGCCCGAGGAACATGGCCCCGACTATGTCAGCGACTTCCGCTTTGCGCCCAACCAGACACGTGAGCTGGAGGAGAGAGTGATGGAGCTGCACCATAACTATAGGTCAAAGAAAATATGACTTCATTAATTAAATTAAATGCCATAAAGATAATGAGAAATGCTGGTATTTTTGATTTGTGGGATGAATATGAGAGAAGAGATGAATCATGTGTGGCATTTGTGTCGTAGGGGAATGAGTCCAGCAGAGGCAGAGGTGAACTTTCTAGAAAATGCCAAGAAGCTTTCAATGTATGGGGTGGACTTGCATCATGCTAAGGTATATAGATAAAACTCTCAGACATTTCATCTGTCAATGCACTTTTATCAGAGGTTTTGTGATGCTATTTATGCCTGTGTTCACCAGGATTCAGAAGGAATTGACATAATGCTCGGCGTGAGCGCCAACGGTCTGCTCATCTACCGAGACCGTCTAAGGATCAATCGATTCGCCTGGCCAAAAATCCTCAAGATCTCCTATAAAAGAAGCAACTTCTACATCAAGATCCGCCCAGGAGAGGTAAATAAAAATTGTCATTACCTTGTATTTTGCATCTTGCCTGACTGAGGAGTTCACTGCACAATTATTGCATGCACAATCCCAACTCATAACAGTCACTCTGGCAAAGCCGAGGCAAGCGGAATGAGGGATCATTTGGTAAAGAGCCAACTCCACATTTCTATTTCATGGTTTCACAGTTGTTAAAATTACATCATTGTCTCTCTTGACTCGTCCCAAGCTGCATAAATAGTCATTTCATGGTTTGATAAAAGTGTTACTTCTGCGATTTATCTGCAGCAAACCATGTGACAACTGACGAGGACTATTTTTTCAGACATTATTTATAGCCCTCAGAGCTACTGTTGTTAAAAATTAGGCTGTTAGGTAAAGTTTTTGTTCTCCTCCTTCTCTCTTCCTTTGTGGCTAAAACGTGATTAACGAGTGATGAAGATTTGCACTTTCATCAAGGATTTTACTTGTAAATGTTTGAGCCACATTATGCTCGCTCTGGTTTTCAAGTCCCTAAAATTATTATGATTTGCTGTTTCTTCTGACATTCTTTGGCCTTCAGGGTATCAGCAGTGTGTTTTATATCCACTGTTAAACTGACATTGACATGTTCATTGTGAATACCAAGGCCATTCTGTGCATATACTTTGTTCTGCAGATCTATCCTCTTAAGTCAGCTGTCACTTCAAATTTGCCTGAAGCGTCGTCATTGTGTTTTAAAGCCCTTTTATTTTAAACTGTCCCCACAGATTTTTTTGTGTGGGGGAAAAAAAGTTGGCTTTCTCTTGTGAATGGACGACTCTTAATGCTTAAAATCCTGTTATATTGCTAATAACCTATTGATTTGAAAGCGTCTTTTTCTGTTCAAACCACTGAACATCTGATGGAGTGAGAGCGTAAGCGGCTAATTTGTAGGTTGGTTAGAGATGGAAAATCTACCTGACATGGCAGTAGGTGACACGAGAATATATTTCTACCAGTAAACAGAAAAATAACATTGATTTTTCCATTGCTGCGGAGTAAACACTATTTACCCTGCTACCATCCCTCCATCTTAACCCTCACTCACTCCCTTCACTCTCCTTTTCTTCTTCACCTCCCTTCCTCTTCCTCCTCCTCCTCCTCCACTCCTTCCCCTCACTGCTCAGTATGAACAGTTTGAGAGCACCATAGGCTTCAAGCTGCCCAACCATCGGGCCTCAAAGCGATTGTGGAAGGTCTGCATTGAGCACCACACCTTCTTCAGGTAGGACTTGATGCTCACAGATACACAGACAAACACACTTTTTCTGCCCGGCATGAAATCTTAAAAATTGGCACAGTAGAGCTATCCTTTAAGTGACAATCATAATACAAATGTGTTGATTCCATAACTTTTCATGGTAACACCTTTTTACAGATCCCATAGTTGGAAAGGAACTGATATTTGTATGGTAAATTCAAAGGAAGGTTCCTGAAGAAGACATGGTGATTTGTTACTAATTATAGGGAATATTGAGAAAGATATCACTAAGTACACTTCTAATTAATTAATTCAAATTAATTGCTATTGTGATGCCTTTAGTTAGTGCACAGCAGGTCAAATGAATTTGCAAACATGTGGAATTTGTTTACAGGCAATCATACAATGCATCACTTATGTAGTATAAAGTTTCTATAATTCATTATTCCCTTGGGTTTTTCCAGTCAACTTCAATGAAAAGATCGATACTTTCATGGTAAATATGAAGCTACAGCCAGGAGATAGTTAACTTAGCTTATGACTGGAAACAGGGGGAAACAGCAACCCAGCCTTACTCTGTCTGAAGGTAATGAAATCTGCCTACTTACCTTTAAAGCTCACAAATAAACACCTTATAGTCTGCCTGTACGAAGTGTAAAAGTGTAAGCTTTTTGACATTGTGGTTTTACAGGACCAGGCTATTTCTTGGCAAGGCACAGTATATTTTTAGGAAACTTCACACAAAATTATTAGCACATTAAGGACCAGTAAAATTAAAGGTTACCCCTCTTTCTCTATCAGGCACTAAACTGTGTAATTAGGTAAAAGATGTCGACAAGGATTATTTGTGGTAGATTTACACAAACTGAACTTCCCTGCAGGTTGGTTTCCCCAGAGCCGCCCCCCAAGGGTTTCCTGGTGATTGGCTCCAAGTTCCGCTACAGTGGGCGGACCCAAGCCCAGACCAGACAGGCCAGTGCTCTGATCGACAGACCTGCCCCACAGTTTGATAGGTCCGTTAGCAAGAGGTACATGTTGCCTCGAAGCATTGATGGAGGTAAGAACCCCGACCACTTCACTGTCCACATGGATGTTCATTTATCAGCCTACTGAGATATGTGACCCTGTCATGAAAAAGCTTTAACATGTAGTTCAAGTGGTTGATGTTTCCCTCCCTTCACACTTCACCAGCCTCAGCTCTAGGTGACAGTATGGACCAGCTGTCCCAGCGAAGCTCCAGTGAACGCACACAGTTCATGTCCAGAGAAGACCTGGACCAAGAGGGAAGCCTGGACCTGGACCATGAACAGTACCACTATCAGGACCAGGACCAGGACCAGTACACAGATCAGGAGCTAGAGCAGCATGACCTTCAGGACCACGATCAGTTTCAGAAGCATACTCGGGGTGCCAACATCTCAACACCCACGAAGACTTTGGAGCTTAAGGTACAAGATGAGAGGATACGACAAATACACAGAAACTTGCCTTTATTGCAGCTCTTGCTGCCCTGGTTTATTACTGTTATTGAGCCACAGCCAGCCAATTAACAATGAAAATGAAAAACACTCACCTGATAAATTAAATATTTCCTTTCAAGTGTGAAGACTATATTATAGTTTTGAGGAGAGTACAATGAAATATACAAAAGCAGTTCCACTTGGAAAAGTACACAGCAGTTGCTGCACCCCTAGTCAGAAAGATCCCCCATGAATTTCTGACTAACACTCCTCATCCTTCTCTCTCACATTCCTTTTCATTTGAGACTGTAATCACTATCCCTACTTTTTCTCTATTTGGCCTAATTTACACCATTTTCTGCTCATTCCCAGACTTATAAGTCAGTTCTCAGTTTGAGTCAGTTTTGAGTCTTCTCTACATTTTTTAAATCGCCTCCCAAAAATCTAACTTGACCTCTTTGCTGCAGAAGTTATTTTTTTAACCCAGCATCCGGCAGTTCTTCTCTTCTCCCTGCTGTAATGTTAACAGACTTTGCTAACCGCTGCTCTCTTCTCTCTGACCTCTCTGTCGTCCACCCCGTCCTCTCCTGCAGGGTGAGGAGGCAGGCTCGCCTGTAGACTCAAAACCAGAGGTATTTTGGCCTTGGACCTTAGTGTCTGTCTCTGTGGTTTTGGTGGTTGTAGGTCATGCATCCGTACTCTGTGTTTTGTTCAACAAAAATCCTTTTTTTGATTGTTTGTCTCTGGGGGAATGTTATTTCTTTTCATGTCATGGTTTCCAGGATTCCTGATCCATGGAAACTGCATGAATCGATCTTCAGATGAATAGAAACTAAATGTTTAATATACATTTATTCAGGCTCTTTCTTTCTTTTTTCTGTCTGCCCACTGGGAAATAGTTTCAGTGGATTAGAGTTTATTCATGGGCATTAAGTTCTTATCCAGATTGACTGAAGCAATACAAGTGGAGAAAGCTTTCCAGCTTTTTTTAATTGTCAACACATGTTCAAACACGTGCATCTTTAACAGTGTCCCTGTGTGAAACTAGAGGGATTGATTGTTATTAGCAGGATAAACAGATGGCCCTTAAGCACTGTTGATGATTCAGTGAATCAGTGGTTCCCCAGTTGACAAATCTCCTGGTGTGCCAGGTGAGCATGCATCAAAATCCCAGTATTTTATTGAATTAATAATCATTTCTAAACTGTTTAAATGCAAAACAGGCTTTCTAGATACACATTCTTATTTGTTATATAGATGCTCATGAAGTTCATCTTTTAAAAATGTATATGGGAAAGTTGGTTCCAGTGTATTTAGTCTCATATTATTCCTGTGCGCGTGGTACTCTTATTAAGTACTGCAGGAGATATTGGCATTGCATTAGTCACTGAACGGTCTGTTCATTTGTGGTTTTGTAATGCCTTCTCACCAAATCTCTGGATGAAGAAGTATAGGAATAATCCCCCTCTCCAAGCACTTATGTTCAGTCAATAGATGACTGCATTAATTGTAAATTGGCTGACACTGAAAAATGATTGTCCCTGTCTTCTTGGCAGAACATTAAATGGCTTAGTCTTAGTCAAAAGCCCCAATCGTGTCAACTGTTTCTGTTGTCTGTCCGTCTGGCCGCCTGCCTCTTTGACTCACCTGCAGCACTTTACCTCTTTGTCTCTGCACGCATCTGTTCTCCACCCCCCAATCCTCAACCTCCTGCTTTGCTCAAAACCCTTCACTTCATCTCACTTGCCCCACCTCGGGCTCCCTCATCTATCGGACAAGGATCTGGCCACCCCGCGGCCAAAACAGGAGGTACTGCTTGTCCTCTCTTTTTGGCATGTGCTGTGTGTGACCCTCATCAGGTGTGCTGTGTTTTCTTATTCATAATTCATAATAAACAGCAATAGCCGTGGAGTTCATGTTAAAACATTTGGGTTATTTGTTAGATATTTCATTAAGTGAACTGTTTTCTTAAATGCATGAAAGTTTCATATTTTCCGAACAATATTCCCTTGTCTTTTTCCATTCTCAGTCTTTTTCTGTTATATGTGTAGACTTTGAATAATTACAAACTTCAGTGAGTTTGGGGCTTTGTGCTCCATCCTCCGAAGACTGGTAGGTGCCTTCTTAGGCAGAGTGCAAATGGTTATTTATCAATGGTTTTAAGATGTACAACAACAAAGTCCTTTTTGGAAAATATACTACTAAATACAATTTGTCCCTGTAATCTAGAGTGTACAGTAATGAAGTCTATATCAGTTTCTGGTCATCATTAAGACCTTGTAACGACACAGCCATGTGGTGCCATTTTTAATTCATTAACACAGTTACAATACGAAAAACACACAATCATGCACCACACCCTCCTCAGAGTTAGAGAACACATTTACAATGAAAAACCTCCAAGTTAATTTTCAACTTAAATCCATATCTAGTTCAATTGTATAAATGACTGTAACTTTAAAATATAGAGCTAGGATTTGAACTAACGTTAACGTTTTGTGTCCCTGGTGTGCCCTTCACTGTGTAAGCAGCAGTTCTTGGATAAGCCAGAGGATGTTCTACAAAAGCACCAGGCCAGCATCAATGAGCTAAAGAGGGCTCTGAGGCAGCCCAATAGCAAGATGGTCCAGAGGGAGAAGCGCCTCTCCTCAGCTACCCCTCCTGGAGGAACCCCCGAGCGTAAACCAGTAAGAATGAGATTCTCTTCCTAAGTTACAACACTTACTATACTACAATTTGTTTGCTATATTTTACGATTTTCAGGAAAGTTTATGTTGGTCACCCGTTCCCAGCCTCTCTATTCTCTGTCAAAATGTTGATTCCGCTGAGCCGAAACACAGAAAATCTGATAATGCACCCAGCGCAGTTAATCACTGTTTTTCTTCACTACATTAATTAAATGGGGTAACAATAATAGCTCAATTAGAAGAGTAGTGTATCTAGCTAGGCTAATGCAACTGTCTACTCTATGTTAACATAGGCGACTTGTTCTGCCATATTGTTTGACAAGCAGGATGCTTATGAAGGAGCGCTGGATACTTACTCTAAATTGGAAACGAGTAAGACCTCTTCTGAAGATAGTGACACGTTCTCTGTGACACCTTGGACTGAAGCGAATATGAACAACTTTCAGACACCCTGGGACTCTTTAAAAACTAGACCTGGAACATCACCAAAACAGGAAACAGACTTCACAGCAACAGGACTATTGGATATGAACGCCATGGATGAAACAGTAGCAACTAACGGGCATCATGATTCTGTATTTGCGAGGAATGTCATTCAGGAAAATGGATGTGGATCTCCACCGGGCAAACAGAGGAGTGCACTGATCAACAGAGATATGAGGCATTGTCAGTATGAGCACAATATTCATCGAGAGAGACCAAAGACCTTTGAGACTCCGGTGGCTGTGGACTCCCTCCTAACGGGCAATGGGGGCAGAAGTGCGAGCGACGCGAGGCATTGTGAGACTTGGAAAATAAAAGACCCAAGCCCCATGCGAACGAAAGATTGCAACAAAACGGGGAACTCACATTCAGAAGTCACCAAAATAGTTCCACTCAAGCCACAGAGATCAAAGAAGTCTTTGAATAAAGAGAACAAAGGTGTTGTAAACTCTCCAACTCAAAGCCAGTCTGATAGATGCGCCTTTGCTGTAACTGGGGATGTAGAGATGACAAAATCAAAAGATGGATCCTGTGAGGCAGAAAGTAGAGTGGATAATACTGTACTGCAATCTGCTACAGATGTTGTCGAGGAAAACACAGGGCCCACCAAATACCACGGTGAAGCTGCAATGTCATATCAGCAGCAATCTCTCCTGCATCAACAGATTAAGAAGGAGTTGTTTGGACAACAGGAGCTCAGAGACAGCAGAGGTACAACTGGGCAAAGTCAGTGGGCAAGAGGAGGCGCGCTACATGAGGATCATTTTCAAAACAATTCGGACTTTAAAGAGAATCTCCTCTCTAGCTCCAAATATCCGACCGCTCCCCCTCGAACTCTTCCTCTGAAAACACAGTGGTCCCGAGACAGACAGAGCAGCATGGATAACAGCCATATCCACTACAGGACGCCTGGCCAAGAAACAGCTAAGAGGAAGCAAGCGGTAAACCATCTGCCCCCTAACCTGTTTGTCCATCATCGGACTGTAAAACATTGCATGAGCTTCAGGCAACTCTTGTTTTTACCATTCAAAAAAACAAAAACAAAATCACACACATACTTCAGAACTCATGTGGCTGTTTATGAGAAAGCAAAAGTTCACGTACCTCTGCATCGCATCATTGGCCCAGAGAGCTTTTTGCTTTCCGTTGTTCCCCCTCCGCAAAGCTTGACATCTGCTTGGCCATTTCAGAATGCTTCGGGCCTTTAAGCAAAGTTCACAATGCTTAAGCTTCAGGCGTCCCTTATATCTCACCTTAACTTGTCACGTTAACACCTGGTCTCTCCTTCCAACATCCTCACAGGATAAAGGTGGCTGCTGTTGCAAGGAGCACAAGACCTTTCCACCATTTTTCTTTTTTATACCTCTTTTTCACATAATTTAAATCCTTTTTGTAAATGGCTGAGAAGGGCATTTGAACCAAATGTTCTGCCTTGGCACCTCTGTAGCAATAGCAGAAAATGAAAAAGGCGATTAGATGTAATCACAGGCTGCAGACCTGCCAAACCTCTTCAGGGCTTAGGCATTCATATGATGCATTTACGGATATGAATACCTTTTTCCTGCAAGTGATTTTGAAGAATCGAACCTTTCAGTGCATGGCATTAACATTGCACTGGCAGTCATTTTTAATGACGTCAACCTGTGAAATATACCCTATGTGCATGCTTCTGACAGTAGCCTAGTTGTACAGACTCTGGAAATTCTGGGTGTTTATGGTGCAAGTTTAACATAAGCCCTGGGGTTGGTGGATGAATTATAATTGAACAATTTAAAAACAATAAAAACAATAACACAATGAGCTACACCTAGTACAAATCAATTAGCGTGAAAGCTGAGTAGAGAACACTGAGAACGTGGTTTCTCTAAATTTGACAAATAATGCTTTAATCAGCTGTGTGCTGCAGACAGAATGTCAATGCAGTGACAAAAAACCCTCTTTACTGTCTGTTTCTGCTCTCTCCTTTTCTGATACAATTACGCATGTTAGCTACAGTATAGATAAGATAGGTATCATAGTTTGCCGTTGTTGTAATTTCTATGAGTTGACACTTTTTTGTTATTTTATATTAATTTTTGCTTGCTGTTTGTTTTTGTTCTACAGGGGACACCTCCCACACCTGCTATTCACGAGGAGCCTCTCAACGAAGCTTCAGTGAGTCATCTCTCAGCTCCACCACTCTCTTATTTGTTTTTTCTCCTTTTTTAGCCACACCTTTGGAAATGAGTAAACAAACTATGTTTATTATTTAATACATTTTTCTTCAAGATATTTATGTTTATATGCAAAATGTAGAAATGATATCCCCATTCTGGTTTCATTTAAAGGTCCAGTGGGTAACAATTAGCACTAGCTATTGGCAGAAATGGAATATAATATTCATAGGTTTTCATT
>NW_023339707.1:10331856-10334736 GCF_004916995.1 Morone saxatilis
TACCTTAGAATGAGACATTTTTATGTACGGAGGGTCCGCCATGTTGAACCGCCATGTATCTACAGTAGAATGGACAAACCAAACATTGGCTCTAGATAGGTCCTTTTGCATTTTTTGATAGTTTTGTGGCCACCATAGTTTCTTCTAAACACCTGGAAGGCTGGTTGCAATATGAAACTTTGCCACTAGACGCCACTGAATCCTACACACTGGTCCTTCAAAAAGCCATAAATGTATGTCTCATAAACGTGGAAACCCCACCACCAAAATTCCAGAAACACGATTTTACGTTACGTTTTCTGATGCTGTTACATGTTTTGTTTGTATCAGTAATTATTGGAAAAAAAGCTTACATTCTTAATTCTGATGCATTTTATTCAATGCATTTTAATTTTCTGTAGCTCACAGTCTTTGATTTTATTACATGTAGGTATATATATGTGTTTTAAATTGTATTAAATGTTCTGCACTCTTTTCTGCAGAGGGAACCATGGGAGAGACGTCTGGGCTCTGTCTCCGAGGATGACCAGGACCATGAGATCCTGTACCTGAAGGAAACCCACCTGGGCATCGAGCGCAAATGTTCCAGCATCACGGTCAGCTCCACGTCCAGTTTGGAGGCCGAAGTAGATTTCACTGTCCTCACGGACCTGCACACGGGCATGGAGGAGTTCTCCAGGGGAATGTCAGAGCTGGGAGACAGGGATCTGTCACCTGATGGCGGTCTGTGCTTTGGCATCGACTTGCTCCAGCAACAGGGCCCCTCTGAACCGCCTCCTCCATTAGTGTCAGCTCCTCTGTCCAGAGGAGCCAGCAGCAGCCCTCCAGCCAAACATATCCAGACTGAAGAAGTCCGACCAGAGGTCAAACGGTCCGATGTGCAGGTACAGCAGACCAGAGTTTTCCTATCAGTGTGTGTGGAACACTTAGAGGCTTCTACTCTTTTAGTTTGAATTGTTCAGGCGGGTAAGAAGAAGTCAGCTAAAATATACCCATACAAGTGTTTTTATAGTTTTTAACTAGATGCACATGTGAAATAAATAAAAGAGTACAGACAGGTGTTTTGCCAAAACAACACAAAGTAGAACTGGATTGCCATCTTCCCCAATCCCCCCTCACATAA
Source organism: Morone saxatilis (assembly GCF_004916995.1). Taxonomy (NCBI): domain Eukaryota; kingdom Metazoa; phylum Chordata; class Actinopteri; family Moronidae; genus Morone; species Morone saxatilis. The sequence goes on from NW_023339707.1 coordinate 10,332,980, forward strand.
CACCAGCATATTCCTCTCTTAGTGCTACCCAAGTTTCCAACAAAGCGTGATGACAGGCCACCAAAGCGAGCTGTTGATGAGGTCATGCAACTTTTGTTTACAAGCTCTAGTTTGCCTGTGCAGTCGTTGGTCAGTGTGAATGTGAATGAAATGTACAAAAATAGAGCAGTGAGAACTTTTCCACTGTGGTTCAAATGAAAAGAAAAAAAAACAACCAAAAAAACGAATTGTGGTGCGATCACACCCGAGGTGTTTGTCACAGATTTCAATGTGTTTTTCTGTGTCGAGTGTTTAGATTGTCAAAAAGCTGTAGGGTGTAAAGGCCTACAGTTTAAAATGTATATTCAATGTATATTGCTGCTTCTAGAGCACTGAAATCCAGCAAAGCACATAGTAACTGGCTGTAATGAAACACGCTGACAGGCAATGTGTTTATTGCACTTTGTCATGATATGATATGAAAGACCCTTCATATTTTCTCTTTGCTGTTTTCCTTTATTCTTTTATCTTTTTTGCAATATAAAACATCTCTCTTAAGCATTGAGCTCAAAACACATTGTTCATTTGCTCTTTTGTTTGTCTCTGCATTAGAAATATCTTCGTGTTTGCATGTGCTTCCAACTTTAACTCTTTTTGAAGTCCTATTTTTCACTGAATTTAAGTAATAGGCAACAGACCTTCAAGCTCATCTCTCATATGTGTAAAAACTAAAACTTGTCTTTTTTTATTTCACGTAAGCCCGTAGTTCCCAAAAAACCAAAGAGGTCGGTGCCAGTGTCATCGTCAGTGGACAGAGAGCAGTCGCACAGAGAAGCCAGTCGGGCATCTGCCATCACGCCACTTAGCAGAGAGGCCAGTGATGTCATGCCCACACCAACAGTGAGGAAGACAGATGTCAGGACAGAGACTCAGCCCAACGGGTCAGAGGTCACCACAACCATTGTGGAGTTCACAGATCAGGTGAATTGAATTTTATTGTGAAAAATATTGTAATTAAAAATAATATTCATTGCAACTAGAACGGAAAAAAATATGTTTCATTATATTGTAAAATGGTAAAGAAAAAAGGATTATTGCCTACAAGTGACATAATGTGTCTGTTTCAGGATCACAGCATCACTGGCTTAAGTGAAGTTTCTTACTCTACAAGACAGAGTGTATCCCCTGTGAGTACAAACAGAAGGACCTCTCCAATTTTAACTCAACTTGCAGCATACGCTTCCTTGCTCTCCAGGGTTTAAACCTACTTACAAAGACCAAAGACATGAATTAGAAAAAAATATGCACCTGCCTGGATATCCTAAAATATTCAAAAAAGAATGACTGGTTGTCTTATCACCTGTAAGGATTTGTGCATGAGTGTGCGCACAGCATTTGCCTAATTCCAGCTGTTGTGCTTTCTCAGGTGCACATGGGCAGTCTGGGAAGAGAGACGTCCGGGTCGCCCATCCTCGTCACTGAAAACGTTACCTCAGCAACCACTCACGTTACCAAGGTAGAGGAGAATTGAGATTGAGATTGAATTGAATTGAATTGAATATGTCTTTAATGTCCCAAGGGGCAATTTGGTTCACAACAGGTAGCAACACTACTCATTCGCACAAGACACATAACATGCTATGATGAATAAATAAAGCATAAATACACATGTAATTATATATATATAACAATAAAAATAAAATAAAAAGTGAAAATAATTCTTACTGTGACATGGGCAGGGATTGAAGATTACTATAGTTCCTGTTGAGAAACGCCAA
>NW_023339707.1:10334836-10398369 GCF_004916995.1 Morone saxatilis
AACCCAACAGCTGATGGTACAAATGAGATGAACTTACAAAAGCTTCCGAGTTAATGTATAATCATGATAAAGTGGGTTTTGCAACATGAGGAGGTACAGCTCATCTACTCTGTCTGAAGAGAGTTGAATGTGGGCTCTACTTCTGAAAGGCTATTAAAAGAAAAGCTTTTGTGCGTTGCAGACGGTGAAAGGAGGATACTCAGAGACCAGGATTGAGAAGAGGATCATAATCACAGGAGACGACGATGTAGACCAGGAACAGGTGGGCTGAAGTGATCAAATGAACTGTGGATGAAACGGTAAAGTGAAAAGAACCACGAGCATGGTAATTACTGGTTGTTGATTTTTGGTGTTTTTGGACATGTCTAGTTGTTGGATCTTTGTAGGTAAGAAATTGTATTAATTAATTTCTAATTGTCCATTCTGATTCTTTATTAATTTGGTACTGAAAGTATTTATAATCTGTATTTTATTTGAAACACTTAATATCATTTGAATTTAAACATTGCCATGCCAAAAAGTCCTAGATTGGAATACATTTTAATATTCATATATTTTGCAAAATTAGCCAACCTCAGATCAGATCAGCCTACTCCAGACATTGAATGAATACAATAAGTGGATAAATGAAGTATGCAAAGAAAATCCACTGTTCTTTGTGAGTATTATTGTCATTGTTGGTAAATCTAGAAATTTATCTTTTTCAATTAATTATTTGACTATAAAATATTTATTAAGAAATGCCCTGAGGTGACATCTTAAAATGCCTAGTCAACCCAAAGATATTCAGTTTACAATAATATATGACAAAGAAAAGCAGCAGATACTCACATTTGAGGCTGGAACTAGAAAAAGTTTATTTGAATTGTTGAATTGATTTATTGGAATAATTAATGACATAATTGTTAAAAAAAGCTCTATTTGCAAGCATAAAAAGGGCCGCACAATGTCTTTCCCAGCGTGGAAAAAGCTTTCTTTCTTAAACTGAAATTGTGTTTCAGTTTTATATCATTGCATAGGAACTGTATGTAGTTTTAATCCATAAAACAGAGAGCTCAACCAATATCTTTAGATAGTAAAAGAAAAGTTGTATGTGTGTTCCTGTGATTCATTTTAGACAAGAACCACAGTTCATCCTTTCCTTGCAGGCTCTGGCTATAGCAATACAGGAAGCCAAGCAGCAGCATCCTGACATGCAGGTGACCAAGGCAGTTGTTGTCAGGGAAACAGAATCGTCCACTGAGGATCGACACTGTGCATCAGAGGTACAGGGTGCCATCTTGACTCCAAACGATAATATCTGACCAAGATTTAGCCTCACAACCCCTCTTTTGAGGCTGAGGGATTTAAGGTTGACCATCTTTCCTTTCTTACCTGCAGTCCTGATTTCCTGAGACGAGAGTGCCCCCCTTTGGACCAGAAGTGTCAGTGCCCAACTTGAAATTGACACCCACCATCCCTACTGATAGACTACTGCCAGTGGGGCTCAAATGGAGCCTCTTATACACATTCACACACAGACTTTTTTGTTTCATTCAAACATTCACTATTGAAATCATTCATTCAAGAAAGTCTTTGGACGTCCACGCAGCAAAAAAAGAGTAAACATCGTTCATGGTCCTTGATTGGTCGACAATATGCTACCAGAAATCCAAACATCTGGAACAATTAAAGAGATAATCCAACTAAATTCCCTGCTAACCTCTCAGGGCCTCTATATTCAAACCACTTGCTTAAGTATTCCTCAAAGGGAATTAGTGCAGTAGGGGTTTGTTAAAATAATCTGTGCACTCGTTCACACTGTAGAATAATCCATGGTCACGTGCCATGTTGGTACCTATCCCATGCAGAAAGCATCATTTAAAAAACAGGAATATGAGAAAAAAATGTCATGAACGTCATCTTCTATGTCTGTTCCGCTGTATTGAATCACATGAATCATCAGATTCCTGCTGTGTGTGCAGAAAAAACCTCCTGTGTGTGCTTACACTTTGTCAGGAGAACCCATTATGTGTATACATGTGTACTGTTAAAGCATCCAGTGAAGCAGGGTTTATTGAGAGCCGGGCAAATTCTACTTTTTAGTTTTTACTCTTGCATAACCAGTCACCATGAACAAATGAGCTTCGCCCCACCCCCAGATCACATTGACTAATGAGGATGCACTGAGTGGAAAGCATCATGTGTCCTCCGGTGGTGTTTATTCGATTGTTTGTAAAGAACCAAAGTCGGTGCTAGTCTGATCACATAACTTCCATCTCTGTTTCTACCTTAAAGATTTTACTTCTGTAAAATGTATTTTACCATGATGTGTGAGTGGCACGTATGAAAGGATATGATTCAAGTTTCCTCCTCATAATGGACTTTTCTGTGTACGTGTCTGGACACTAGGAGCTATTAATACCTGTATTTATTTAAATGGTGGCGATGTAGTTTCTGAGCATGCTGATGTTTCAGAATGAGCCCAGTTCCTCTCCTTTCCCAGCCTTTAGATTTGCTTTCAGAATTCAGCTGCTTAGAATACCACTTTGGCCATATTGTGTAGAAAGTACATAGAGTAGGCTCGCACCCTTGTTCAAGTCACAGAATGGGCTGCTGAATCAGTAAAACTAGTATTTGAGATTATGTTTGCATGATAATTTCTTGCATTATTGGATTGTAATTAAATAATATGGATAGTAACTCATAAGGAGGATCGATCATGATATTCAGGTTAATGAAAGAAATCACAAAGATGTAAAGGCCGAATATTTCACAATCACACAAAATCTGAGCTCTGACATGTAAAAAAGGAAATGAAGCTTCCTGACAGGAAATTAAGGTTTTTCATTAGAAAAAGTGGGAAATATCAAGTGCATAATTCATTCAGTTTTGTTCATTCCAAGATCCAGTGACAATACAATGGCTACAGTTTCCTCCTTCAGTAACAGCCCCTTTAACAGTTTCATCTCATTTCAAACCACTGGTGCTGTTCAATATCTCTGACATATCAGTTTGCTTTTAATTTAATTTCCTGTAAAGGAACATGAAGTAGGCCTGTCGTGCCTGCATTCAGTTTTTCCATCACTGTTTATTGTACAACAAATTGCTTTCATCTTTCAACATAGCTTGCAGAAATGCTATTATGCATCTGAGCCCTTCCAGTACTCTTTCAAGCAAAATACAGTGTTATAAATAAACTATACAGTAGGAGCAGCATCTCGGAACTTGTAGTTTTGTGTGATCTGGTACATGAATGTTAGAGGGATGCCATAGACATGTTGTGTGCCAATTAAGGTAGCGGTCAAATTGTACAAACTCTGATTTTGTATGAAAAAAACTTTATATGAACAAGCTACTTTTAATTAATGTAGTGCCAGAAAGTCAAATCCATAAACTTGACACGGCAAGGTTTCCCTTTAATTATGGTGTGTTTAACATTACCTGCAAAATTTCTGTCTCCTTGCAAAAGTCCTATTTTATATATAAATCAATGCAAGCTGCTGCAAGTTCACTCAATTAAGACAAAAACAATGTTAAAACTGTCATGTCAGGTTTATGAGGGTATCACTGAGGTATAACTTTGGCTTTCGGACACTAAACTTAACTGTCAACGTTCACATGTGTAGTGTAATTCCCGTTGTGTTTCATATTTAGGTTCCAAAATCCTTTAAAGTGATGGTTTAATCATGGATGTGGGTGTCAAACTGGAAGGTGGAAAAAATAATAATAATGCAGACATGCATACCTTGTACTTTATATTTGGTGCCGTTTGGTGGATTGTGAAGATGTAAAGTAGTTAATGGACATGGGCTTGATGTACACTAGGGGGCACCCGTTACCTAAAAGAAGAGAGCTTTGCGACAACATCGAGCATACCCAGCTGAAATCCTTCTCACCTTTCTTCACTTAGCGGGGTTAAACTATTCAAATCATCCTTGGATCAACCTGTAAGGTCAAACGTACCTTCCTCTGTCCAGAAATGCCTGCTCATGGATGTCTGACAGGTAATAAACAGACTGTGATGAATCACAGACATTTGTGGCTGTGGCTGAGACACCTGGTGCCGAAGTCTGATTGGACGACCTCTGGCTGACCCTTAAACCTAGCCCTCTCCTCTCTGTACAGTGCCCTCCTCCTCCTCCTCCTCCTCTTCCTCCTCCTCCTCCTCTACAGCAGCTTCATCTCTTTAGCTCTGCTGCTCTCCATTGCTTGGTGCTGTGTCTTTGTTGTACATTGTACTTGCATTCCTTCGAAATGAATAAAGAGAGAGAAAAAAAAGAATAAGATGTTTCACGTCTGTTTGTCTTTTAGCAGCTGGTACGTGCGCGTATACTTGTCCTCTAGGCCCAAAAATTAAATGCAGCTACTGTATTTTTCAATCATGAAAGAAAAATACAGAATAAAATAAGGGTTTGGAGTTCTTACAGATCTACAGTTGTGTGCAATTTTTGATCACCAAAATGTAATTGTTATATAATGTAGATAAATTCTGTAAAACTCAGATGAAAGAAACAGCATATAAAAAAAAGAAATCAGCACTGATGTTCTCCTCCCTGGGAGAGCAGTGGGTGTGAAGGACACCAAACAAATCTAAAGAAGAACGACTACAGGCGTAGCTCTGAAGATATCGATTGCACTCTTGAGTATCTGTTTTCAAAATATTGATCGCAAGCATCAATGGAAGCAGAACAGAGAAAAAAAGTGCTGTTTTTTCTCTCTCGCTGGTGTGATTTGAAGGGGTTGGGACATAGTGACAAAGCACCGAAATGTATTTACGACAAAAAGGCCTAAAGAGATTAAAATTTACATTCTGAAATTGCCAAGTGGAGTCCTGATCTTTAATTGAATGGAATACTAGAGCATGACATGCAGTCGATAGCTCTTGTGAAGAGAAATAGGCTAAAACACAGCTGCAGGATATATTCTGTTTAACCTTTAACTAGTTTATATACTCTTTCCCCCCCAAACAATATAACAATAATTCTATTATATATAATAACAATATCTTCCACAAAGACACGCTTAAAGACATATATTTTGCTTGTTGAGATTGCACTGTGTAGACCTATTATCATAATTAATGAAATAAAATTAATGTAATGGACCAAAAGTGCAACTTTTATATCAAATGAATTAAACTGTAAAGGTTTATCCTTGAGCTTGGAAAAAGTAAACAAATATCTTACCATGAGGTCCACTTACTGGCTTTTTCCATAGCAAACTCCATCTGCTAAGTAAGACCATAAGAGATTTACTTCAAATAGCCCGATGAGGCATGACTTCTTGGCCTCTTCTGACATCAAAGAAATAAATGAGGAAAATGGCATTAGGTTTATTAAAAGCAGGTTGATCCATTCAGACATCCTAAGCAACGTAGGTACGTACACTGGCCAATCTCATGCCAAACAGCAGCTGACAGTAAAATACCATCCCTACCTTGTATTAAGCTATGTTAGAAAAGTTAGTAATCACAGCTACTTGTAATGTATTACAATGCTCATCATGAAAGACATAGGAGAAAAGGCATGTTGTTTCTGAGCCCAAAACACCCAAAAATATGATCTAAAAAGTAACAAAAGTGAAAATTCTCAACATAGTGTACAGTAAGGTCAGTTATTCATAAATTATAGTATGAGTGAGCCCAAATACGATGCGGATAAACACAGGAGGAAAATAAATAAAAGGTCTCTTGAATAATAACAACATGGATAATAATCATAAGACTTAAGGCTCATTTGGGACCTGAGGATTTCATACATACAGTGTACAACAATGTGGCTCACACTGCTCAGCGTGCCTTTGATACACACTTATGGATGAGAGAGGAAGGTAAGACATCAATTAATCAACACAAGCCTGCTGTTTACAATGGAAGCCATATTGGGGTGTACACGTTGCATTTTCTCACAATGATACAACAGGTGGAACTGAACCTTGTTGGCTCAATACCTTTGGTTACAGTCAGTTTCATGGCAACTATGAGGTTTAACGTAAAAGCATGAATAAAATCCAGGCTAAGTTACAAAGGTCCCAAATTCTGGTGTTTCATAAAGCAATGAGGCTTAGCTCCCTGTTTTGGGCAGGGATATGTAACAGTTGGTTTTCCTTCTCAGACAGTGCAGGAAGTTTCCCAAAGATAGTCCAAAGAGAGGAGGGAAATGACTTTGCCCATTTATTGTCTTCAACCAAACTTAAATACAACTTCAGTCACATAAAAATGAGCAACATTAAGTGCTTTTGGTCTCCTCCATCCCCAGGTAAGATAAAATCCCTTCATCAAAGACAAGAAAAGTTCAGAGGTAAATACATATCCGTTGAACAGAACCTGCACAGTCCCACAGAAAAAAACAACGTATTCACATCCTATTGTGCATCACACACCACTGGGCCTCCAAGGTTAAAACCATATGAGAATATCCATTGGTCAGAAGGGAGCAAAGAAAGAAACATCTTCAAAGAGACTGCAGTCGAGTCATGTCCTTTCAGTTTCATAAAAGCAACTTCTGAAAGCAGCAGTTCCTTTCAGTAACGCCTTTAGAAAGGTGGAGGAAAAGAATCCTCCTCACAAAGAGATCTTTGTAGAAAGAAGAGGAAAGACACAGTAGGGTAGGGAAGGGAGCAGGTGGAAATGCGGCTGTCAGCCTATGGTTGTCTTAGACCTGCTGTTTCTCCTCTTAATAAGCAGCTGTTGTTCCTGGTTCCTGCAGATGTTTGTCATAGTACAGTCCTGGCTGTGAGCATTAACGCTGCGAGGTTGACCATGGGAAATGCAGACAACTCCGGGGCTGCACCTACAGCTATGGAGCCTGAAATACATAAACAAATCAAAATCCAACATGTGTTTGTTCTTGTGTTCTTAATGTCTGGTGTGGTCTACAAATGTATCAGAAGGTCTCACGTCAATTATCACAGGAAGAAAAAAAAAATAAAGTGAATAAATTGTAAAATGCATCCAGTACGAAGAACTACAGTGTGGTGTGAGTACACAACTGTATCGCTAGATGGCACTAGTGCGCTGCGCTCAACTATGGGCAAGCTGACTTTCAAAGAGCTAGAGATGTGGGGTGGGAACAGCAACAGACACAGTTTGATTAAAAATAAATATCCACTCCTAAACAGCTGCCTCCTGGCAATATTCATTGCATGTCTGAGCCCGTTAAGTTGTTTGATGATATATATTTATCAGTCTGTGGATAAGAGACTGTATTTCACAGCTAAACAACAGTAAACACAATGTTTATACTTAGCTTCAAACACAAAAGGCTTATTTGAAGACCATCTGACACTTTTCTGATTTGAAAAAAAATCTCACAGAAGCTAGAGAGATAGCATTTTATCTACAGGAAGCAGCCTCAAAAGACCAAAATGCAGTGCACCTACAGGACATGTTTACAGTACTAGAATATATTTTTACACTAGACATTCAGACTTTAGTCTGAAGTCAGCAACAACATTACAGTCTTTATCTGGGAGTTCTCAGAAATCATCTTAAATAGAGGGAGAGGTAGACGAGAGAGGCTGAGGAAAAGTTCTATTCCACATATGCTCAAAACACTAGTGCATACAGTATGTGTTTGCAGTTAGAGACTCAGCTCTGAATTCTACACTGAATTCATGTGTCTTGCAGCGATGTCTCACAAATGGACACTGATATCATTTTCATGTTTCATGTCTCAGCTCCTGTCCCACCTGCTATCTTGGGGATGGTAATCTGGCGGCTGCTGCTGCCTTCTCCTCCCTCACTGAAGGGTTTAATCTGGATGACGTAGTCCTGGTTGACTGGCAGTGACAACTCCAAGGAGGTGGTGTTAGTCTCTACCACACTGGGACGGCTGTGTTTGTCCTGGCTGTACATCACCTGCAGGAATGAGAGGGGAAAGGTGCTAACAGTGTGAGGCATGGTGTTAATAGTGATGGGAGGCAGTATAGTTTCTTTTCCCCCCTTTCATTTCCCTATACTTTGTGGACTGGTTTTCATTGAAAGGAGGTGTGGTTAAGCTTTGTGGTGACGAAATTGCGTCACTGGTGTTATTAGGACACGATGAGGTTCAGATGTGGGAAGCATGACAGTTGAATGAGACTGCAGGTCAGACCAGCCAAGAAGAGCAATTGCTCTGGAAGTGCGACTCGTATACCACAGCTTCCCACCTTTGTCCAGCTCATGCACTCTTCTGTGGAAAACCAGCCATACCTTTATTATTATTCTTTTTTTTTTTACCAGCCAACAACCAAAACAAAAAAACTGAACTAGGACGGCACTTGCCACTCATGGGAGCTGAGAACAGGGCTGGCAATGGACCCAACAACAAACCTGTGGAGTTTGTAAGATACGTGGCTGTCTCCAGATCTCGAAAACCAGTTCACCTTATGTAACTGTGTTGGACCGTTTTTCAGCTGCAGCTCGACTCTGTAGCTGTGGATTTATGTGCCCATTTTATTATTTAGCCTAACGCCTAGGGTTATCAAGGGATTGTTATTTGAAGGAAAATATTGCAAGGCAATTTATGGAAGACTTAAAAACTTAATTAATATGCAACTACACATCAAGTCACCACAACTTCAGTATGAAATAAATATTTAAGTTTAAAACTTTAAAAATAAGTATGAAAAAAAGAACATGGCTTGCTGTACTTTTTAATTAAATGCAGTTTAGATGCTTCCTTACTTATCAACAAAATCAGTGCATTCATAAATATAAGCGCAGTCAAAAATAAAAGAAAAGAAAACAGTGCACTCATACAGAGTAAATGGACCAAGTGACAGGCTGTCATTTTCTGTTAAGTTACAATCTATAAAACCATTCACTCGTCAAAGTGGCAGTCAGTCCAGTTTAAACACTCTAAGATGGAGAAGTGTAAAACTCTAAATTTTTATACCTTATATCCTGTGACTTCTGACTCATTCTCCAGGGCGTGTACTTGGTCCCACCTCAGGATAACCTTGGAGTTGGAAGTGTTCCACATGATTTTGACCGGAGCTTGACTGGGCGCTGGAGGAGGAACAGGAGGGAGAAAAACAACAAGCGACCCTGTCAATAAACAGTTAAGTCCAGAACCAACTCAGCATGAAGGAGATTTCTTATTATCAGTTTAGCATCCCACTGTTAGGAGTGAGCAGTGACTCGAGGAGTGTGTGTGTGGGAGTGAGAACAGTCTTATGTCTGGCAGTTCTTGATGGGGAAGGTTAGGGAGAGTGTGTAACAGATGTATTATACCTGTGATATTAATTTGTCTTAGCCTGTATGAACGTGAGATGCTACACATCTGTCACAGTGGAGCACTGTGTGATGAGTTGGCCTCCGTTTTGTTGGAATCTCGTGCTCTGCAAGCACACGCCCAAGGACGCACATGTATACGTTTATTGTCATGTAGGTGACACAGACAGAGAAAAAGGTGAAACAATACAAAGAGGAATTAACTAACAGCTATGGGGAATCTCAGCGGGAGATGTCTGATCATTTTTCAGGTAAGCCTGCATGTCAAATCGCCCAGTCTGACCGTGAATTAAGCTAGAATTTACATCAAAGATATGCCATGTCTATCACATGAAAGAGGGGTTATATGATGTCCCTTTGTTTCACGCTGTTCAAAATGGTGAAACGCCCAGAAACAAAACACAACAGAAAGGTTGTAAAAAATGTTTTATGATTGAAGAAATGAATGTAGAAATAGCAGTATTTTTTTAAAGATATTTTTTTGGCATGCTTGCTTTTATTTGGACAGTCAGTGCAGAGTGTGACAGGAAATGTAGGAGGAAGGAGAGGAGTGCGGTGATGTAGCCAGGAGTGAAAGCGTGGACATTGCAGTTACCTTTAAGATGCTCTTAGGTAGCAAATATTCTTTATACTTTTTATACTTTCACTCTACTTGGTGAAACATTTTTGGTTAAATAAAATATATACTAAAGGCATCATGCACCTTTTGCCAGAAGAAAAAAAAGAAAAAAAAGGAAAAGGATGCACAAAAAGACACAAGCAGTCCCATGTTGGGAGCCCTTACGTGGTTTCTTGGTTGTGACATTCACTATGCTGCTCTGTGGACCCACTCCAGCACTGTTATAGGCCCGCAGGGACATGTAATAGGTACTGCTGCCCTCCAGATCCCTGATGAGGACTGAAGTCTTATTCCCGACTGTCCTGATCACACTGGCTGTGTCCTGTTTATGCTTCTCACCCCAGTACTGCAGCTATAAAACACACAACAAATACACAGATTATACTTCTTCAGCTTGCATTTGATTTGATACTACTTTAATTTTTCCATCTGTAAATATTGCGGGCATTCATGCTTGAGGGCGTCATCATGCTCATATACTTTAGTTCATGAATGAATAATTATATAGGCAATAATACAGAAAGGTCATCGCATTGTTCACTAGCTGTTGGCACCGTCCTTTGCACGATTCTTATTGTGTGGGCAATGTGTTAGTTTGACCTCATAGCCCAGGATGCGTCTACGGTTGTTGCTCCAGGGCAGTGGCTTCCAGGTGACCTCTACTTCGGACGCTGATACACTCTTCGCCCTCAGCCTCCCTGGAGCTCTGCTGGGCTCTGAAAGGCACACAGGATAGTCAGGATAAGGAGGTGGACACCGATTCACTACTCCCACGTCTACAGTGTGACTTATTGACTATACTGCAGCTCCATCCTGAGCTGAGTGAGTGCTCCCACAGAAACTCCTGGAAAAATATGTTTTTCACTGGAATTTGTATAACCCAAAAGTATGCCATGATAACTTTACTTGGTGGTTTTACACAATCCCCAGTTGTGGTGTCTGTAGCAGGTTAGAAATACATTCAATAAAACTGCATAAAACTAAAAATAATAGTGGAGAGGTGCTAATCTTAACACATGTATTGTCTTCACAAGTATTTTGTGAATATGTTAATGTATGAAGCACAGCAAAAAGTTGCCTCTGTTAAAATTTCACACTTTTGATGATGTAACTGTCCAAAAACTTATTTAATGACTTCCTTTACATGTTCATATTTACAAGACATTAAAGAATAAGATGAGCGTGTTTGGAGAGTAACCAGGCTTTTTTTTTTTTTTTTTTACAATTAATAAACCTTTGGAATAAAAAAGTAATTACCTTTCAGTGTTTGTGGCCTGCTTTTCCTGATAAACAGATATTATTCTGTGTAAGCGCCAAACCAAAACCTGCTCAAGCCACCACTGTCTGCAAGTGGCTATGAGCCATCAGTCCATCCACTCAACAAAACAATACGGTTCCAGAAATGTACTGATTTCTCTGTGACATTAAATATTCGAATACTAAATGAGAAACAATTTAAGTTTGTTTGTTTTTTATCATTATTATTATTATTGATATGCTTTATCAGACTGTAGGTGAGGTTAGATCAGATTAGATTGAGAAAGCTGTCTCAACAGCAGCAAACAACCTAACAACAAAATTTCCATTCAAATAATGCTGAACATTGTGTGAAAATGTGTAACATCACCTTTTTCTACAGCGATCCTAGTAAGAAACTGATTGAGCAAACATGTTTTCACAGCCTTTCAAGGTGTTTGCAAACAGGAATTTTAGATTAAATCCATGCTACACAGAATATTTTCCAGTCTTCACTTTGCTACAGCACCAGAGTTGCTGGTCCACTTGCTGTTTGTTCATGGCTTTGCTGCAGTGGGTGTTTAAAATGACAACTACTAACTGGAATTAAAATTAAAAAAAATATAAAACTGATCAGTGTGTAACTGTATAAGAGTTTTCTTCTTGTTCTTAAAGTTGAATATTTGAGCTTCACTGTGCAGATTGATGTATGTGCAGAGCTTGACATTAGAAGGATGTTTTCACATTCATCTGCTGAAAGTGGGAAGTTTTTTTGTGCTGATTTTAAGGGCATGATTTGTGACATCCCAAATAGTTTGGAAGTCAACCCTGGTCCAGTCTGCAACTTATACATAAGTGTGATGTAGAAGCTTGAAACCTCCAGCGCACAAACACTGAGAATGGACTTTACTAGGAAGTTGAAGGCCTCCTGTGTTCAACAGGAAAACTTATACATATTTATAGATTCTGTTATTTTTGATGAGGTAGAAGGAGTAGAAGCCTTTTTAACAATTGAAAATTATATATTGGTGGCAGAACACACATTACTGTTCCAAGCAGACTATTTGTATTTGTATATGTATTAATATACAATTACTGTATAGTTTTAATGGTACACACCTTCCTCCGCTGAATAGATGGTGGTCACTTGACTAAAAGGGCCTTCTCCCTTGTTGTTGTAAACCCCGACTTTAACTTGGTAAGGGGTGAAGGGAGGGAGGCTGTCATTCCTGAAGACATATCTAGAGGAATCTGGGGAGGTGACAGCAGCCTGCATCCAGCCTTGTGACCCAAGTGGGCGGAAAGCCACCACATAGCCGAAGCCCGGACCGCTCTGCAGCTCCTCAGGAACAGGCTGAGTAGGTAAAGAAATGACTCAGAGGCATGACTCAAGATGACGATCTTAAAGATATTAATACCTAAAAGAAATGTAGCTATGCACGGATTAGGGCACTTAGAGGAATAGTGCTGAGGGTGGTACTGTACTTGCGAGCCTTGCATGAACTCTATCTGGTTGAGTGCTTTTATACTATGCAGAAAAAAAGAGAGGCATCCAAACAGAGCTGTGGAGTTATTCTTTATACTTTATGTTCTAATTTCACATTAAAAGCAATTAACAACCAAGATGAAGCCAGAAATACTGGACGATGCAACTTATACCAACATTAAGTGTCCAGGTCAATATTTCACTGCAACATTTCATATACAGTATGTCAAAATTATTGTGTTTTTTAAATTAAAATCCATTTCAGTTATGTATTTGAATGTAGCACATTAATACAAATTCATTAACATCCACTCAAGCAAACACATAAAAAATTTAAAGTTAGAAAGTTCACCTCCCAAGTGATGACTAGCTCTGAACGTAATCCACCGCCACCGTTCACTCTGGCAGGAGTCACCCTGGGAACTAACAGATCAACCGTAGTGTTAAGTATCTGCAATTCCAAATGAAAATATGGAGTACTGTGTTGCTCACCATTACATGGAAGGAGTTGTTGGTATTTTAACATTTTCAAGAATTCAGCCTTTCCTAAATTAATATTTTAAAGAGTAATTCACCGATTTCACATTTCACGCCTATAATGTCGGACCGGCAAAACTGTCCGACTAAAGCTGCCGGGATCAATACCTTTGTTATAAACTTAGTTTGTTCACATGTTGTGTGCCCTGAGGAAGTAGAGAAATACACTAGTACAAAGTTCAAAGTTCTTTGAAGGGATCTAATTGACTTCCTGAAGTAGGATTGCTCCACATATAGTGTGCATAATTTGCAAATAATTTTTGTCACTGCTGGCAGCAAAGCTTCTGATACATACGCATTTCTTTGGTGCGGGCCTTTTTGGAGGGTTTGCTGGGTTCCCCTGTTCCAATGCTGTTGGATGCCAGCACTCTGAACTCGTACTCCACCCAGGGACTCAACTCAATGACAGTTGCTGACAGATGCTTCCCCCCGAGCAGCTCAGGAACTGAGAGACATCACAGAGATAACCTTTCATCAAAGCCCTGCGAGATCTGCCACTGAAAGTTAGCCATGCTGGTGATGTGTTATTTACTGTCTTTCCATGTGTGGTGTTTGAAAAGGATACCAGTCGCACGTCCCACGCACTCTTTACTTTACTTTCTCAATAAACTTCACGTTCACACAACTTACACACAGACTGTCAGATGAAACCAACCTACCAGTGGTAACAGCTTGCCACCCAAGAGAGAAGGGCGTTCTGGCCTGGATGGTGTAGCTTAAAATGGGGCTGTGGTTGTCCATCCCGGGTCCCCAGGACAGAGAGACAGTGGTCTCAGTCATCTCAGTCACCTGACAGTCCACAGGGGGGCCGGGGGGACCTGGAAGGATGTTTAGTCATAGTTCACTCACACAGGATGATACATACTCTAGAGATTAATGAAGACAAGAGGCAGAAGAATGGAAATACAGAGTGGGTGCTTAGAGCTGAGTGTTAGGACAGCTGTGAGTTTAATACTGAACTGCAACCACTTCAAACGCAATGTGTGTTACAGTGGTGGCAGAAAAGAACACAAACAAATGGAACAAAATAAGTAGATTTTGTATCTCATTTCATGTTTCATCTTCTGAAGTGAAGTTTATTGTACTATAATTTAGGAAATAAAAGATCATCACATGCCCTACAGCTGTGGCTCCCAACATGGGGCTCAGAATTGCTCCAAGCGTTTGCAAAGTAAATCATGACATGATTAACAGGATAGGAAAGAAGAAAATACATGTATATATATATTTTTTTTGTTATATATATTGTGCTTTAATTATATAACCCACAGACCCAACCCACTTTGTTCACATTCTGTCATTCACTTTGTCATACAGAGTGGTAATAGGAAGGTTTGCCTGTTTCGCTGTTGAATACAAGAATATTACTATGCAAAGTACTTGTGTTTACATTCTTTCATTCCCTGTGAATGAAAGTGACATTCATGAATAGCAGAGGGTTTGTAGTAGAAATTAAGAAGTGAGTGTTACTACAAAAGATGAAATATAGAAGATAATTGAGCCTTTCTCTAGTATCTCCGTAGCTGCTGTAGCCCTGCTGTGAAGCTACATTTTTGATGGGGTGCATGTCAGCTTCAGTATAGCTCCAAAATCCGACTTAAAGCTTGGATATTTTTATGTGGTGTGAAAAAACATCCTTACCTCTGACTACCACATCAGTGGCAATAGACACACTGTCCACCTTGGTCTGAACAGCACACGTATATTTCCCAGCATGCCTCAGTTGAATGTTCCGGATCATGATATCACCAGCCGAGCGCTGTCAGTGTTTAAGTTTGGGAAAAAAAACACACAACAAAGAAAGTGAAAAAAACTGTAAAAATGGCTGAATTTTGAAGCTGCAGAACGAACTTAAAGTACTGCAAAAACAAGTGCAATGCCAAAGTGGTTTATTTTGGCATTAAGTTTATAACATTATGGAAGAGAAAGGTACGGCAAAAGTCCAGGGACACACTAAATGACTGAGTGAAAGTTTTTGTGATCATTGAGTGAAGATGGTTCTTTGTGAGGAATTAAAAAGCTTCTTTCAGCTCTATCCCTTTTATTCACTCTGATTCCATTTACTCTACAGATGACCATTCAATGCCAAATGCATTATTAGCTTTGAACTTTAAAGTTAGAGCTAATGTTAGGTTGATGTCTTATCTATGAAAATAAGGGACTGTGAAACAGGATGAGACTCGATAATTACTTTGATGTATAATCAGGGACATTTTATAGAGATAAAAATTCAGTTGCTGCAAGTCATTCACTCTTTGAAACTCCCTGCCATCATTAAAATAATATAACTGGGGATGTGTCACAGATCTCTCACTTTGGCAAATTTTATATACAACAAGAAAAAAAGAGCCTCCAAGCTTGCTTATTACATCAAGTGAGACTGAAAGAAGTCCTACAAAATACAGTAATCATACATGTCATGTGGCTTTTAGACATAAAATAAAAAGTAAATGACATTCTCTGTCCACTGCACATCACATCTGTATCCACGAGGCAGTTGCTTTATGTAATGGCTGACTTGACATGATTTATGGGGAATTGGGTTACATGCAAAAAACTGAGCAAAATACAAAACAATAATTACAAAGATTTAGAGTAATATTCTGTTTTTTTAACATTTTCAACCCAATACTAAAAATGATGACTGTGTTTTACACTGCTAATGCATCCTTCAGTCAGCCGTTTCATCTCCCTTTTATCTTACTTTAAGTAATATAAGTGGAATCTTATTTCCGTTGAAAAGTATATTTTATTTTGTATGTCTGAAATGTCTTTCAATTTCAGATAAACATTTTTTTTTTCAGATTGACACCATGCATCCCATCATTTTATCAATCACAGCCGTTACAGTAGTGTAACTACAGCTCAAGCAGTAACAATTAGCCCGACAAAATGAAGACATAGCACGTCTCTATTTGGAGCTGCAAAATGTTATAAACCCAACAAGAAAGAGGGTTGTAGTTAACAGTGAGGTTGGTGTAAATATTGCTGGAGGCATATGTTTTTGGTAACGCTTGTAGGATACAGTGTGTTTTCTACAAGCAAACTAAAATGATGCTGCTGCTGCAGGGGTTTTAACCATTACTACCCTGTGTCATCATTTCAGTAGTACATTTTAAAATAACATTAGGCCATAAAATATTTATTATATATATATATATATATATATTTTTTTTTTTTTTTTTTTCAATTTCTGAGCTGTAATACAGTGCTATATATATATTTTTTTTTTTTTTTCAATTTCTGAGCTGTAATACAGTGCTAAAGGAGCTTGTCGCATGATATTTACTCAAGGTATGATATTAAAATCCTAAGGTATTACCACCCTCACTTACTTACAACTGATGTTTTTCAGCGTACCTGTGTGTTGGATCAAGAAGACATATTTCATCTCTTTTTGTAACAGATATCTAAGCATTTAGAAAATATTACTGAGGGTGTAAAAACTAAAATCAAACACTGGGATTCACACATTTAGGGAGGCAGTAGATCTTACAGTAGATTCACTAATGATGTCTTCACCGTATGTATAAGCCAATGACTTACTACTATTTAATGTTACAAACTTTATTCTCCTTCTCTCTTGAGTTCAGACTCTGTGACATGTCATAGTCTGCTCCAAGGGGGAAAAAATCAGCTAACTGTGTCTTTCCATATAGATCAGGAAAATTGAAGTAATGTAACCATTCACCATCAATATGCCAATAGTTTCTGCACCACAACATGTCGGCAGGGGTTCTGTGTGGAGGAGTCAAGTGTTTAAATGAACCACAGGGCTACACGCAATTATAAAGCTCTTGTTATTGTAATGATCACGCCGAATGCTAAAAACAATATGAGGAGATAAAGAAGCCAAGACCTCATAATTACTTTTCCTAATTAAAAGAGAAAAATATTTGGTGTTAGATGATCAAATGTAACGCATGACTGAGCATTGCATAATGAATTCCTTTGTCGCTGCTTTTGTCAATGGAGGAGGTGTTATTAACAAGCAGAACAGGCAAAGACAGAGGCATCTTGTTAAGAAAAAAAAACAATCACATGTATGATTAATCGTGATCAAACATTCAATACCTGAAAAGACGAGGACGTAAATGTGTTGATGATCATTGTAATGAAATTCAACATGCTACTTTCCTTACGAGGCACTGTAAACTGTGTAAAATTACATCTATGATAAAAAAGTGAGAAGGTAGAGAAAGAGGTTCGGAGTATTACAAAGACTACAACTATTCACAAAGTCTTTGCTTTAAGCTTTGTCTTCAGATGCTAGAAGCTTTTTTTAAGTGGTAAAGTCAAAAGTACAGAGTCACCATGTTCAAATGGAAACAGACATCAAAAAGATACAGAAGTACTTGTTCTTCTATGTCAGAAAATGTTACTTGCCCAACACGAGAATCTGGTGTTTCAAATATATTCTGTAGTTCTGCCATAATGAAGAGTCCAACGGTTATTTAAACAACTCAAGCCGGTAATGATCTTAAGGGGATGTTCGTGGGCCACAGCATAATAATTCCTTCAAGGCTTGCCCTGAAGACAAAGAGACACAGAAGATCTAAAGACATTGTTGCACTTACCCCACCAACTTTTTCAAAATACGCCCAGTGGCTTCCAAAGTGGATGAGCTGCTCGTTGAAGAACCAGGTGAACTTGAGGTCCAGCGTGGGGTCATGAGATACCTGGCAGGGCAGCACAATGCTCTCACCCACGGTCACGTCCAGATGACCCGCTGGACTGGTGATCACAGTTGGCTCTGTAAACAAAGACCACTATATTAACAGAGTGGCGTTCCTCTTTCAGAGCAGATATCTGTTTTCCAGACTGTCCACACTGTCAAGACTGTCTGCAGTATAAATAGAAATACACTTCTGTCAGCTAGCTTATTTTTATTTGTTCCCTGAACATTGAGAAATAATTGCAAAACCATGCAGATACAAATCCCATCCCAGATGTTAACCAAACAAGATAAATTACTTTTGTCTGCCAGTAAGGTTATACAGCATCTCTTCCTTTGAGTTTCATTAATCAGAGTATGGTCTTACATATCACTAAACAACGACAAAGATGAGGTAAAATAAACAAACCAAAAGAAAAACTCAACCATTACGGCAGGTCAGATCCAAGCCTATAATTTGGCTCTGTTTGTGCCGAGACAAAAAGCCATCCTATTTCATCCTCAGCGTGGCGCGCATCAACATAATCTTTGGTCCGTCTCGGCTGGGTGTCTCATTCAACAGCAGTGCGGTGCAGACAATATAGCACAGGTTGAGAAGCCCATACACCAGTCCACTGTGAATTATGCATGCATGTCATAAGCATCTAATGGACAGGCAAGCCAATGCAGCATGTCAGGGGGAGTAAAGGTCTATATTCGGCTCTGTCAAAACAAGCCAGCTTGTTTATCTTGCACCCCCTAAGGAGAACCGACTGGTCATGGCAGTGCATTCCAGGTGAGTCTTAGGAAAGTTTGCCACCAGATGCACAATGAGAGGGGTAAAACTTTCTGCTTCCGATTGCAAAGCTGTCACGCTCATTTCCTGTTATGACTGGAAGGAAAATCACAAATTGGCTCCCTCGTTTTCCCTACAGTGTGCTGCGTGCATGGCAGCTCTTATTCTGTAAACCTATGGAACGACAGCATATCTCAAACAACCATAAGTGATGTTTTTTTAATGTATAGATATATGCTGGATTTTAATGTTTCCATTTGAATTACCATAGGAATTGCTGGGAAGTGTTGTTGTCACTGAATATATATGAGGAAGTGAAACTTAAATAGTACATCGGAGGTTGATTTAAGTCAAAATAACACGTCTGGGATAAAGTGGTCGCTGACTTAAACCTGGAATGTAAGGAATAATTTGGAAGCAAAATGTAATTAACTGCAATTAACTAGACACAAGGATGAAAAACAAACTGTGTTCAGAAACCTGAAGACCAGTACCTTCCTGGTTCATTACTTACATTATTTAAAAACTAAACACGTACTCCCTCAAAAATATTTTTTTCTAATTATTAAAGTTAATTATATTATTATTATTCAGCTTTATTTGTTCAATCGATCATTTACTTAGTCTTTACCAAGCAAAGACATTAACACATTTACTATTTCCTATTTATGAAAATGTAGGTTTTTCTTCTTAAATATATTTGGGTTTTGTACTGTTGTTTGTACAAAATAATCAATTTGAACATAAATTCAGAGAAATTGTGATGACATTTTATAAACTAAACAATTAATTGATTAATTGTGAAAATATACTTTCAAGTAATCAATAATGGAAATTATCATTAGTTGTATCCCTATCAACAGTAAAAGTATTATTATTCACTGTCAGTAGCGTATACACTTTTGATACACTGACCTGTAGCTGGTAACATAATGGTAGCAAGATTAAACTCACAATAATATTTTAGATTATTTTTTGTACTGTGCTTATGCATGAATTTCTACTTAAGATACAGTACTTGAATAAATGTATAATTTACACTCCATCTCTTACCAATATTATAAATACACACACTTGCATATATACAGTACACTGTGTAACAGCTCCATTCGTACATGTAAAGAAGCTGTGGGGGAAAAAAGAAAGCAAAATCGTCCTTCTGTGCAATTCAATTTGCAATTCAAAAAACTTGTGAAGAGGAATCACCAAAAGGCATTTTAATAGAGCACTGTTGTTGACTCTGCTCTTTAGAAAGACCTAGAAAATTCATTGCTCTGCAGAAGTGTGTGATTTAAATGGATTGAAATCTTAAACAAACCAAGCATGGCTATGAGCCACCGTGCAAAAAAAGTATGAATTAAACATTGAGGTGCATGAATGCAATGAGCCTCATGTCTCGCTTCCTCCAGCCACTGCCAATCAACTAATTGGACGGTATATCTGCCAGGTAAAAAGAGGGTCTGCTTCGCTGTTTGTTCATCCAATGTGCAGTGAGGGTCAGTGTTGGTTAATTTTAGATGCAGCACTGGTCGGTTGAGTCTCGCAGCTCTTGGGGAGACTGCCAGATCATTTGTTTTATGCTCCTCCAAAATACTGACAACCATAAATGATGTTATAGCTTATTAAAAGGGTTGTATAACAAAACAGTTATGAAATCAGTGGTCTGATGTTCAAATAGATTATATACTGTTTTATACTGCTTTAACAAATATATACCAATGTCATTCCTAACATGTAAAAAACAAACAGCAAACGTTTTAATTCAATATTACATGTTTGTTGTTGATACAATTGTAGTGTTTTACTGTAATTATATTATTTACTGTATGCATCGTGTGAGGGCAGTTGTTGCCAAGGAAACAGCTAATGGGGATGTTATAAACAGTAAACAAGCAATATCCAGCTTCTACTTACGGTAAACTAACCAGGGCTGATGTTTACCTTACCTTTAACCAAAAGGCTGCCAGCACTGCTCGCTACTCCAAACTGGTTTCTGGCTACACACGTGTAGAGTCCAGCATCAATTTTAGTAACGTTGGATATCCGTAGGCTTCCATTATCCAACACAGTAACTCTGTTGGTAGAAAAAAAGTATACATTATTACCATATTAGGCCAGCTGCATCATTACTGAGTTAATGAAGTTAAAATGAAATCCAGCTCTATTCGTGGAAGCTTGTGTGGCTGTCATTTTATATATACATTCAAAGTGCACAAAGATTTATTCTAAATAAGCAAGTCCAGTGTCCTAAAGCAGTTCAAATTTAGCCCCGAGTTTATCTCAGCGAATTTTAATTGGCGCCCTGCGCTTTAGCGTGACATAAGGAGAAGCTCAGTGTGAAGAGTTACAGTTTGATTTCTCAGCACTGAGTTGATAAGAGCAGACCAAGATCACTTTATGGGAGGAAAATCTCATTTTGAGTTCAAGGGGATATCAAGGGGGATTTTAAATGATTGAATGTTAGTGATCTACTCATACTGTATAAGTGTATCATAAGTGTTAGAAATATAGCTTCAGCAGACATAAATACACTACAATTAAAAAAAGGAACATGATTTTCCATACAGATTGTATTTGTCACATATGCTGTACTACGTGCATCTAAGATATTCATTTTAATACAGTTAATCCAGCATCCAGTGCTACACAATGGTTAATGCACCTCACCCTAAATACAACATTAAGAACAGAGGCAAATGCAGAATAATGCTAAAAAAACAACAACATTTAACAGAGTTGCAGCCCCAAATAAGTGAACCAAACCCCGAGTTTTAAAGCAGCACTGAAATCATTTAGTCTGGTAGTTCAGGCCCCCCTGGTGGGGCACAGAGCCCCTGCAGGGGGAAAAAATAGTGAGTGGAACTTAGTTGAATGAATACAATTTAAGTAGGGAAAAAACAAACAAGAATTTGTTGATGCAATCACGCTGACCTTTATTTCATTAAAATTCAGCTTTAATCCCTTTTTAGAAGTAGCTTCCTCTATCATTGTTAATGATAAAACATTAGGTGGTGAGAAGTGAAGGGGGGGGCACACCACAGAACGTTATGAGAATTATTGATTTAGTCCAAAGTATTGTTAGGTCCAGACAGACAAAGAAATGCAAGAGTTCTGCAGCTGTTCAATTCTAATCTGGAAAAATATATTTAATTAGTCTTTAATAAACAAAGTAAACAATAAAAGTACAAACAGCAACGTGTACTGCTACTAAAATCCAACCCAAGTTCTTGAATTTAATCCAATGGAGTCTTGTATATGTCAGTGAAGTCTCACCAGCAGAGAAACCAATCCAACCTGTGTGGTGTGTGGTAATAAAAGGAAGTTGGAACCTCGATGACAGATTGCACCAACGAGTCCAAATAACAAAGATTCTTATTTCATCTGTGGCCATCATCAGTCAAGCCTGACAGATTTCCTCTGACAGTGAGTATATTGCTGTTGCTACACCAGTCAACAAGGTGTTTGAGTATGAAAAATAAGTCAGCAACAAGGCGTTGCTTGTTATCTCACTTCATCTGTTTTATCTCACAGCAACAATTAAATTCATCCATGGGCTTAGTTTTTCTCATTTCACCCATTATGCTCATATTCAACTTAAACAATCACAGCCTTATCCTTTGTGCTTTTAACTATAAACCATAAATCCAAAATCATAAAGAACTTTTTTCTGTTATGTGAAGTGCTGGCAGAGGAGACAAATTTCCAAGCTGAAAACTGGACTTTAAAAATGCCGATGCTCCCCTCCAGGAGGGCTGAAAAGAATTGTAGTGGGGTGAGTCCTTAAAAAGATGCCAGTGTCAACAAGGCCTTGAATTCAGTGTGTACAGAACACATGTGCACAAAGAACTTGCACAGAAATATGCATAATGGCATTCATCTTCCCAGTTTTTAGTGCATTTTGAGCAGAGTCAAGGATACAGAATAAAAGATGAGAAAGATTTATGCGGTAAACTAATTTAGTGAGAGCGACACACGCCTGGGACAAGCCAACACTTTATAGAATCGAAATGAATGACAGGGTCACAGGTGATTGAGGCACATAATACCAAAATAAAAGGTTTTATTAATTCTATTTATCTGTGATGC
This sequence comes from Morone saxatilis, assembly GCF_004916995.1. Lineage (NCBI taxonomy): Eukaryota > Metazoa > Chordata > Actinopteri > Moronidae > Morone > Morone saxatilis. Next base: position 10,357,447 of record NW_023339707.1, read on the forward strand.
GAAAAAAGCATTCCATCGCTTTAGTGAAAAACTGGCCACATGCTGCACAGAATGCTCTGAGTGAAAAGGATTTATTCATGTGTTCAGTTTGCAGATAATGCAATTTATTTCAACCCTTATTTCATCAAAACATTATCAGATATCACTTATATTAGCTTGTTTTAATGCATCACTAAATTATTTATTTTTAATACCTACTGTTCATGTTGGATCTCTTTGTCTTTCCTGTTATCAAAGCATTTCAGCTGGTTTAGAAAACCATTTCCCTTGTTCTCTCTGCTTTGATCTCTGTAATTACTGGAGGTAATCTATCACACCCCTTAAAAGACGTGACTGAAGTTCTTGCTTACTTCCTATGTTCTCCTTCTGTTTCACAGTTTCCCAGTGCTTCAAGCATGCTTTGAAGGATACAGTAATCAGTGTTTTTTCCCCCACGTTTTTCAAAGTAAACTGTCTTAAATAAATACGGTAAATATGTTAGTCCTAGTAAGCAATTCATATGCTGTAATTGTGTATAATATAGCTCTATTTTTTCTGTTCACCTGAGTGGGTTGTGATTTACAGAATGTAATCAAAGATGATGGTGTCTTGTTATCTGCTTGCTTGTTAAACTTTTTATTTTGGGGAGTGCAATGGAGAAGTCTGACACCCCTTCCATTGCTCTGTGATGACACATGTGCAAAACTCATTAACAGCTAGAGTATCAGATAAGGATAAACAGAATGTCTGAATGTTTTCAGGTAGAACATTTCAAAACCTGTAAACTTTAAAAGGGATGGAAAACATATAATAACTTAATTTCAGAACTAAAGTAAGTACTTGCAGCAGTGACAACACACTGGAGAAAACAACAAAGTCACTAAAGGGTCATTCGTCCTTACTGATCATCAATGTATATCTGCCCCATATCTCTAGAGAATATAAATAATAACAGGAGCCCATCCTTCAATTGTCACACTGTATGTGAGTAAAGAGAATCTGAGAATCTGCCTTGCTGAGATGTCCTGAAGCAACACAGTGTCTCTACCAGCTCTGATCTCCCCAGAGGGTGCATGCATGACGGTAAATTCTCTACAGGGATCAATAAAATATCACACTGTTAAAACTGAATTCCCTCAAGCTAACAAGACAGCCACTGCTTGTTGAAGTAATAATTAATTTGACCTGGTGTTATCAAAGTTATAGAAAGCCTGATGTGTACAGATTCATATTGAAATGATGTGTTTAACATTTGCATTCTGATCCTACGGCTAACTGGCAAAAGGAGGATATTCATGATAATTGCTGTATGTTGGTATTTCTGTCTTCAAGAGTCATTTGTCTAACTACAACACTAGTAAACACTCAATGCTTATGAGAGAAATGTGTTATTGACATTTTTGATGGATTCAAAGCACAAAATGCTACAGCTTCACCCCTTTTACAAAGTCAAGTAGAAAATCTATAGCTAAATTTGTCAGAAAGTCATGCCAATTTGGTCAAATTCCACCAGTCTTTGATACTGCCTTTTAAATGTGGTTGCAGAACAGTTTCAGGGTTCCCACTCTTTTCAGAAATCACTTTCCAGGATCTTTCCAGGCGATTTCCAGGAGTTTCTTGACAATACAGGACAGCATTTATTCACAGTATATCATTATAATTCATAATTTATTGGTAGGCCTAGACAAACTCCAGTTTTATTCCTCCTTATTTATTGATACAAGGTTCACGGGGAAGTGTCTCAGGTTCATTACAGGTAGGTGGTCAGCGTTTATGGGATACTCTCCTGAAAACATTTATTTTATTTGACAGAAAATGTATCTTATCGCGTATTATCCTATTAAAAAAAGTAGAAAGTTTAAGTTTGTTCCGAGTACAATTAACATCACTGTGTATGTATTTATCAACCAACAATAAATGCAAATTTGATCATTAATAGGCTGTATGCATGTAGATATGATATACATCTACTGGGCTTCTCTGAGAATTCCTTTTTTGGCTCCGGAAAAAATAGACTTGATGCCGAAGAGATCGCTGCAAGTCTGTTCCGCTTTAGGCGTGTAAACAGCTAGACTGATATGGGAGCCGCAATGCAAAGGGAGCCTTTAAAACTCCTGGTAAACCCGCTTTGAAGTGTGATACCACGCAGCTTATAGATCCAACAATCGAGTTTCAAACTAAATACACACCGAGGTTTACGTAACTAATCTGAGTGAGAGGCCAAAATAAAATTAAAGAAATCCAGGACAACATATATTATTTCCAGGATATTGTGGCATTTATAAAACTTCCAGGTGTTTCCATGACTGAAAAACTAGTCTCTAAATGTCCAGGTTTTTCCAGAACAATTTCCTGACCACTTTTGTACCCTTGGAAATGAATTGCCCCATTGATAAATGCCTTGCCCTGCAAATCCTCACTAGAAGCTCCCATCTTATCTTCTAAACTGCACAACAGTTTAATGGGGTTGAGCTGGTGTTTAAAAAATAACAGTTTTAAAAGAAGAACTTGAACAATCCTTTCTGAAAGATCCCTTGAAGGCAGCCTGGACCTCCCAAAATGATCAAAAATGGCTCGTATCGCCTTAAAAGCTAGAAGAATTAAAATACATTAGCCTCTTCTGCGGTGCCCATTCCCCCGTGGAGCCGGAGGTATATTCTCCTAACTGAACTGAGGGCTTCCTTTGTAATGGACTATAACAAAGAGTTATGGATATGAGATGTCACAGGGATAAGACTTGCCATTAAACTGTGTAGTAGCCTATGTCAAGCTTCCTCCTTACCAAAGCTACAAAGGAATAGTGCAAGATAAAGATATAAGGAGCATTAGCTATCTGTAATGCTTTCACTTTGTTCCCTTTTCTCTCAAAGGTTCCCCTGGAGCAATTAAGGTATTGGGGAAATTTGTGAGGTACATAAACTTGAGCAGTATGATATAGTAAACAGGCACTTTACCTTAACCTTATTGGCCAGTGTTAAAGCTACCGTGTGTAATCTAAAAGCCTTCTCCGCCTCTCCATGGTGTAACAAAAAACTAAGAGGCTGTAAATGAAAAACATTATTTTAACCACTAAAGAAGGATGGCATAATTAACTCAGCATATTACTAGCAACTTGCAGTATCTCAAGTACTGTTTATTTCGTTCAATAGCAATGTACATTCTGTATTGGCAACACATCCAGAAAGCTCTCGCTGTTTTAGTAGCAGCATTCTAAATTGATTCGCATTACATTATGAAGCAATATATATCGCTTAGCGTAATAATCTTGAACACAGTGGTTCAATCTAAAGGTAATATTCCTAAAAGCTATTTCCTATATAAGTTTTACAATTGCTGGCAGTGGTCAGCAGTGAAATTCAATTAGGGTAGGCACTTTACTGTTAACCTCATAGTTCGCTGCGTAAGTGTACAGCAACCCTCTTATAAGGCTATCTTGTTATACTTGCCAGGGATATGAGCTGATGTAGGTATCACCACTGCGTGATTTCATTAACTAATCAGATACTGCCTTGTTTTTAGTTGATTTGTTCTCCCCTGCTCCAGATCCTTGAAAACATTATCCTTGGAAGATTAGAAGGAATTATGGGTATTTTAGTTGAGCCAGTGGGATGGATTAGTGTTGTGCCACCGCTGTAATAGCATTGGTAGCAGCCCCATTTTGGATTCGGAGGAAAGTAAATGCTAACGAGCCAGGAGCAGAGGAGTAGGTTCGCAAGAAATGCTGCAATAATGTCACAGCCTAATATCTTGTATGCAGCTCCCCTACCAAGGCTGTAACGTTAAATCTCAAATGGGGAATCTCGCCTTTATGGGCGCGACTGATATTACACATTGCGGTATGGATGCATTTTCCTTTCAACACCTAAGAGGATGATAAATTTGCAAGCTGGGTCCAACATTTTGCATTTGCAACACATAATCTTGGTGGAGATTCTGCTACCCCAACTAAAATAAAACATCTCTCTCCAAGACGTCCTGGCCTGGCATCAGTTTTAACAATCAGATCGTACCTTTTATACCAACATCCTGCATGACTCAGGGAGGTGAGAAATGATTAAACCTGCGGCATCCCTACTGTGGAGAGGATGGATATCCCAGAGGTTGGGTGTGGAAAAGCTGCTGAGCCAGTTGAACAATTAATCCCATATCAAATGAGAAATCTGGACCCCCGCTACATCACCGCATGTGCCGGCAGGTGTGCTTTGCCTCCTGCTGGTGCATTTCAGCACAAAATAAAGATGTTATCAAACAGAAAGTGAAAATGCATTGAGTGATTTGTGTAGAGCATACTGTGTTTCATACAAGCACACCTGAAAGTTACCGTTTCCAACAGCAACAACAAAATAATCACACTTTGTTTAGTACTTTTCCAAACAGAACAGCAATTAAAAGTGTAATAGCACATCAGGGCGTTTTGGTTTATCCCAATTTAATCTAGTTGAATGTTTCAGACTTGTGAGAACTGCAACAGTGCAAATATCATCAAAAGGTGACATTTTAAAAAAACGAAGACGTCTCCCTTGATTGCCTGTTTGTGCTGGTGACTGTGCATTTGAAACAGAGAAAGCATACTGTCCACCTCACTTCTAGCAAAGGCCAGTGATATAAAGGCCATGTTGTTTAAAGCTGCCTTCTCTGCCATATCTGCATATATCCCTGACTGCTGCCATGTGAGAAGACCCAGCATGAATCCTGATCAATCACTGACTGCAGCATTACATCTTCAGGGGGAGAATTGGTTTCCCATGTCTGATTAACATTTGTTTTTCCTTTTTCTTCTCATCTCCTGCACACAGAGGTATTGCATTGATCTGTACTTAACCTGATTTCTAATAAAACAAGGTGTCCAGCCAGTTCCCCAGGTGTCACCACCACTATTGCACAAGAATGTGTGTTGTTCAGTGGCTAGCCATTGATCAGTCCTTTTGGGGATTTCACCTGCTTCTTCCATGTCTCGATGGTAGCCTGGATCATCGCCTGCCTTGTGCTCTAATAACCCTCCAGGCCTTACATGCTGCTAATGAGCTGATGGATCAGCGCATCGATCCAAGTGCCGCAGTCTAAGAACGGCCAATTACCTCAAGTAAACAGTGCAGAAACTAGCTCTGAGCACAGCCAGGAGAGCAAAGTACAATGGAGTTCAGGGAAGAAATGTAGATAGCAGGGGGAAAGTGGTGGAGTGCTGAACGTGTTATGCAATTCAAATTGTATTGTGTCACACTGTGGTTCTGTTCTTTGCAGTTTGTCACCATGAATATCAAGTAGGGGAAAATAAAATAACAAGTCGATGAAATACTATTCTGCAAGCAAAGCATACAAACTAAACAATGGTCCCATACACACTGTGCCTACTGCTCCACACAAAGAAACCTGGTACCTGTGGCTCTCTCTTAAGGCTTCCTTCCCCTTCCTCCAAGAAATCACACCCCGAGGAGACATCCTGGGTTTGCATTCGATCAGAACATCGCCACCCTGTCGTGCCAGAGTTTGGGCCTTCAATAAGTTCTGGGAGAAGTCTGGAGCGATGGCTGATAGGAAGAGTGGAAAGAGAGGGATGTAAGCATTGTGAGGGAGACAGTAGAAGTAGAAAAAAAAACAGGGATGAGGTTTAATTTACTGTCGGAGGACACAGAGGAGCAAAAGGGGTAGAGCTATTGAGGAAATTAGAGTGGAGAAGCATCCTAAAAAAACATGGAGGTCACTTCATCCATTAGGTAGGTCAGCTCTGTCACATCCTTTTCTTTCTACACACATCGTTTGCACACACACAGACAGACTCACATGCACACATAAATGCAGGGCAACAGACACGCTGCATCATTTTTAATAAGACATTTTATTTGGAAATAGGTGGGTTTTCCAATTCCATGAATTTTCCTTTGGAGGACATTATGCATTAAGAATTAAGCTGTGGAGCTCCGAAGCAAAAATGAGAGAATGTAAAACGAGAGGGAGGCTTTGTTGCTGCTCCTTTAGGCCTTAATTACTAAGGCGCCGTCGTCTGGAGCTGTTTTGTATGCGCACCGACTCAGCAGAAAGCTCTTCAAAGTGAACACGCAGCCTGGCGCCACTGACATGGCTGAGCACCTGCCAACGCATGCCGCTGCATACACAACAATACACATGATGTTACACATGTATTCAGATACACTGCACCTCATAATTATTTCACGACCGTAGGTGTGAAATGTGAGCGTTTCCTCTATCAGAAAAACATATACTTGTTATACTTGGGGATTTATATGAGCTCATATCCTAAAGCCAGAGTTGGAGGAGTTATAGTTTCAATTAAATGTGTTTATCCTCATGTATGTTAAATGAATGTAGCAATGTACAAAACTTTAACAGGTCCTCTAGTGGAAATTTCTATCATGTATTGTTTTTGAGTTGTTTTTTACTACAGAACAATATTACAGATGCAGATATCATGATGGTGGCATATAAAAGAATGACATAAAATAACATTTTAACTACAGTACTACTCTCCTCCACACTGTCAAACATAGTAATACTACATTAATACATCAGAGTTTAAATTGTTGTTTGGTTTTATGACCGATGGTTTATGGATTAGTTGATGATTAGTCGATTGACAAAAGATTTACAATTTTCATAATCTGTATAATCTTACATAGAATTAATTCATACAATTATAGAAAATGCCAAACATTTGCTGGCTCATGCAGTAATTGCTGCTTTGTTTTCCAATTTTAGTTATTTTTGCCTTTAATTTGATGGGTATTTTTCACAATACAACAGCTTATAGACAAAATGAAAATAAATAGAATAGAATAATTGTTGGATTAATAGAGAACAAAACTGCATTCTACTGTCAAAATCAGGACTTACTATATAAATACTGTTGCATCATTATACTTTAATAAAGATGTGCAGAATGCAAAGTGCAGCTGTTTTGGCCTTTATTAGTAGATAAACTGTCAGATACATTTTCTAATACAGAACAGGATATCATTGTGAGGAGGTGTACATTTAGTAATTAATGAAGAGTGACCAATATGGTGTCATAATAATTTGTGGTTTAAGTCTAAAGTTGTCTGTGATATACAGACTGATCTGAGCTTCAGACCCACACACCTACAGTACAGTAAAAAAAAAACCTACTCAGAGGCTTTGTGAGTTCTGCCATTTCAACTCTGCCTACATACATGCATTCACTTTGTGTCGAGCTGCCAATCAGAGTTATGTTTCTAAACACAATCATCTAAAGCTGCTGGGTCAGGAAGTGAGGTGGATTTGACAGACTCCTAATACTTTATTTTACTAATTCCATTGTGTCAAACTGCCACAGTAAAGTGCTGTGAGTGCTTATACAAGAATATAAAACAAGGTTTTTTTTTATTTTTTATTACCTGCTTACATAAAATACAGTTTGCAAGGAAATTAGGTTTGGACATAATTTCTAAAATAGTAAGCCACATATGTAGAAGCTCAAAACTTAATTATACACAGCAGTACTTGGGGAAAGACAATCAGGAGTACATTTTATTTACTAACTAAACAATATAACATATAACTAACAAAGCGTTACTCCTGCTGTTCTCACAGTACACACAACTGTTCATCCCCCAGCAAACCAGTCATTTCCACTTTCCCAGCATAATGTGGTCACTTGATTATGAAAGCGAGCTATGGTGTACTTTAGGGCAAACTACTGGCAAAAGAATGAAAGACACGAATGCCTTTTCCTCAATTTACTCAACACGGAGGCAAGAACAGATACATTTAGTGTCTTATGTGCTCCGTTTTAATAGAAGGGGAGAGTTTATCCTTTGGAAGTGATATACAGCCTTTCTTGCTAAATGTTTTTCATACAAGAGAACAGAAGAAAAGCAAAGATTAAAAATACTATTGTTTCTGTAAAATTATCTTGATGATCCAACTGGCAAAATTGCAGACATGTGTAGAAATGTTCTGCCAAATAAGACTGTGGGTGTAGGAGATATGGCCTTAAAAGTGGACCTTCAATTAAAGCGCCCCCACCAGGCTGACTGGTATGGTATTCATTTTGGCAGCTTCTGCACATTAATCATCTTGCCAGATTTAAAAGTCTATCATGTACTATCTAGCAGCGTTTCAAGAGATGGCACGAGAACAACTGCACTGAATATATTCACAGAAATCAGCAAAGTCTTGTGTGTTTGGGCTTACCTATAACTCGGAGCTCAGCGTTGGTGAAGATTCGGCCATGCTTGTTCTCGGCCACACACTGGTACATGCCAATGTCGGCCAGATTCAAGCTACTGATCGTCAGCACTCCATTATTTGCCTGAATCCTGTCCTGCTAAAAACACACACACACACACAGATAAAGGTTTACATCTAATCAGGACCTCCCACGTGCTGGAACTGTTGTATGCTCCTTCAAGTACTTAGGCCCCTGGTTATTCAATATGTAATGAAAGTACTTTTATCAGCATCATGCTGTGTCTCCCTTTTGCCTCATGGCCATGCTAATGCTTAAAGTTGCATTAGGCACTTGCTGGAAGAGGAACAAAAAGCTATGTCATGTACACACGCCAAACACAAAGCATTCACATTAGCATTCTTTTGGAGGCATGTTTCTAGCCACCTAGGTCCAATAATCACCATGCTTTTAGCTCTTTGATCTCCACTGATTAATAAAGATATCTGGGTCTCCGGCTAGTCGCTAACTGTGGCTGTCACTGTTGCTGGGGAGGTAGTGTGCAGTGGGTGATAATCCCCTGTGGTTTTGTCACAACAGTAATCCCTTTCAGATTACATGCAGTCATCGGATCCATTGTTAATATGAAAAATATTGATTAGTGGAGCTAAGAGATAAGTTAAACCAGCCTCTGTTGAGAAAGAAAGATAAATCTTCAGAGCTTCTGTCCCAAACAGCATGCTAACAGGTTACAGTAAGTTGCTTCAGATTCACATGAGCCGCTCTGGCCCTTAAAAAATTGTCTGTGAGATCTCAGTGGATGATCCCTTAGCAAATCTGACATTAATCTCTAAAATAACTGACACCTCTTTATATAGCAATACTATTATATGAAGAGAACAGTATAAGCATACTAGATTCAAGGTTTTCTGATACATATGAGCATTTAATTCCACAAACCAGTTATGTATATAATTCCCTCAAGTCTTACGTCTGTTTAAAGCTCGGAAATTTTACACTCACGTACAATATAATTAACAACTATCCTTGTTATAAGTAATAATTTTGACTACTATTAGGATGACAGTTATGAGCAATTACACTGGTTACGCATAGATTGACTTGTTTGATTGTAAAAAAGTACTCAGCAAAACAGCAATAATTCTGTGATTACTTTTTTATTTTAGGACAATATGTTTCTTTACTCTTTTGACTGTGTGTTTGTGTAGTTTACTTTATTTATAATAGCTTCTAGCATTATTAGTGTTGTTGTTTTCTATAGGTCAACCAAATGGGTTAGATAAAATAATATAAGGTCACTTTAAATAATTTTTTTCTCTTCCAAACATAGTTATAGCATTTTTTTATTTATTTTTACCACAAACTCTGCAGGCGATATGTTGTATTTTCTATTTCAGGACTTTCACTTTATGTAAGAAATCTTTTTTTAAGGAAAGCTTATAAACAGTCCAATTAGTGTTGTAACAGTATCACATATTAGGTGTTAAAACAAGAACACTGGACTAAAACCACTTTGAGGTGGGTAATTAGGGCTATATATGGACATTTTAAGTACCACGATGCCATCTGTGTTCATTCTGATGAATGGCCTGATCTAATTCAAGCTTTAGCCACACTTTTTCTCTCCTCGGGGGGGTTGATAATTGAAACACTGCTAATTTTCTGTGGTCTTAATAGGCCCGCAGTGACTAGATGTAACCCCCCTCTGCTTAACATAGCACTGAGACATTATCAAACGGTGGTTGAAATCAAACCACTGAGGAATTAGTTAGGAATAAGCTGCAGCACATAGGCTATTTAGTGCTTCTCTAAGTGCCTCCAAGTATCATAGAGTGTTAGGTGGCAGAGGAAAAAAGAAATGCTCTGCCTGTGATGCTGTTAGTTTAAAAGTAAATACATGCAATTGTAGAAACACCTACACAGAGTAGAAACAGTGATAACAACACCTGAACAAAGTTCTTCTCTTCCCACTGCTCCTTTTGACCTTTACAAGGTTTGGCACTTCTTTCTGCTTCCTTTTTATAGTTGTGTCAATTTAAGTGTGGCAGCACTCATTGTTCTTGCCCTTGATCTTTCCCATTGAGTGTAGCCGGACCTTTTAATGTCACTGACAAAGTAGTCCAGAGGGTCCTGCCGCCAGTCTGTCTGTCGTCTGGAATCATTACAGCACTGCCACTTGAAAAGACAAGGACTGTCCCTTAACATCAGTCAGTGACACTGCTGAGGATCTTCAAATAGAGCTCTTTCTGAGGCCCAGTGTCACGATGGACACACGGCTGACCTGGCGCAAAAAATGCCGCCAGAGGGGGTCCTGGGTGAGGACGGATGCAGCAGTTTCCAAGTGGAACACAACAAGTCCCTGGGTTTTTGGCTGGGACTGGGTGCTTATATGTGTGTTCAAGGGGAAAAGGATGATAGAGAAAGGGAGAGAGAGAGAGAAAGCCATAGCGACTTTGAATAGATGATAGATGGTCCTTTTTAGGTTACACAGTGCAAGGGCCCAGGGGGGATGAAAGAGATGAAAGAGATCTGTGTAAGTGCATGGGTCGGTGCCACACTACACTATTCTGTACCCACTGCCCTGTTAAAAACCCTCAGAGACTCAGTGGTGGCTCTATCACAATCTCTTTAGCACTGGAGACAAATGGTGGCATTCGTCTGCTTTATGGCTATCATTAATTATGCTTGACTCTTCTCTGATACCAGCACTGTTTCAAGTTGAGCTGTGAAAAGGCAAATCGTGGATGCTTTGTTGTATGCCAATGATGTAATGATCCTACTCCTGATTGCAGTATGTGCACTGAATGTGTGCTACAACAACAGTAACTCCTCAGATGGCAGTTCCCTGACTCTGGAGGTTGAAGGTAGGAAAATCAAAAAACACACACTCATGTATGTAACTAAGAGCTGGTGGTGGAGTGGAAAAATACAAGCGTGAGTGGGTCCTTGTTTCACCGGGGTGACATTTTGAAGTGACAGCCCTCCTCTTCGCCATTTAAATCCCTTGGAGGAGGCCCAAAATGAGGTGGAGAGAGAGGGAAAAGTGGGAGGATAAAAGCATGAAAGAGAGCATAAGAAAGAGAAAGAGAGCATCAGGCATTAGAGATGCTGAGATAAAGTGAGAGAGAGAGCGGAAGAGGAGGACTGATCCATTCTAATGAGGAATAACAAATGGCCCCCTTGGCCTTCCTCTCCTTCTCCCTTTCTTTCTCTACATCGCTGACCTTTGGGTTTGGAAATTGATTTACTGTTGCCGCTGTTGACGGTGGCATTTTGAAAATGGTAGCACACCACCTCATTAATATAACCACATGTACAGAGAATATGTTACCTTGGCCACCCACTAAAGGAATTTCTACAATGTTATTTACAAATCAATACTGGAGATGCAGGTGGAGTGATAAGGGTTTCCTGTAGTTAAGGATGTGAGGCAAATAGAGGAAGCGACCTTTGTTAGCCCTTCAAAATTAACAAATAACATGACAGCCATAAATGACAGAGAGGGGAAACGTTCATGACGATGATGTCTGTTTATACTGATTAAAATTTGACTTGCTGCACATACATGATTTGTAGATAACTACTACTGTGTCATTATGGCAAATCATTTAGAGTGTAAAACTCTGTAATCTTCTTCAATACATGTGCACTGTGATTTAGTTCTCCAATTAAAGTGCCCCAGATTTCAGATATTAATCTCAGCTTTCAATTGAAGTTGGAGAAAACTAAACCCACCTGCCCCCCTTTTGAGACATGTCCAACGTAGCAACAGTCCGGTTTTGGGCTCATTACCCAATCCAAACACTATCGGAGACTGCGATTCACTGGAGCCATTCTTTTTTAGGCCGAAAGCACACTCACTCCAGCAGCACAGTAACACAAAACAAGGCAAATTGCCTAAATGTGAAATATATTTTGGATGATAAGGCATTTTTCACCCTCCCCAGAGAGAAGAGACTTAATGATAAAATTGAGAGCAGCAGATAGGAGAGATTGAGCGCTAAATTGTCGACAGAGTCCCTGGTTGATGACAGGCAGAAAATGGCATCACTTTGGCTTTTTTGCAAAACACAAACAAACACCCTTCCCCCCACATACACACACGCACTTTTGATGCCAAATTTAGTCCCAAGCAAATACAGCCTTTTCAAAGTGACATGTTTTTGCCAAGTACAAGCCTATGAGTTGAAACCATTATTTGCTTCTAAGCAAAATAATTCCAAAACACATTGCATCATTCAACTAAGATGGTTCGGAATCTACTGTAATCTTATCATCTTTCATCTTACACATTAAATTATGTTTATCTTCACCAACTCAACTGCCTAGGGGGTGTTATATTAAAACTAATATTGACACTCTGCTAACAATAACAACCATTTAAATGCAAGGCGGTTAGATTGAACCATAGCAATCAGTTTGTTGTCAAAAGAATGTTGCACACCTTTATAAGACTGGGTGTTCATTTAATTTGAAGTTAAACAAATAAATAGTTATTTATTTATTTTCTTTTACCAAGCACAGATCTCACAGACACAGATGTACAATATTCAAAAGGTATAGCTGTCTGGGGGACAAACATGGTGGTTTCTGGCTTAAATGTGGATGAGAATGATAAAGTGGTAAACTATGTTTGAAAAATGCAAAGAAGTGGATGCTGCAGTGAAGCTGGAACAAAAGCCCTTGGGTGGAGCTTTGCCAGCAAGTAATTTGCAAAACCATAATTTTAACTAGAATATTTGATTATTCTACCAAAAATTCCCTATTATTTGGCACTACAATATGAAAGGGTGGTGATATCAGGGGGTTAATGCTGCATTGTGGAGGGGACTGTGGATCATTCTCATGTTCATTTTGTTCATATGTTTGTTTTTGTGTTGTTAAAAGCAATTAAACAACTCTATTAAGAAGAATCCCTTACTTCCATGGGGTCCAGAGGCTCTCCGTTTTTCAGCCAGCGGTATGAGGGTTTGGGCTTGGCACTGGCTTTGCATTCCCACACCAGAGTGTCATCAATGGTCTTCTGAACATCCTGAGGCTTCTCAGTCAAGTGAGGAGCAGCTGCGAGGTCACACACCACATACTGTAAATTAACACTTTGACGCTACACAAATGCTTGAGCATTACCAGTACGCAGCAGTTTTAGAATAAATCAATGAACCAACCAAGCGGGCAATTAGTTCATTAAGGAAGCATCCAAGGGCACAAATCATAAATCCACTTCCAATTAACCCAAAGCTAACCTCTACTTGAAAATATATAAATAAAAACAACTGTATAAGCTTGACATGAGGATCAATAGTGAATGGCTGAAATAATTCACTATGGGGTTAAAAGCTAAATGATAAGCAAATGGATTTGCTACAACCAGCTTAGCTATACTGATGCAGATCTTTTACAAGAATCTGGTTTACTGACTGTATTGTATTTCTTGCAATGCTGACAATGGAAGGGCTGTCATTCTTTTTTATCAATGCAGTTAATGATACCGGTTATATTCCCTTTTTGTCTTTTGAAATCCAGAGAAAATGCCTCTATATTTATGATGGTGGTCCTGGTGTCACATAAATGACTAACACCTTATCTCTGGCGACAGTGTAAGAAGATTTATGGCCCTTGTGAAGCACCCACATAAATACAAGATGCCCTTCCAGGGTCAAGGGGAACGAGGCACTTGAGTGGGTCTGTCTGCCAGCCTAGTTGTGTTACTTTGGTAATGTAATAATAATTCTGAAAATGATATTAATGATGAAATTACATTTTCTCGATTTGAACAGTATGAGAGTACATTCACGGCTGGAACTGTATCAGCAGTACATTCTGTGTCAAGGACTCTTTAACAGGGACTTAAACCAAGGGTTTCTTCATACAAAATAGACTATTACCAGGTGATAGGTAGTGGCTATGAGTGTTATGTACAAATCTGTTCAAATCTGTATTGAGGTGCTCTGTGGAGCCCAGAAGGGGATAAAGGTTTTGTCCAGAACAGTTTTTAAATTGTGTTCAGAAACCATATTCCTGTCGACATAAGAAGGCAAAATCATGAAACTATTAGATGACAGAAAAAAAATGTCTGGAAGCATAAAGACAACAACTGTGTGTTTCAAAACAAATGAAGGTGTTTCTTGCTGATTATTTCTCTTTGTATTTCCTATCTTCGGTAACAGTGCTGCATGCATTGCCTGAAGAGTATTTTACTTGGTAAGAAGAGTCATTCAAATGATATTTAAGAGGCTTACAGAGAGGAAGTGTTTGGCAGCTCTATTTGAGAACTGAGATAATATTATTTTATAAAAAACAAGCTCTCTTTATGCTCTTTCTATGAGAAGAAATTGCATAATAAATATTTTCGGAAACGAGCGAGCAGTACTGAATTGAAAATGCATCACTATACAGAAACAAATACTACATGACACCCTGTTAACAATATTACAAATTAGACCACCAGAGATAACATAATGGAAGGGAAGACATGATACTTCTATACATAGTCAATCTTTGACTTGCGTGTCAGCCCATTCAAATGCAGTCAACTGCTAAACCATGATCTAATTTCATAAATCCCCTGGAACTACAGAAGGACAATTAAGTGGGGAAATCGAAAGAGAGGCCACCCCTTATTGTTCCTGAGCTCGCATTGGTTGGGTGTTGCAATCACCACATCCCCCTATTGATTCTCCTATTCTTCTATAGAGTTGATGGATGTCCCACAAGCTCCTGTCTATGGGAGTTTAAAATGAGATTACAGATTTTTATCACCTGGCAGCCGGCCAGTCTGCGGGGCTTTGAGATGAGACAGGACTTAAATCTTACAAAGAGAAACATGACTTCCACACAACTACAGCAGAGGAAATGTGCAGAGGCCATGCAACATAGTACCAAGACAGGGATAGCTACAAGTTGTAGAAAAGTTATGACCTTGCTAGGTGCTTGTTAGGACCTCTAACTCAGCAAGGACCAGTGCTATGATGCTATATTGCTCTATGAACTATGCACTTCTCTTGAAAGTAAAGCACGTTTAATCCACAGCTTAGATACTGTTAGAATTGTATCTTACCCACAGGTGCCTAAAAAAGACCTGTATTATCATATCAAAGGCATCCTCCTTCACAAGAAGAAAAATCTGGATTTGATGATTTCAGTCAAGCACAGCCCTACAGGGCCTTGTAGGCAGACATCATCAATGCATAAACTGCAAAATAATGGAGAGAGAAACTATAAAAATCCTTCATCAAGGGCCATTAAAAGCTCTCTCAGAATATGGACCATAAGTCCAGTGTTGGTGAGGGAAAAATCACCTCTCCCTGAAAGGTGGTATAAATCTGTGTGCTACGGCCCCATGTTAGCCACTGGCACAATAAAGAGCTTGTCAGAAATGAACTACTGGTAATAGGTTAATTTATTACCACATTCCACTATATGATGCAGTTATATATGGGTTCTAATAAAAGCTACAGATTGCATGACAACAAATTCAACTTTTTGTTAGACTCACAACAAAGCTGTACTTTTATTCTGCAAGAGTTTCAATCAGGCTCAGCAGTAGTGAACCTTTGAGGCCATGAATCAATGGGTAGAAGATGTGGTAAAAGTCTATAAATGTACATGATATGTTATGAAGACAACTGACAGGTTGAAGCCATAAGAAATGTTTCCCCAAGACAAGAGGTGTGAAGCAAAGTCAGTTTTACATCAAAGTCAGTGAAAACCATCCTCCTACTCACCATAGAAAGACAGCTTTCCTTTAACCGAGTTTCTTCCTCTGCTGTTTTCTGCCACACATTCATACATCCCTGCATCCTCCTGCTGGAAGTAAGGGATCTCTAAAACTCCGCTGGCTTTATTTATGTCCACCTTCCTGCCAAAAGAGGCTCCATCCACTCTTCTCCAGCTGATAGTTGGCACTGGACTAAAGGCATGAAAATACAACACACACAGCAAGGCCACAAAATGAAAAATACTCTTGAAGATTGTTTTATCTCGGGAGTTAGCTTCGTCAAAGACACATATATTATACAAATAACTACTGAGAAACACTGATAAAGCAAGCCAATCTTTAATTAACCTCAAACATTAACTGGTGAGTGTTTCTTCTCTGTGTATTCTGGATGTACAGCACTAGAAAGATTCATTACTATGTGAAATATTCTACTCAAAAAAATCACTGCACAGGGTCCTCACACATTACCATTCAGCTCCGATTGGTACAGTAAACAACTAATTGTGTAGTTATGACTGTGGTATAATAATACACAGTGGGACGTACTTTCCAAGTGCAAAACATTCCAATTTGACAGTTGAGCTCTTAGCGACGGGGACAACTTCAGGGAACTGCACTTCGATCTTTGGCTCGTATTCGCCCATCACACCTGGAGATACAAAGAGAAAAATAAAAATGAATGCATGTCTGAAGGGAATTTTTTCAGCCCAGAGCTTGAAAAGGTTACACAGAAACAAAATCAAAACAAAGTTTAAGTCATGACTGTGTGTGCTGAAACAAATTATACCTCTATACTGTGTCCAAGGGACAGACCACTTTTGGGATTGTGATTTAAAATCCAATTATGTTCTATAAAGTACACTCCTGACCTGTATTAGTTGTCTACATATCATCAAACATCTAGTAATACATACACAAACAATTACAAACAATCTTGTTTTAACATGAAAAGAATCAGATGAATTGATGCAGTTGCTTATCTCCTCATGAGGTTGGCGCTAGCCAAACCAGAAGGTAAACCTTGATAATCTGATTGGCTACATTATTTAACCAAAAGACTCACCACTCTTTCAGTCTAGTTTCTATCCTTTCAAATTTCATAACAACAGAGTAGTGTTTTCTTTCCCAACCATCATTATCTGAGAATAAAAGTATAGTAGTGAACACACTAACCACATAACAGCAAAAAGTTTTTATTTTGTAAGCCAAGTCACAGACACAGATGATTAAATCTGCTGGCAATAGTTAGCCAGCAGCTGGCAAAATCGATGGTCGCCAGCTAAAACTTTCAGCTCTAAAACTTGTTAGCTCGCCAGGCTATTGCTAATTAAAGTCACTGCACCTGCAATTTGAAAGTTGAGGCACTGCCTGAAATTTTGATTTCTAAAAAAAAAACAATCCATCACTATGGCTCTACTTTGTTCTCTATGTATAGTAAGTAGGGTAAATACCATCAACCCGCAGCACTAGAGGAGTTGGTGGTCCTTGAACACTGCTTTTGGTGACTGTGTTGGTAACTACACAAGTGTAGTTGCCCACATCAGAGGGTTCGACTTTGGCGATGTAAAGGTTGCCTGTCTTCTGGGACACAAATCGCCGCGTGTCCTGGATGACAAACGATGGGTACTCATTGAAGATCCATGTGAAGGTAAGTTCTGTAGACAAAGGCAGAGATGTGAGGTACACAGGGCAAGTCAAAAACACATATTCTGTTTATACATCATCTATGCCCATGTACAGATAATGTGTGTTTCATCAGCAGTCTCATCACTTCAGGGTAAGTGGATGCCTTCAGGGATAAAGCAATTAGTGGATTGGACTGAGTGCCAGCCTTCCATGATTAAAAACACAATTTATAATTGAAGAGCAATTACTCTTACTCACTGTGGGACGAACGCTCTTAATATGGCAAAAGTTTCACAGGTTCACTGTGCTGGAGTGATGATGATGAAAGTATGATGGGTTTACATCCAAAACAGAGATGCTGTGGTCTTTTCCTGCTGTGGCATGCATGAATTAGTTTTGTTGTTTTTTTAAATGAGGAACAGGGTGATGATTTAATGTTGCTTTCCATTCTTAAGACCATGAAGCACCGCTGAGCAAGGCATCTATGTCCCATCCAGTGACATTGGGATAAAACCGGAGCCTGCAGTGCTCACTCATTTCAATTAATAGTTTGTACGGGACCTGAATTAGAGAACTCAAATTATCCGGCAAATACAGTGTGTTGACCAAACGTGACTGTATGAACATTGCAAGGGAGGAAACATTGGGTGTTGTAGTGATAACTTTCCAGAGTTGTAAAAGCCTGACCACTTTCCAGTGTTTTGCATCTGGTAAGCGTTACAACACATGGACTTATTACTCAAACCAGCCTTCCTGGATGATATTTCATTCTCTCTCTGGTACCTGAAGTAGCACGCCCCCACAAAGGCAGTCCTTTGCAGTTTTTGGTCTGGCGACAGCTGAGGGCTGTGGTTGTTCTGGCGGAATTTCCATGTGCGTATAAAGAGAGTGTTACATTTGTACTACTGCAAGAAAACTCGCCCAGTGTAAAGTCTGTAATTGTATTACCACTGTATCATTAAATGATGCTTTGCTTTATTTCATTTCATATCCTTTATTCCTTCCAACTTATTTTCATACCTCTTCATGGGATTTATTACTTAACAAGAATATATCTAAAAACACAGAGACAGTGGTTGCACATAAAAAACAACAACGAGCACCTCCCTTTGTGGCTGTCATGTAGCAGTGGAGGACCTTAAATCAACCTTTAAGCTGCAGATCCTGCATAAAAAAACTGTATAATGCCCAATAAAACCAATGTATTACAGATCGTGTTATTCAGTGTGGTACCACCTAGTCTACTATTCATCATCCATGATAACAAGCTTCTGGGAAAGACTCCCAGTGCTATCAACCAAATGGAGTGCAGTCAGAGAGGCTTTGCACTAACAATCAGCAGCATTATAAAAAGGAATGATGGTGTTTTGACATATTGACACAAGGATAGATTGCTCTGGACCATATTGCATCCCTGTCCCAAAAGCAATCTTGGCCGTTGGTAAAAACTTGTCTAAGCGATGACTCTGCACTACAGTACAGGGAATAATTGAGACGTCAGTTGGACACTCATCTACTGACTCAGTACTCCTCACTTCTGCTCTTTAGGGGGCAAGAGGATGTGTGGGCTTTAACATATTACTGCAAACCTTGCAAATCACAACTTGAGGTAGAATCTTAAGAACTTGTGAGGTACATGTTAGGATGCTACCTTTTTATCAAGTATAGAGCGGGAATTTTTTATGTGGGTTGGACTGGTAGAGGACAACCTGACCTTGCGATCATCCCAAGAACACAACATGAGTTTGATCACACAGAGTAAACACACCTGTCTATCTGTTTTGTGCCAATGATATCAATGTTTCCCCCTTTCTAGTGTTCCACGTTTTGACAGTTATAATAAACTTACAATATTACTTACAATATATAAAATCTAACCCTGCTGTTAGCTGTTCGGAAAAAACATGCTTACTTGCGTGGTTGTTGAGAGTTAGATTTGAAGATTGATACCACTCTATGTCTCACAATGTCTCTAAATATGAAACTGCACCAAGGAGATGGTTTGGTTAGCTTAGCGTACTGGAAACAGGGGAAACAGTTAGCCTAGGTCTGTCCAAAGTAAAAAAACATCTGCCCACAGGTCACAAACTAATGATGAATAATGTCTTGTTTGTTTAATCCTTACAAAAGCCTATATAGGTTTTACAGAGGATAATGTGATGGACTAGTTAGTAGAGTCTGTGAGGTTGCCAGGAAACCAGTGAAAGACTCCTGTTAAAAAAACAACTTTCGCTTTAGTTGTTGTACAGATTTAACAAACATGACATCGCACTTTAATTAGTACTTAAGACCTTTTTTTTTTTTTAGATGTCTTACCTTTGGAGAGAGCCAGGCTAACTGTATTTACCCATTTTAATATTTATTCTAAGGTAAGCTAACTGTCTCCTGGCTCCAGCTCCATACTTAACAGACATGAGAGTGGTTTCGATCTTATAATATAACTCAAGAAAGCAAATTTGTGTATTTGCCAAAATGTTTCGGAGACTGATTTGAGATACATAATAGGAGGAGTTGTGTTTCAATTTCAACATGTAGGCCTATGTCTTGTGGTTTCTCCTGCCACGAACTCCATCCTGGGCTCAGTGACTTGTATCAACCCTAACTTCTTGGCTTGATCCAGCCGACCACAGAGGGAGCAGCTGTAATATCCTCTCTCCCCTAAATAATATATCCCAGCTCTCATCCTGACAAGATCATGTATATTTAATGTCTGTTTTTGAAACAATATCTTCCAATAGTGCAGGGCATGACAAACTGAAACAACAGCAAATAAGAGGTTACTAATTGGTTAGTTAAAGATTCATGGTGAGAAACAGGAAGCAGGAAATAGGAAGTGGAAAGCACCAATGGTTGTAGTTGATTATTTGACTTGAGAGCCTTCTGTGGCTGGGCGGTAATGGAATAATGCAATCATGACTGACACTGAGTGACAGATTTTTATTGTGGTTCCATTTAGCCCTTGTATAATGAACAGGCAGCATCAATTCCACCTTAATGATCTAAGAGGAGGGAAAAGAAATGGAACATGACAGGCCAAGGACATGCTGAATCCAGAGTGTGTATTGTGTCAAGGTTTAGGGTTGTGCACAACTTGTGTCAAAGTTTGTATGCACAAGTCTGTTCCCTAGACTCTAACAGCCATTAACCAGGTCTACCTATCTGTATTCATAACACACAACAAGTTCACTCTATGAAATGGCTTAGGTCACGCACATGGGAAAAATCCCTGCAAGCTATGTGTGTTGTTACCAGCCAGCGAGCAGCCTCTGTTTTGGGGTAGATGCACTGCATAGAGAGAACAAGTGATTTCAGCCTTGAGTAAATCTAAAAGGCCGGTTTCCATTAGTGAAAGGAGGTCAGATGCATTAGGTCCTGGACTCGCTACAGTCATTCAGACCCCTTTCAAAGCAAAAGATGGCACAGACCAACATCTAATGCAAATTCAGTACAGCACAGTGGAGCAAAGCCGCTGGAGCTCCTCTTAGATATTTGACAATATTTTGGTCATTTTTTAAGCACACTTCAAACTGTCTTACTGTTTTAGAACATCCTGGCCGCACCAAACTAATTCCTGCAGCTGTCTTGGGTTTTGAGGCATCGTTAAAATGAAATAATGGCTTCCTGAATCATGCATGGGATATTGAAATCCTTTAAAGGGGAGATGAGGCAGATCCTTGTCTAAGGCTGTATTGTGTGGATCATGAATTATGTCTTGTCACCCTTTATGAGAGCATGTTTCTCACTTTTTCAACACTGTGGAAGTCTATTTGAATGCAAGTCTGGATTTTCATTATTTTTCAGGGCATATTCATGTGTTTGTCACAACCTTCTAATGTATTCATATAATTGCCATGAATGCATCTCACGTTTTCCAATATATTTTCAATGTTTTTCATTTTTATTTTTCTGTCTAAATAGTATTTTTGTCCACTTAGTCCATTTTTTTCTCTTCATCATGAAAATTATCATGAAAAATCATCTGTAGATCGAAAATAACGTACACGTACAGTATAGCCTTCATAGTTGCAGTTTAAGAAAGGGGCTAAATGAGGAAAAGACAATGTGACTGTTAAGTGTGTGGGTGTATGTATGAATGTGAGAGCATCGAACCAAAACTAGATGGGGTACATTACCATAGCAGATACAGTATGGCCAGGCTAGCCTTTCAGCAAAGATAGAAGATTAGAAAATTGGAGATGATTCATCCTAAAGCACATCTCAGCATCCTCATCTCTATCAATAGGCATAATCTACAATCACAGCTGCTGAGAATATTGTCAGAAAATGGACTGTGCTATGTCTCCAGAAAACTGCTATGATCCATCACAACAAGAAGGTGCTGTTGGTGTAAATAAAAGCAGTCTATACATTACTGGTCAGTTGGACAAAAGCATGCTCTGCATTTATTTGATACGAACAAAACAGGAAGGACCCAGTTTTAACAAATATTCTACAGATTAGCAATGAATCACAATTTCCCCAAATTAAATTATTGGTGACTAATTTGTGCTCTTTGACTACTAATTATTGTGCTCTAGAAATGCTGATAATTAGGGCTGTGCATTGTCAAGAATCTGGCAATACAATTCAGTACATTGCAATTTACTACCATACTGTAACAGAGGCAATATACAGATTTTTTGTATTGAATTTCAGGACAAATAATAGTGTAGTATAGAGAACCATATGCATAAACTCTAACAGGTATTGCATTACATGTGACTGTGACTCATGAACAGTTCTTAAGATTTATTAGATCATTAATTTATAAAAATACTGCTTTGTACTTCTTGGTGTCACAGAGTCAGTGGTGCCATTTCAACAGTATGTTAAACAGTATGCATTACTTCATTATTTAACTTCACTTTTCCCCAAACAGACTTTCTGGACAAGTTTTTTTCTAAGTAAGGGTGTAATGGTTTAATGTTATGCTGATTAGTATGCATTTGTTTTTAGAGTTATAGAGTTTCTTGCAAAACAGCGAGGAATGTTTACACTTATAATGTTTACCAACATATGTAAAATAGTCATTTTCCTGTTTTAGTTATGAGAGTTAAGGTGTGCATGTGATGTTGAATTAAAGTTAATCAAATAGGTTTGCTATTTGGTTATTGTTGTTTTCTTTACAATTTTGTTGCACATTTTGTTTTCTAGACATTGTTAGTCAGTGACTTTCTCGAGTCTTCCTCCTACCACCTTCTGGCCAGGCTTCCTCTCAATATCCTTAAATGAATGGGCCAATATTTATGAACTTTAGTCAGTGGGAGCTTTAGTAAATTGGGTAATAGAACAAGCAGCAAAAGCAATTGGGACCCAGTGTGCATAAATATAAATCTGCACAGTTATCAAATTTAAAATCATAATATAATATTTCATGTAATGAGAGCAAGCATATATTCCAGTGATAATGAGAGTTTATGTGGTTCAGGGGCATTCAAAGTATCATGTTTGTGTTTTCTCAGCATCTTAGATAATACAAGGATGATGGCTACACATTTAGCAGCGTGGATGTAGTTACAATTGCTTTTTAAGAGCAGATAAAGGCTTCGTATCATACTGAATGTGACAGATATGGGCCAGGTGCAATGTAACAGTGTTGGATACTGACAACAACCCCTCCAGGACTCTAGTCCCAAATGATCAGTGGATGTTAGAGGGAAGTCCAAAGGGAGTTTGCAGTCCAAACAAAAAATAGTACATTTTGGTTGCAAATGACAGACAAGATGAACATGAATTATTGAACAGAATTATTGAATCAGTCTTTTAACATTTCCTTGAAGACACAAACATCAAGACCCAGATAGTGTGTCTCCCTAATGATTTAGTCAAATTTTTACCCACTGTGGCATACATCTTGGTAAACAAGCATCTGTGAAGTGTGATGTTGTCAAATTTGCAAGATCGCAGTCATAACAAAGCAGTTGATGTTCTTGAAGAAAGTGCAACATCAGAAGCTGGGGGAGTCTCCTGAAGGTTATGAAAATGAGTTTATAAAGGGAGATGTTACATTTTTAATCCTAATTTAAATTTTTGATGTGCAATGAAAGATGACACATGAATATAGGAACTCCTGCCTCCAATAAAAGAAAAGTGACAGGGCTACATACGCATGTGTGAAAAAAACATAGTATTTGAATTACATTGGAATCATTCCCATGATTCAAAGGCTTTTAAATGACTCACACACTGTGAGATTTCTCACAGGTGTGACACTCCCACCTGCTGCTAACATAAATAATTAGGATTTATCATCAGATATGTTTCTATGCTTTAAAATGCAGGTGTAATGTTCACATTATGAGACTTATAACCCCTTAACAAGGTCATTCAACATTTTCGGTTCTTTCCAGAGCTGAGCAGCTGCACTCCTGAATAATTCTTGAGGTTTGAAAATGTGAGTATAGATAAGTGCCTAAAGTTAAAAGCTACCTTGTCATTGTTTTCTATGTAATACAGAATCTCTCAAATCTAAAAATGAAACAAACATTTGCCATACTGTATGTGACAAACATAGTAGTCATTGTGTCCCCAAATAATTTACATCAGGAAAAAACCTGGACGTTTGGCAAGTAAGTCAATCCTGCGCTTGTACCTGGCACAGCCAGGTAAAATTATGTTTTAATTAAGATTAAATCATCACATTTTATTCTGTATTTTCTGCCCCCAGTTTGGCAAAAATACAAGTGTGTGTTCTCACACAATAGGAATACAAAATTAACAAATGAATTGCTTGCTCTGAATAGAAACAATTACCTTCCGTAGATAATGAAAATTCATGCTTTGTACACCTGTACCTCCATGCATGCTTAACCTACTAAAACATTTTGTTTATACAGTATCATGTACAGTACAGCAACATGAAAACATTAAATGGTGAAAACATTAAATGGTGTAACCTACAACAACTTCAACATTCATTAAACATGTAAACAATCCAGATTATTTTCTTGGCTCAAAGGTGACTTAAAGGTGATTCATTAAAGTACATCAATACATACACAAGTGAATAAATGAATGGTTGTTTATTGAATATCTCCTCCATTTTCTGACTGGCTCGCAAATACTGCTTGCAGTTTGTGTGTATAATATGTGCAAATTGCCAAAAAGGATTTGGCACATGTAATCTATCCAAGGAGAAGTCAATGTCAACTAATTTCTGCACTCATCACTAAAAATGCTGCCTCACCCGGAAGGTTGTCCAGGGAGCGCTACACTCCCCGTCAGTGCACTCACATAAAGGATGCAATCATCCTCTTCCAAACTGTAAGCATTAGCCTGGTGCCTGCAGGGTTGCCTTCACAACAGGCAGTGCATCAAGCTTCTAGAAAGAACAGACAGAATTTTGCATATGGGACACGGTCGTAACTAAATCAGTGTTGTTTCCCTACGAATAATGAATAAACTACTAAATTTAAATAGCTGTGCCAAGATCTTTTGAAATATTTTTAGACACTTTCATGACACCGCTACTACAGACCAACACTCCAGACAATGCTGCTGTTTTGTTTTTAGCTAGCTGGAGTGTGTGTTGGCATTTGGACACCTTGCACCAGGGGAGAAGTCTAAAAAAAAAGCCATTACATTATGAGGCTGCCAAATGTAAGCATATGGCTCATTGTTCCAGCTTTACTTGTCAACACAAGGTGAAATGTCTCATTATAACATATACAGAACAAAGCACTACAAATGTAGGCCTACTGTTAGGTTGGTAAGTAACTGTGATAAAAACAAAAACACCTCATTCTGTTCTTACTGCAGCAGCTGAACAGCATGCTTTCAAACAGTAGCAGCACATGAAGTGGTGGACTAAAGTTTACCCTAAATGACACCGGACAATAGTTTGTGTTCAATATGGACATTTAACATCCAGCAGCCGAAGCTTTAAGTAGACATCTCTTTTAGTTTGTTAGCTGCTCTTCAGTGTTATACTTTAAAGCTATTTAACGATTAACTCTTTTTTCCCCACAAAATTAGACTGCATTCAGGACAATGGAATACCTTTAAGGTATGTCATTATTAGACTGGGAAATATAGCCAAAATCAATATCACACCATATATGACATAAGTCAAATGTATGCAAATTTGCTTATAACATGATAAAAATGTGTTAACTGTCAGTAACTGTGTTCAAGTATGCATTACATAGGTCACATTACATGACTTCACACATGTCAAACATATACCTCAATAACTAATTTTGGTCTCTTGCTTGCAATAATTTGGGCAACACACTCTTTAAAACTGATCTTTAAAAATGAAGACATCCCCTCCTACCCCCTGCTGTGTGCAGCATGTTACAGCACATCCAGATTCTCCAACAGTGGAGGATTACATTCAGCCTTGCTGGCTGGTAGAGCAAAAAAAAAAAAAACATCTCCAGACCCCTGTGTAGGAGTTAATAGCACTGGATGCTAACTCCCCTTGATGTCATGGATGCAAAGGGCTGATGAGAAGCAAACAAAGCACCTTCAGAGAGAAGCTCTATTACTCAGCCTGGCAGGGACCCAGCCATAGACAGCCTCTTCAGTCTGCATGCCAAAGTTTTTCCTCGCCCCCATTGAAAATCAGGCTGACAGGCCAGAGTGTCCCAAAGTAAAAATGACTCACTCCACTGACCTCAACAACACAAACAAACAGCCATGAGATCTGAGGGGGAGAGCACAAACATGACTTCCACTTTGTCCACATAAACACGGAGTAGATGAGGAATGAGAGAAGTGGTACCGCACAATGACGATGTTTCT
Organism: Morone saxatilis; assembly: GCF_004916995.1. Taxonomy (NCBI): domain Eukaryota; kingdom Metazoa; phylum Chordata; class Actinopteri; family Moronidae; genus Morone; species Morone saxatilis. Next base: position 10,383,681 of record NW_023339707.1, read on the forward strand.
GTGTAAAACTGAGTGACTCTTCACTAATGCTGACTATTTGTTAAACTACAGCACAAATTGTGTAAGGTATCGATTAGAATAAAAGTCAACACATGATAAGAAACTTCAGAACAGGTCATCTTACCTCCAGAGTGGGGTGGTGGGCCACACAATAAGACCACTCCTTGACCTTCACGAACCCTCACTGGACTTCTTCTCTGGGTTTTGAAGTTCTCCAAGTCTGTTTACCACAACACAAAAGCAATAAAGAAAAATAATCAATTCATTTTTTCACAAAAGCCATAAGCACACAGGAAGCAAACAGGATGCCCTGTTGTTTACAGAGATAAAAACGCACTACAAGTCATATCTGTGCTTGCTCAATAATTTCCCATCTGCTTCGAACACAGCTAAACACCAGAGTTTAACAGTGTCATATGATGCAGAACTTTTGCATACTTTCATGAAATACCCATGCTATGTTTGCATAAATTCAGGCAAAGGGCTATAAAGTCCTAAACACTTCTGACTGGAGCAGAAAGCAATTCCTCAAGTATAAGTCACACATGAGTGAATTTAATTGGAACTGCGTATTGTTATCACTTTCTCTTTTTCATCCACTGCACACAGACCAGCAACAATTAAATGACTAAGACTGAAACATCATTTGTATGGAGACCGATTACTTGTTGACAACCTGCTGAGAGAAAGCAAATAGAGACAGCAATCCTTGAACACTTCGCCTTTTCTTGCCTGCTGTGGCTCTTGGAGATATCGCAGGCAGTGCAGCCAAATGTGCGACTGCCATATAATGACATAATCAAGGCTGAATTCAAAAGCAGGGAGAAAGAATGCAAAACTGACACCTCCTGTGTACAAGCACAGCAGGACGAGCCTCTGCATAATAAATACAATACGTGATCTTTGCAGACCTTGTGAGTAATGGAAAATTGCATCCAGCAGAACAGTATTACATTATCACAATTGAAAGCAGTTTTTTCTTTTTTCTTTTCTTTTCTTGGTTCATAAATGATTTAGCAGAAAGTTTCTGTATAACTTCACAAATTAATCAGTAGATCATTTAAGTTCTTTTCATATTTGGTGCAAACAGATTGTGTGGATGCTTCAGTAGCCAATTCTAGATCTATGGCTGATCCATAACAATTGCATAAAACCTCTCAGTGCATGAACACATTCAGCACAGTTAGGGTCGCTCTGGTCCAGCAAGCCATCTATTGGTCCTTCTAGCTGTGCTGCTAAATGAACGTGAGGAATGTATTAATTTATCCTTTTTATGTTTGTAATTGTTTGTAAAAAAAAACAATCATAATCAGCCCTCTGATGATGTCCATGTCATGTCATGCTTAACTTCTCATAACATCAAGTCGTAATGTAACATTAGTGCTTAATCAATGTAAAAACAAAAAACACAACAATTAAAAATTAATGAATAGCTAGCAGATATTAGCAAACCAGCATTGGAAAGGCTGAGATTTTATAAAATCTTTTTTATCTTCTTTAACTTGGTATATTAAAATAGACTGAGACTTAACAACAGATCAAAAACCAGACAACGAGTCTAAAATTCAACCATCATTAATACTATTATTTAAACCTGTGTTTTTCCTACTGTGACAAAATGTGATTTGTGAAAAAGGCTTATAGTTGTCAAGACAAACAACAAATGACAACCTGTGATGCTATAGCATAAGGCAGAGTGTCGAAAGAAAAGAAAATGTGCTTATTTTGATCAAAGAAAGTATTACTGTATTATGATCAGAATCAGCATTTGAACATAGTGAAGATCAGGGCTATTTTGTTGTTTTTGTTTGCCGTTCTCTGATAAGCACTTTTCATCATGGGGGAGAGACAGTGAAAGTCTTTTGATTACTGACCAATCAAGAGCGTTCCATCCCCTCAGGAGGAGTGTGGTTTAACAGATGTTGCCGGGAAATTGCTGTCTTACAATCTGAATCCAAAACTTCCATATCCCAGATTTGTACCGTACTTTCTGCAATCAGGCGAATACACTACTTTGTACTAGATGAAGTAGAGAGTTTAGTTTTTCAGTGTTTTAGTGTTTGGTTCCTACGAGACTGTTAGTGGTTATTTAGTTAAAGTTACTGAAGGCTGATTAAATAAACCACAACAACATTAGTCAGTAGGATTCATCCTCTCTGGTTATTTCTTATTTATTTTCAGTTTATTTTACCTTTTGTTAAAGACAACATAAGTTATCCAGTTCAGTTCAATTTTCATAAATATTGATAAAAGGGAAATGCATGTACAAAAAATTCTGGTGGGCGCTCTCATTTGAAACCCCCCAATGGGCCTGGCCTTGCACGAATGTCTGTACAAAATTTCCTTACAACCCATTAAATTGTGGAACAACTGACGGCATTGCCACCCCTACAGTCATGCCGATAGCAAGGCTTTTTATTTTTTAAAGTGCTCCATTTTTTTTACCTACCTCAGTATACTCTTTTGGCTTAGTGAACAGGCTAAGAAGCTACAGTATCTCATAACATATTAAACTATAGCTGCTCTGGCAAGGCCACTATACCTGCTGAGTCAGACAGTATGTCCCAGCAACTGCAGGAGCAATGATTCTGAATGGTTTGATGTTGTGTATCGTTTGGTTTGAGTTAATATTCTGCACACTGTTGTCATCCGAATGCTGATAAGAAATAATACACTATCTACAGTAGGCTGTCTGTGGTTGCAGATTTGCTGCAGAAAACGTTTGGTCCACAGTATGTGTGTGGTTGCTTAGACAGAAAATAGGTCTGTGTATGTCTCAGTACTTCCCTGTAGATCAAATATATCCAAAGCTTATCATTAGCATGGTTTCAGGAGTGATTGTTTTCCAACAATTGGATATTGTTGGAAATCGCATTTCTATTCAAGGAGAATATTTTTATATTATATATACAGTATATATTTTATAATTTTGAGGGGCTTTTGTCTACTAGTATTAGGACTTTTCCTGTATATATGTCACATTTTGAGAAGAAATAAACATCTGAAATTTCTTTCGAACTTAAAAATAGCCAGAATAAGGTTTATCTGAAAATGAATGAGTTCCCAACCTTTTTTTTTCTTAAGGGACCCCTTTTCTATTATTAAGTAAACTGACAACCCCTGACTAAGTGACATATTCTATGGACATGAACAGTACAGAACAACTGATAAACTTTACAATGAACCCAAACAGTGAACACAATAACTGTGGGAAGTTTGTGTAATACAATTATTAAAATCTATACAATTCTATGTCTGTATTCTTTTATTATTTTTAACGATCATACGTTCTATCAAAGCAAACGATTTCGAACTAAATATAACCGATTTTAATGTATTGTCAATTAAGAAGCTGCACAGCTGAAGAAGAGTTCTCAGCTTTGAAATAGATCAACGACATTCAGATGAAACTGTTTGCACAATTACTATGCAACAACTTTTCTCATCTACTATTTGTCATTGCTGTAAGTGAAGCAGCTCACATCAGGCATCTGCCCCAGACAAGTGTATGTGTGTGCGTGTGTTTTTTGCCCGCCATACCCTTACCATCAGCAGGCACTGTCATCAGATTTAGGTTTTATAAAATAAGGTTAAAACATTAGAAAATATTTGAGTTGCTAAATTCACACTAAGAGTGAAGCTCTCCTGATCAATATTCCTTTGGAGTATGGTGGGGCGTAAATGAGCTAGACACACTAAAAGCCAACAATGCCTGACAACCCAAGCTGTTCTGCACCCTGTGGATCATCTTATCAAGCCTATCACGGCTCTGCACCTCCATGTGCTTCTCCATGGCAGGGTTCAGGCTATTTTGAGTGCTTTCAGATCCATGAAATTGGATGTGAATTTGCATTTTTGTGCTAGCTACATCAATGTGACCCATTGTAATGAATGAGAGGCGATTGTAGTGAAGAAAAATGGAAGCCATTCTGTTGTGTGTGAGCTCGAGGGCAATTTGTGATGTTACATTTGTCATCTAAGCACTGGACAAAAGGTATAAGTATAAGGAGTTTAAAAAACTTTCCAAGAGTGCCCTTCTTTAACTATGGTATCATTAGCTTTCACTTAAGGGTTATTCTGTATTTCTGCTCACCAGTCACAGCGGGTTTGGATAGAACATATTCTTAAAAATCTATAAACCCTGTTTATTCCTCCAATCAAAAAACAATGTAAACAAAACACTGCATTTGACAAAAAATAGAACATTAGTATAAATTGCAAATAACATCTAATAAATGTCAGATGGAGGCTCTATCTTTAGCCTCCTTCCCATGAGATGTGAACTTATATAAGCTCAAAATAGAATACCAGTCTATCATCAAAATCTAGCAATCTAGTGACTAAAGTCATTATGAGTAATGCTTGCAGAATGTCTGTCTCATATGGTGTGGCAATCAATTCATGAGTTGTAGAGATATTTACTCTGGACGTCTTGTCTGGCAGGTTGACAAAATTTGCTATCCCTAGAGTAATGAATAAAAAGACATTATATAAAATTGATTAAAGGACATAAACATGTTCGTTGAAGGTTTCAAAAGAGCAATCTCCCCTTTCACATCAAACCAAAGTCATGTCTTTTTGAGAGCTGCAAAGTTGAAACAGCCAAGCTGTCAGTGAGTTGCCAGAGTTGCTCACCTCCCACCCAGCTGTAGTAGTCAAACGGCAAATGGGAAGAGCCTTGGAACCAATTTTAATGGGATGACTTTCACTGATTTTTCATCTTTACCCACTAATGCCTTCCTGCTATAAAGCATTTTTACCTAACCATTTACTTTTGCTGAATTACTTTAAAAAAGGGGTGAAGTGCATTTTAATCCATCAAAAAGTAATAAGTCTAAATAATAAAATGACATGCAAAGAGGTAGTTATGTGTTTTTCCAAGTAGATGTTGGCTATTTACACACTTTACTGAATTAAATTATACTTGCACTCAAGACCAACTGCTCTTCTTAGGCTAACTCGCTATCTTCTCTGACCACTAGATGTATCTGGTTACCTAATACAGCTCTGTCATGTTACGATTTTATTTAATTTACTCTTATTGACATTTTTCCCCTTATGGAGGTTTGCAACTGTCTATTTATGCAGTTGTTTTTACGTATGTATGATTGTCTTTTAATTGTCTCTCTGCACTGGAAGCTATTTGTGCACCTTGCTTGAAAATTTCTGTACAAATAAAATGATAATTATATCTCACATGTGTTTAGCATAGAGCGCCAAGAAGAAATCTACATAAATATGTGGTGAAAAGAACAACTCTGATTAAAGGTCTAATACAGCATTTTAGCATAAACTATCTACACATTTTAGTAAATGTTGCTAGTTCAGGCAGGTCAACTCAGAAGCTGCGGCCTTGATTACACACATGCATATGCCTTATTCCATAATCACTAACCAACGCGCTCCCTTCCAACTCTGGGCGGTCTATTTAAACTGCACAATTTCCCAGCTCTCCCTCTGCTCTGTCAATGCCGCTGTTGCCCTGCATCCGTATTGCTGCTGCTGCTGCTGCTGCTCTGTAAGCTATTGCTGCCTGCTGCAGCTTTCATTAGTGTATAATCACCTAAAAATTAGAATCATTATGTTTTTGTTTTGTTTTTGCCTTCCACTTGACCTCTAAGAAGTAACAACTTTATGCAGTTCTAAAATTTCACCTTCCTCATTGAAACTAAAACACACAAAATGTATGGTATTTGGAGGGAAACCATATTAATCTTTGAATCTTTTTTGTTGTATCAAATAACAACTAAATTAATAAGAAACAACTCTTGCACAGTGCAAGGTTTACTAATTCTAATTCTTTAATCTGAATGATTAAACCCTCAAAAATGTCAAATTAAAAAACGAATTTCTTGTAAATGATTACCATAATTCCTATGAAACACACAATATCTTTGGAATGTTGCATAGAGACTTCAGAAGCGACATGATAGCTAATAAGTAAAAAAGTAGTTCTTTCTAAGTGCAGCCTGAGAGTTGTGTGGCTATTTCTGAAAAGCACTTATCTTTTCACAGCTATAAATTACAGCTAGCCATGTTTTCATGCAATAGACTACCTAAAACAAAGTTATAGAGTGGTAAGTCAATAGTCTTGTAGTATCTTGTACTTGGATACTGTAAAAACTGACTGCGGTTGTTGAGGGAGAATTATTAACAAGTTATGTTGTTATCATGAAGGTAACAAAATGATGAATGATACTGGTAGATGGTGAAAAACTATCATCTCTCTCATCTTAATCTGCTTCTCGTCTTCCTTCCGCTCCTCTCTGTTCTCAGAGAAGCATCATGCAGTGAAGCCCCAACAGTGAGTGACATATGACGTTTGAGGAGTGATAAACATCAAAGGGGCTTAATTTGTACAGAGCGCTACTGCTAGTGTCTCCTGACAATTACAACACTGTTGTGCACTGCTGCATTCAGAAAATGCCCACTGCCTTCCTCACTAAAAGATGATTTGAAATCCAGATAGAGCACTTAGCATCACAGTGCTGACAATAAATGTTATTGCCCCTTCCTCAGATGCTCAAAACAGACTTAATTTTCACCTGAGGCAATAGCAATGAACAAAGTAGAGAGTACAGAGCTGATAGAAATGAGAGAAGCAAGAAAAAAAATAAAATAAGAGATAGAAATCTTGCAAAGTAATTACACTGATAAGGCAGTTAGGTTAGACTGGAGCCAGTAAGGGAAAAAAAATGCAAATTATGTGCAATTACAGGACAGAATTTGATAGGAGAAATCATGGGCACCAAGATACAAGGGAGTTGCATTGCTTTCATAAATACAGCTATTTCACCCTTCATTAAACACTGTGTTACCCTTGTGGCTCTATAAGCAGCACACCATCTAGGCTGTAGCATGTTCCTTCTTCGGGACAGGCTTCCAATATGCTTAGCTTTTACTGCATACCCTGCAATCTGGTGTAAAACGTTGCATCTTGCATCAGTGAAAATCCTTTCACTTACACCAAAAATATCCCTGGGAGATTAGGAAACTCAATCTGGCTCGATAACCGACTAGATTATTCCTTCCAGCACTCCCAGCAGGCGAACAGAACCTTTTAAACATTTAAGTATGTATTGTCAACAGGATCAAGAACCTTTATACTTTTAGAGGTTTAAGCCCCAACCAGATGCCAACAGAAACTGTTATATCATCCATCCTTCAGAGGATTAAAAATGTAGGCTAACTTAACTATTATGTGTGCACTACATATTCATGCAATACAAATTTAATGTTGTGGGACAGTATTAGCAAATCTAAGACTGGTCTAGTTCACCACCATCAGCAAGGATTTCCATGAATCAATAGCCAAATATAGATTACACTGTTAAAGAAGATACAATAGTGTTCTAATAATGAGCAGGCTGTAATCACTGATCTGCATTTGTTTTCTGGATCAGTGCCCAAAAGCACTGCTTTTAGGTTACCAGACTTGATAAGATTACCTGCTACACATTATTGTATATCCCTGTATGTTCTTTATTAATGGCCTTTACCTTGGTCTTTGTCTCACAGAGTTATTAAAAGACAGAGAGGAGTGAAAGCCCCTTGGTGTTTGAAAGAGCATATTGAGCTACTCTGAGTCAGAGTCTGTTACAAATGACACGATACTGACTCTCATAACAGGCTGCTCCTCCATGAATTATCCCCCTGACCTGAGACCTGCTCAATCACACGGCACACTTAATTAAGTTAAACCAAGAGCAATAAATAAGATGTATGACACATCGGCACTGATGCTTGTCCTCATTCGTTGACAAAAGCAGCGGGTCCCAGGTCAGGCCCAGGCAATGGATGAAACCAATCACAATGACATACAGTTCAGGTCAGGCCTCGGTAATTGATAGGAAATGTGAATATGATCAACAACCTGCTGGCGACTCAGGGCACCGATTTGCACTATATGCTGAAGATTTAATGCTGCTTTGTGACAAAGAAGCACCAAATTGTGGCTGGATGGATACCTCTGGCGCTCTCCCTGCCAAGGATGATCTCTGTGCCTGCTATGGTATAGAAACAGACATCAGAATTCAATCTAGCTGCACCATCTGTTTACAGATATCAGGGCTGTCATTTGATATGGGCTGCCCGGTGCCCATCAAGAGTTGAGGCCTCAAGTTCACCTTGCCATCAGAGATGCCTTAGATTCTGGTCTTATAAAATGTGATGGATGAGGGCTGTAAAGCATCAACTATATGGGGCTTGTCAAGGCCCACCACACAATCATCACAGGGGTGTGAGAAGTTTAGAACCAACAGCCAGAGTAAACACCAGCACTGCAGTTTTAATCAGGATAAAAGGAGAAAAACATACCGTGAAAGAAACATAGATGATTAATTTGTGTTTTCTAATTAATAACTTAAATAACTTACGTACAGTATCAGCCTACTGTAAGAGTCTTTTGTCGCTGGTTGTTTTTTTGTTAGAGAAGATCAGGTCAGACAACAAACAATTTCCAGAGAATCCTACTGGGTCATTACACTTTCAGTGAACCAGGATGTCTGATGTTTAAGAAAACTTGTACTTTCTAAGGCAACAAAGACTGGAGTTGAATTGAGGTGAACTAAACTAAACTGAAGTGAAATAATAAAACTGAAAAGGGAGCATATGGTTCAAGACAATAAAACAAAGTGATTATATTTTTGTATTACTGTAGTTTTGCTTGTTAGGATTATGCCAGTCATTCTTAAACAACACATTGTTTGGTTAAATATAATATGGACTTACATGCAATGTGCAGACTGGCCTCTCTGCTGACGATGGTGCCAAAAGAGTTGGATGCCAGGCACTGATAGATGCCAACATCTCCCTCTTTATTCAGATGGCTGATGTGTAAGTTTCCTCCCATGAGAGAGTAATGGGACCCAGGTCTCAGCAGGATGAAAGAGTCATTGAGCTTCCACCTGTCAATGGAGGCACATGATACACAATGAAAAACAAATCCTTAATACAGAAAGTTTCGGTGACCTGGATTTTGTCATACCCATGTGCCCAGTGTCTGATAATCAATTCTGATAAATTCTTTAGACGGACTGATGCTGATGTTTTTGCATCAATCCACATAATTTAAAACAGAGACCAAAAAGCCCTTTAACTCAAACTTTATTTCAGACTCAGAAGAGGATCCATGGCTTATTCTGCAACATTAACAGAAATAACACAGTCTGATGTGCAAAATCAAATTGAATATAACTAAAATGAGAAGAAATCAGCAACGGTCATTTCAGTCAAAAGGCTCTTACTCACGAATCAAATGCTCTACATTCCTCTGGCATTTCCTTTTTCTTTTCAGTCTGTTTGTCCATCAGCCACAGCCACATTACTCCAACTATTCCCCTCCAATCATAGTAATTATGAGACAAGAGGGCCAAGCACCAAGACTGCTCAAGCAAAATGGCCACATGCAACGCACAGGATAATGGCGCTTTTTGATTAAAACTCTGGTTTTGAATAATATGGGAGTCCAGCAAGTGTGTATGTGAGGGAGACACCAGAAATATGCCAGCAATCAACTTTCAACAGTACAATGTTGTTCACTTTAAATAATAAGAACTTAAGGTCGAAGAAAACCTGCTGAGTTGATGATGCCAGTTCAACCAAATGCAGTATGTGACCAAAACCTCCTAAATAATTATTTAGTCTACAAGGCTCAGTACCAAAGGCAAAGAGTTTACAACACATTAAAAAGGATTAAACTTTTTTTGAAAAAAACTTTTCTAAATGTATTCAGATACATTTCATCAATTCAATAGGTTGCTGAAGTCGCCTGCATTATACCCAGGCAAAGTTAGTGCGCAAATGGCACTTTCATTCTCAAACCAAATTACAGTCAAAGAAAAAGAAAATGAGAAAAAAGAAGAGGGTAAACACAGACTAACAAGAAAGATGACACTTGCAAAAGGAGACTTTCAAGAAATAGCTTTTCATCAAAAAAATAAAGCACAATTAGGTTGAATGTTAGCTCCTTGATCTTGATTAGATTTTCTCAGCTCTGAGAAAAAAAAAGCTTGAGGTTTCTATTTCTGACTTTCTTCCTCACCAGTATGGATTTAGACAAAGAAAAAGTGGGAGGAAGGGTTGAAGAAGGAGGGGAGGGAATGGGGTGAACATATGCAGCGAAGCGGTGCTCAACGACAAATTGGCTGATTGGATTGATTTAGTGATTTGGTGTTGCAGCTGGAACTGGTCCAAGAGCTCCAGATGAGACAAATCAAGGAACCATGGTGACAACTTGGAGTGGGGGCTTTATGTGGCAGCGGTCATTGGGTAGTCTTAGACAAATTAATGTGTCCTTGGCGCCCCTGAAATAGACCTGCCTACATGCTCAGCAGTCAACCAAGAGTCACCCATCATATGGTGTCCTGCTACTGAACCTCAAAAGAACCCAAAACTCTTTCAAAAGTAATTTCGAAAACTGGCACGTGACCTTTGGTGAAAAACAAAATTGGCAACGACAGCACTGTTATGTATACTGAGTGAAATAACAACGCAGCAATATGTCCATCTGAATATCAGGCCCATCATTAAAGGGGATAAGTATGATATCATAACAGCTTGTGATCAATCTGAAAATCACTTTTTAATGTGGTACATCAACACGTCACAGTTGGTGGCACTTCCTGTAATTAAGGAGCTAATTAAAGCAACATTTGATTTGATATGGAGCTGGGCATGCTCTCAGAACTCTCTTGAAAAACTTGCAGATTTGAACTCATAAATTGGTTTTCATTTAAAAAAAAAGATGGACTATCCAGACAGTGAAATAGCAACTGATTGCTTAATACGTATTCCACCCGATCCAAGTGATAAGATCTTGTACATTCATTTCAATTTGTGCCCATTAGGCATAACACCAAGGATCTTCAAGCTACATTAACAGCCGCATATGCTGATATTATGAGGGATCGTTTCAACCTATTACACATTAAATGCTTGGCTTTGCAATTTGCATTTAATTACACTGACAGGAGTACAACAGCTATGTGGCCTTATTTGATAGACTATGAATTAATAGCTTATGCGCTTGATGCACTTTAAAGCAAATCATTGTTTGTCATTTGTTTTCATTTGTCATCATTTTAGCGGCAGAGGAAGTAGGCATCAATTTGTTTCTAACACAATTGCCAGGGGACCACTCAACCTCACAGGGCCATGTGTACTGAACGAGGACAACAAATAGCAACTGTTTTTATACACCTCGGTCCACCAAGTGATTTGAATCATGTTTATTATACATGTAGTGATAGCCTCCAAATCAGCTGCCCTGTAGCAATGTAGTCTGTGCGGCCTTGGGCAGTGATGCTGTACGTAAAACTTTAACTGTAGCTGGCCTAAAGCAGAGATATGAGTAGACAACTTCTGCAACAACATTTCATGTGAAATATACTTGACTGGTGTTTTTCTCTTTCACTGGATCTCTGTCATGATAGCAGCAGAGTTTTGGTGCATGATTCTCTTGGGTCACTTGATCTTTTCAATGGTCAGTGAAACTGATGACAGGAAGCTCTCAAAGTGAATTCTACAGCGGATCAATGTACACCCGCCAATGCACATATAAAATAGACCAACAACTGAGGCCAATTAATTCATCATTCTCAAATTCACCATGACTGACAGTTGAGCTAAGTGCTGCAGGCAGTGAGCAGCAGCGAGCCACAAGGTCCACAAATCCCCAGTTTTCCCAGGGTGATAAATCCAGTCTTGGTTTTTAATACCTGAAAGTTCTGCGTAACAACAACCGAACAGTGTGCATAAAGCCATGCCTGCGGGTGTTACCTGTAGAAGGGTGGTGGATGTCCCTCGGCCTCACAGCTAAACACCACCTCTCTGCGATTCTCGCCAGGTTGAAGGGGAAACACCACACTGCCGGGTTGTTTGGTAAACATGGGCCTTAGCAGGACTCCGCTTCCTGGGTGGAGAACCAACAAAACTGCATCAGCTTTGATGTTCTGGTAAGCCTGAAAACCAGTTCTCACATTTTCCTGCTGGCAAGTAGAAAGCTTACAGAGGAGGGATGCAAGTGGAAAACAGTGCTGCTCAAGAGAAGGTTGAATCGCAATAAAATCTCTGTTTGGCATGGATCCATCGGCCATGTGAGCGGGGGCCTGATCATTTTTCATATTAGTCGTAAAAAGTTGCGAGATCCCTGAGGTACTGCATAATCAGCTAGTAACCTTCATAAAACTTTAATGCAAACATCTGAATGTACAGACTTGTCAAAGGCACACTGCACTGCCACTGTGCTTTAGCACAATTTCATCTAAACCCTTCAAACCTATCACCTCCTTCCCAGGGGATGTTATCCAATAAGACATTTTAAAAAAAATGCCACAACAAATACTGAGAGTAATATGTTCTCATTTTAAATCGCCCCCGCTTATTTGAGCCATCAAAATAGTGCCCTTTGTGACTCAGATGAAGAAAAAAGGCAGTAATTTCAGCAGTTTGGGTAAAAAAATACTTGGAGTTGTTTTTCCTTCCTGAGATACAAAATCAAAAAAACTTGTTGCGCTCTTTTTATATAGTTTGTTTTTTTTGTTCTGAGGAAGTGGAATACAAATTGCATATATTTTAAATGTTATCCAAACTACACATTATTATTTATAATGCAAGCTTGTCATGATACAATAAACCCCCAGTGGTGCTTCCACATCTTTTTCAATTGCACTTTTACATTTTTGCATATATGAACTGTGTTTCTGTTTTTTTTTGTCATACATTTTCATCATGTGTTCTGCAAAGAAAAAACACGTATTAAATATGCAATCATCAGCACAGCACATAAATTAATACAACTCTAAATTCCCTGAGTGATGTTATGGCATTATTGATTCATTGTCTTTGTAAGATCAAAAAAGAACAAGAAAACACAAGAAACGAAGACAGCCGCATGTCTGTGTAGCGTGACATTTGTTTCCTAGTTAATTACAAAGGTACAATAGTGAATGCATGTTGTGTAGGCAAAGCCAAAAGCACGAGTGACCCATGGGGTAGTCAACACTGGATTAACATTTCTTTCTGTGACGGAAGAAGAATTCATTTGGATTTGTCAGAATACATTTGCATTTCTGTAATGGCACAGAAGCTGGAAGATTCTGTAGGTAGGGTAACTAATTTGTATGAGAGGCAGGTATCCTTTTCAAGTCTCTGGCACCATGGGAGTACAGGTTTATCCTCAAGACTCAAAATAACTCTCTGAGAGGGTGGAGATGTTTGACAAGGGACCTTGTAGGCTGATTGTTCCTCTCCACAAGGATAAACCTCTCAGAAAGTTACACAGAATAAAAGGCCGCCTAATTATAATCTTTGTTAGATGAAGCGTGTCCCTCGAAGCAGCGCTGAGAGATGATTGATTACCAGAAGAGGCGTCTTGTACAGTCCATATTCAAACACAAATCCTCAGACTTGTTGTACACAAACTTGGAAGGATGATAGAGCCTTGCGGTAAACATGAGATGAATCACTGTGCCTTATTAAATTGACAAATGAGTCCAGTTATCAAGTCACAAACATTTTCATTCAGCGTTATTTTGAGAAAATACTTAAAAAAATGGGTTATTCAGCTGGCAGCCCCATAACCTAATCTAGCCCATTAGTTATTAATTAGTACTTTAACTTGCAGATAGAATTAACTTGTGCAATTTTATACAAACAGAAGAGTATTTTTATGTTTATATCACCACCATGTGTGTTGTTTGATGCTACAAGTTCTTCTACCTGAATAAAACATTAACCTAAAGGTGGGTGATCTCGCATGCACTGCAATTCAGTGTTTGGGTAGTACTGTTAAAAAGATTCCTTAATCATGTATGGTACAGTTTATTTCACAGAATAATGTCAAAAAAATGATGATGTTACAAAACCCAATGAGATAAAAGGTATTCATTCACATATTCGAAGGATTTACATTGTACTGTATAAGACCTGATTAAGAATGTGGGAAAATGTGTGTTTGAGCACAGTGAGTGATTCATGGTGCTTATTTAATGTGTTGGACCTCTTACTTATCACTTGCGCCCTGCTCAAACAACCACTAAACAGAACTACTTGCATTACCCCTACTGCACCCTAATCGCACTGAACCATGTCTCATTACATTTTTTCATAACCTTGGTGTGTGTTCTCTATCAATCCCTACAAGGACACCAGTGCACAAACCTAACTCAATATTCAATTAATGGAAAATTAATCAACATAGATATTTGATTGCAGCCGTACTCTTAGTTATGGCAGCGCTGAACTGACCGGATCCTTGGCAGCACCATGGCAACTGTTATTATAATGGTGAATAAGTGTCAGAATAATGAGAAGGGATTGAGCTCTGGGGCTGTGCCTGGGGGCTCAGTTCAAACTGATGCAAACTCTCTGAAACTCTTTCGTTGGCCTAACAGGAATGAATGTAATATGCGGTATGGAGAAAGCAGAGTAATTTTCAGGTTTACTTTCTGGTAATCAAATATTGAGGTGCTACATGCAACACCAGTGAAGTTCAGACTGAGATCCACAAGCCATAAGACACTGAGGGATTTGTTTTTCCTCTAGAATTTCATTTTGGTGGCATACCTGTTGGCTCAACCAGACCATGGATGCATACTGGAAGTCCCCCTCCATTTAAAATTTTTTTTTTCTTCTCGCTTACAGTTGGATGTTTGAGCTCCACTGTACAGAATGATGTATGTGCAGAGTT
>NW_023339707.1:10398391-10432054 GCF_004916995.1 Morone saxatilis
GGATGTTTTCACATTCATCTGCTGCAATTGGAAAGTATTCTGTGATCACTGAAAATCTGATTTTAAGGGGCGGGGCATCGCAAACAGTCTGGAAGTCAATCCTGGTCCAATTTGCAGTGTAATGTAGAAACCACCAGTGTACATACACTGAAGAGTGAAGTAGGAGACATCTTGTGTCCAGCAGGAAAACAAACTGAAATGAACAAAATTTGCAAATGTATAGATTCTGTCATTTTTAACAAGATAAAAGAACTACAGGTCTTTTTATGGATATTAATTATTGATTAGAAAATTCTACTTTTTTGCAGAAAAGACAGACACACAGACACATTATTTTTCCAAGCAGACTACTTTTATATGTTTGGAGGGCATCTTTAAAATCAACACTGACGCTTTAGTTGACAGATAGTTGCTTTTAAGATCTCTGAGGGAGTCAAGAAATCATGTTGAAACCAGAATGTCAGAATCTGATGGCAGGTCCAACTCAGAGCACAGAAAGCAAAATGATGAAAAAGCTCTCTATCAGAGAAGTTTACTGATCCAGAATCCTAACAGGAAGTTGACTGCACAATGCCGCAGGACAGAGATGGAGGTTATTATGAACGGGTCTTTTTTTTTTTTGCTGCCCCCACTCACATCTGTCACCTGCTGCCAGATGGTGATATGGGCAGCCATTTTCGAAGGCTCCTCAGACAACACAAGACTCAGCATCGAGGCACAAGTGGAAGGCAGAGGGAGCTGTTTGGGAGGCTGAAATAAAAACTAATCTCAAATTCAATACTAGCTGACAGCAAATGAATTCCTCCAGCTTACCTCAGCATGAATAAACAGGCACATTGGGAGTCGGCTGTGGGGGAGGTATCGGTCGTTTGTGAGGTCCCAAATCCATTCGTTTCAGCTCAGGGTTTTATGCATCAAATAAAAAAAGCCAATCTTGCTTTTTAAAGCATCTTTCCCCTCTGTCCAGGCCGATAAGGTACACCTTTAAGGTCTCTCATTCAGGGGCAGCAAATGTTACTCCAGAGCAGAAAGACAGTTTGGGTTGTTTTGAGCAAGGTATAGGTTCAATCTCGTCAAAATGTTTGAAATATCGGTGCAACTTATTTTTTTTAAGGCCCTCATAAAAATAGAAACATTGAACAGTAAATAACTGTTAATAATTTGATAGGTAGAAAAGGAAAAATAGGGAATTGAGACTGCCACATTCTTATGATTTCAGTAGTGAGAAGATAGAAACACATAAAATGAAATAGCCCAAGAGTAATACGAAATGTTCCTGGCCATACTTTACTGCTATGACTATCAGCTAGGGTGTACTTTACTGTACAATACTACAGACTCTCGTTAATTAAGTTAATTACATTTTCAGCAACACACTCTGTGAGGAGAATAATGTAACCAACACATTCCCAACTAATGTCCAACCATGTCACACCATTCTCTAGCTAATCATAGCCAGAGCATCTGAAATTCAATAATGGCCCTTGTATCCAGGGTATCCAATGCCGTGTTCACTGGGGAAACACAGAATTGATTAGGTCCAACTCCATATGTTGGAAAGGCAAATTAAAGCTATTTTTTGTTTGTTCTTGTTCTCTCTATTGAATGTCTACATAAACTCAGGAACATATTGCTTCTGAGAATGCCATTTGTCATCTAATTGTGGTAATATCCCTACCTTTTCCTCTTCAAAGTTGGTTAGAATGTTATTTGTCACTTACCAGCTGCTATGGTGTACCTTAATAGAAACATTCATCATGCTATAAAACTGTACCATGTTTCCAACCATTGTAACTTACAAAATGCCTGATTTGACCATTAGTAGTTTTTATTTTTTCACAATGCAGTGTACAGAGTGGATTCCTGTACTTTGTAAATATTTCTTTCAAAATGTGACATAAATCTCATAAATGCTGTTAATAAGGTGTGAAACAAATCCAACATATCATATTTAATTTGTCTTTCAGCAGAACACGCACTCTCTTATTAAACTACTGTATGTGTGAGTGATTGGTGTAATGCTCAAATTAAATGTTTAATTCTTTCTAATGAATATAAATCAGGTTATAATAGTATAATTATTGTTCTGTCTTTGCTTGTATATAGATGAAAAAAGGTAAAATGTTCACTTTAGTGTAGACATGTATATTTACAGACTAGTAACTTCAGCATCAGCAGACACAGAAACTGAAATATCCCAGTAAAAGGAGCTCATAGCTCCCAACACATATAATAATGTTTAATTGATAGTGATGTATTTACAACAAATGATACACAGTGCAGATTCATTATTATGCATCTATAATCAACGCTACACTGTGTATGCAAACCCATTTAAATTAGATGATTTTTCATTCCTGGATGAAGCGAAAATACAGCCAGCTATGGGAGGATGATTCACTGGGGAATATCCCACATCTTCACATATACAGAACTTCAAAGATGCAATAAAATCCTTGCTTAAGGATTCCTAAAAGGCCTTGCCATGTTCTGATGAATCAATGAGGTAAGTCAATATTTGAAACTCCAGTCGTCTCTGGGATGCACACCGGGGGATACAGAGCAAAGTAAATGTAGTTGTAGGAGATTATAATGCTGGCCATAAGTAGCCCTTCATTTTCACTTGCATCTGCTGTAAATGAACAGTAGTGGCAGTAAAATTACAAGTCTTGCATTTAAGGTGACCGCTGGCTCTGTCATATTAAAAGACAGGTTCACATTTTTTAAGTCTTAAAAACAATATGTGAATGTACAGCGTACATTATTTATTTAAATAGTTTTTGGTCTCTGTAATAATTCCTGCTGTTCATACTGGCTGCGTCTCCTCGATATGGTATTTCAGTGCACGTGATGGGGGACAAAATACACAGTGTAACAATGCATCCCACCATTTAACCTTAGCTAATATGAGTGTAGCAATTGTTGCAGTGTAGAGAGCAGCAGTTCCATTTAGACAAATCAACCAGGTATCTTCCATGAGTTACAGTCTTTTTAATCTATTTTTGAGAACAAGGACTGACGATTTTGTCCCCCATCACTTTAGGAACCAATGTCTTCGCAACCAGTATGGACAGGAGGAACAATTCCAGCAACCAATAACACTTGTGGACATATTATTACATTATTATATATATATATATATATATATACATATATATATAATAAAATAGACAGATAGACTTATAAAATGTGAATCTTTCCTTTAAGGCGTACAGGTTTAAAGTTGCACAACCGCAAACTGAACTCAATATTCAATGAAACCATCACACAAGTGACAGCTACAGTGCCAAGCTACTTCAGCTAAGCACAATAAAAAGTACTTACAGCGTTGTTGAATACTTAGTTCTGATTGGCCCATAAACACAGTCTGAGGTGAGTGATTTCTGAACACTAGACATCTAATCATATCTCTCCACGTTCAACAAGTCCAAGACATTTTGTTGATTTTTCATCAAATTAAACATCAATAACCTGTGCCAAAAATACACTACTTCTCTGAAACTGTAGGCAGCCACTCAATAAACCACGGAAAATGTTTCCAATGTTAATTCTGAAATATTCCGAGAGCACAAAACACAAAGATTGCTGGTTAGAGCCTAAACAGCAATTTTCTGGTGCTGTTAAATTGTAGCCTTTCAATGCCAGCTACAGAGGTTTCTATGATTACACTCCTGCCAATTACTTTTAGGCAGATACTTGTAAATTCATTCAGCTTCAGCATAATAAAATGTTTTGAAATCAACATTTTGCATTAAATTATTTATGTTTTTGGCAAGTGGTTGTGAAGTGAGAGGGAATTGTAAGCGCTAAATAATCAGATCGCTCTGATATATTTTAATATTTTCAAATATTGCCGTGTTTTAATTAAACAGAAATTCCATCTCCTTTCTCCAGTCTTTACAAATAAAGATTACAAAATGGAACTCTCTTGTTAAAACACCTTTGTGAGCACACTCTACCAACCAGGTTATGACTATATGACAAAACAACACCTGTCAAATGGAAACTGTTGAGCCAGTACTGGAAGTGGTTTGCTGTTTGAAGGTTAGCTTCATCTGTGTGGGGCAAAATGCATCTAGCTGAACCTCAACACCTCTTCTTTGCTCCCTCGCTCTCTCTCTCATTCGCCCAAACATACATATAGAACACGCCCCTGCCTTGGGCCGTTCAAACCCTCAGAAAGGAATGGGAGGAGCTAGTTAACTCCCGATGAACTCGCTATGGGAATAACTTCCCCTTGGCCCCAGTGCTCTCCCACACAGCCGATGCTTTCTGTTTAAAAAAAAAAACACACTTCCAAGTGTGGATAAATAACCTACCTAGAAGCACCTATCTAACACCCTCACACTGTGCTTTCTCTAGCCAGTAGGGCACGTCTGAATATTAAAATGCTTAACATGTCTTTTTTAGAAGGCAGAGGCTTTGGAGGTATATTATATTGCGCCATACTTGTTATGCAAGCAGAGCATATGTAATGTAACCCCATACTGAATATTAATGCTTGGTTACTCTGTGTTACCAAATGTGAGCGTGAACCTCAAGAGTGAGGCAAGGGCTGTGCAACACAATGCTCTTCAGAAACGATTTGCCCTCTGCTCCTTTGTTAAGCACTAATTTGCTTTGAATAGATAACTCTGAATGTGTTTTCTGCACCTCGTGATTGCAAGAACATATTTTGTGTCTGGGATCAAGTCTCTGATCAAGACTGCAGGCTTGAATTGTCTCCTCGAAGCCGTTTGTCTGAGATCAAAACTCTGCCAGGTTTGTGGCAGTGATTTCCACTAACGTCAAAGACATTTACTTGTCTGTATATTTAACAGAATGCTTAAATAGGACATAAAATGTGATCCAGACTTGTGGTGTAGATCCTAATCCCATAGTGAATCACAGTTCCCTGAGGAAAGCCTCATTAGACATCCACTGATGTGTATTGGATTTAGTGATAAGTGGTGCTAATTGCCATGTAGGCAAATTTAGGTGCCGACGTGCTGTTGTGCTTTTGAAAGGGAAGCGCATGCACAAACAAATACACACAGTGACAGTTACAAGCATGCACACACGCACGCACACTAATTATTTTAGGTCCCAGCTGTGAGGAGGGGCTGCTGATTTGGAGCAAGGCAACATGAAAGATTACTCATTCCTCAAGATACTGTGCTCATGCAACAAAGCCCTTATTCATCTTGTTCTCAGCTTCAGACATTCTGAAGAGAGCTAGCATTTGACCCTGAACATTTTGTAAGGGAGGAAAATTAGGTCTCTCATTAAAAGCAAGATCAATGACAAGATTTCTGTACTACTACCAGTGCAATCTCAATTAAGGCAACAATTGAGGGGCTCTTTCAAATGAATGACTGCACATTCAACTGCTAGATAGGGACTGTCTTTCAGAGATAGAAACCTGGCTTATTCTTTTCCAACACGATTCACTGCCAGGGGAAAAAGTGAGAGAAATAGCTGCTATGCACAACTGAAGGAATGTTGATTTGATTTGCTGCCTTGAGCTGCCAATGAAAAGACAACAAGGTGAACCTTTCCTATCATTTGTAAAATTGGTGGAAAGCTTTGGGCGCCATAAAGCCTTTTAGTTTTCCATTTTACTTTTAAGTGCCATCTGTTCTGTATGCCAAGGCGCCATCGCAAAAAAATCTATAAATAACAATTCATAGCCCCTGTGCTAACAACATTAAAAAAGTGTCTGTTTGGGAGGCTTACCTGCCAGACACTCCACCAATGACAGCAGCAGTATAAGTTTCCATAGCAACTCCATTTTAATGGTCTCGGGTCAATACAAGCTCACATCCAATCACAGGTGTGTAGAATCCCGGCTTTGTCCTTTCCAGCACTTTCACCGTTCTTCTGTCAAATGAAAAGAAAAAGGAGGAGGAAGTCATTAGACATTCAGATCCACTGGTCTCATCAGATGGTGTTATTTCACAAGGACAGTACCTGTCCATGTTTGCTATCACTTTAATTATATAAAACACAAGAGCAAGGTAAAAATTATACCCTGAAAAAATAATTGCTAATAACATTTAATCTTTGCAAAACATTTCCAGGTAAAATGGTGAATAGAAGCTCTGTTTTGGATTGCAGATACTGTGATAGTCTGGGTATAATGTATATCTGTGAGAATAATCATAAAACCACTCTATCTTGTGCAAACACAGAAAATGATTTGTCCAAGCAAAACACTTACAAAAAACTTGTGCTGTAGAGTTTGCTTAGGAGTGCTTAACATTGCATAATGGGGATCATGTCTGCAAGAAAAACATAAAGGGATTGCTTACTTGTACTCAAACCTGCTGAGACAAAACAAAAAGCAAGCTGGTTGTCAGACACATCCCTAGCATGTAATAAAGTACTGTCCTGGCTCCTCGAATTCGTCTGAGCTGGAGGGATTATGTATTTCTGACATAAAGAGATGATTGTACGTGGGGCGAAACCATCTTCGGTCCCCCAGGAGACTCACACAATTGATTTTCTCAAGGACTTAACCGTAATTTATCCCTGCTAAGACTCAAATGAAGTCCCAAAAAAGTTGTGAAATGATAATGTGAAGTATTTCTTCTGCCACTGAAAAACAGTGATGTATTTGTTTGTCTAAATACTCTAACACTTCTGACAGGTTGATCTCTAAGATCCTTTCTGATAAAGCAGCGGATAAATGTTTGCGTGAGATACTCCAGTTATGGAGTGAGAAAGGATGTAGAGAGGAAATTAGCCATTGTCTTTGCTCAAACTGACTCTCCCTGGTACATTTAACTGACTGATGGCACAGATTCCTCTGACTACACACGATCAGCGTGCTGAAATAAATGAGAGGAAAAAATTAATAAGAACATACAGTATAGTCTATCAAGAGACAAGTGCCAAAAAAGCAGCGACAACTGAAAGATTACACATTCATAGTTTCTCAGTTATCTGCACGCCTCTTATCTTTGCACCACTGAAAGGCATGACAGAGCATACTGATGCTTATGTGAATATATCAACTGCGCGTCCCTGACACGTTCGCCTACACCACTCTTCCTTCTGCGTGTACTAAACCATTAAAGGCAACACTTTTCCCCTATAAATCTCATTATGGAGATTGGGTTTAGAGTGTCATCTTAGTTCCAATTTATCTTGCAGTTATTAGGATGCAAATGTCATGAGTAAATGTTGGCTTTTAATAATAAAACAGAGAGACTTCAAATCCCTTCTTATGCTCCTGGATATTTTTGGAGTGCTCCTCCTTTGAGGGAATAATTGTGAGAGATGCGCAGAATAAATCACTCTATACAAAGTCTTTAAAAGAAATAGAGGAGCCCAGGAATTCAGCAAAACTTTGTATTGCAGCTTTACATTTATACCACGTTATTCAAATACATAGATAACATCCGACATTTCTATCTATACTAAATTAGACAAATTGCCAGGTTTTATTTTGACTATTAAATACATGCGTCACCACAGGCTAAAGATTGAACATTTCCTGTAATTTGACACTCATATGCTTACTTCACGTTTTCAAAAACTATTCAAGTAATTGATTTGTCAGCTATGTAAATGTTTAATAACTCTGGTCATCTTAATTTAATTTATCCTGCTTTGACAGCACTATAAGCAAGCGCAACCAAAACGTGTGAACTGTTCATTCCTAAAGGTATCGGTTGGCCCCTGTTGATCTCTATTACTCAGTGAGCCCTGAGACACGAGACATCAGACAGTGGGGTTAGTGGGGGGGGATAAAAGACATCCTTTTGATCCAAAGAAGCTCAGATGATGGCTGAGGGAGTCAGGGGTTTGTCCATGGCAGTATCTGATTCCTCTTCAGTACAAATTAATTACCCTTGTGACCTTAAGTGGTAGTGACAAGGCCAATGGCTTACTTTCATCCCAAATCGATTCTCTCATTTGTTTGCTGTATGAAATAAAAGTTAATGATAGGGAAGGCTTTCAAACTTTGCCTTTCAAGTTCCACCCTCTTTCATGTCTGGAAAAAGCCAGTGGTTGAAAAATGGAATATGATCAAGGCTAGAGTGACAGTCCTGGCCTAAACATTTCCTGACCCAAATTGCACAAACTCAACTGCGTTTAAATGTAACACAACAGCTTTGAATTCAGCCTCTCATTTCACAAATGCAGATGACAGAAATGCAGAATAACATACAAAATCTCATTGCAATAAATGATATGCATTTACAATTACTTTCTTTCTTTGTAATGATTAAACCACTGCCGACTGTGTGATGGACATGCTGCATACAGCATTATCTCTGTGAAGTGCCTCATATTCCTAGCTATGAAGCTGACATTTCAGCTCAAGTACTTACACAAAATTGTCCATTTCTGGGGGAAATGTAAATGCTATCTGTGAAATTCAAAAGCTTTGACACAAGTTTACTAAAAGTGTGCCAAACTGGCAGTGATTGATGTTGGGAGATGAAAACATTTTAATTAGAGGCAAGTCATGATGATGAGAGGAGATCTGCAAAATGTCAGGTGCAGCTCAGAGATGTCGTCTCTGACTTCTTGATAAATATTTCAATTTTCAGGGGAAAATGCCCAAATGCCACTTTATCATAATAACCAACATTCCAGATGATGTCTAGTCTTCAAAATTTTAGCATATTTTCCTTGGAGGATTATTCAATAACCATTTTGATAATAAATGAATGATTTGAGTTATTTATCAATCCAAAATGCCAAGCATTTGGGTTTGTCAAATGTGATAATTTGCTGCTTTTCTATGTTTCATTTAATTGTAAATTGAATAAATGGGTTTTGGACTGTTGGTCAGATGAAATAAGGAATAGGAAGACCTCATCTTAGGTAACCTGTGTTTTTGGAAATTGTGATGTTCATGTAATCATGTGGAATAAATGCCATGTAACTGCACATAGCCTGGATATAAAACTGAGCACTTCATTTTATTTGACTGTTGAGGAAAAGCAGCTTGTGTTGAGGGAAGTCTCAGATTTCTGGAGACAAATCCCTCCTCCAAATTTCAGTGTTGTCAAAGTGACACCTCTTTTCCTCTTCTTCTCTGACAGCACCAGCTGGGGTTGATAAACCACACATTGTAGCTCAGTCATCCACAGCCGCTGACAGTGATGGCAGTTGATTTGACCCTCTCCACTACACCCGATCTCTCCGCTGCCATCAATTTTTCAGGGCTCAAAAATGTATTAATAGAAGGGTACTTCAGGTCTCGTTGGTTGAAGAGTCCAGATGAAGATAAAGTTCACACTAAAATGCATGAGCACCCCACACACAATCACACACACCCAGCTCTGAATCATGAATGAGAGCAGACTCCCACACTCGACGAGACCTGGAAAAATGGCATACAATGCTGCATCTTTAATCACCTAAGCTGTGGCTTCACTTGATCTGCAGACACCAGCTCGATCAGTGTTTTCCTGCATGTGAGGCTCATCTCACGGCTCTGAGTGCCTCCAGTCATTTAAAATTCATTTTCTGGTGGTGCTCGAGTTGAGACTAGTAGTAGTAGAGGACGTGAAATTTCTGCTTAATCCTGCATACTTTGATTCACCGCACACATGAATCAAAGATTTACCAAGCATCTCTGTGGAAGAGTGGCGGTGATAATGATATCAAGTCCTAATCAGATGAGAGTATTTTACCGTTATGAGGTTCTTTTACACTACATTTTCAATTATTAAACCAAATACCTAAGACAGCAATTAAGAATCTGTTATATTTTTTGTTTTTTTTGACTGTGGGAGCTATTTATACAGTTACTGAGGGTATCTTGCTGTTCTTTGAAGGTTTGCAAATACTTTTCTTTTTCATCACTGAACTGAATAACCTGTATGTTTTAAGTAGCTGCCATGTCTGTTGATCCCACAAAACATGTTTGAAGCCCCCTGTACAACAACAACAAGAAAAAAAACAACGCACTACTTCCAAATGAACTTCAAATGTTTTGGAGGTGCTTCTGTTCGTACTGACTGAAAACTCTGAACTCAGGAGTACTTTAAAAGTTGCACGGACACGAAAAAGCCACCAAAAAACCTGAACTTCCCTCTGCCAATCTTGCCTTTCAAGAATCTATGCGCATATAACCAATAAGGCTAAAACTTTTCCCTGAGCCGAAGCCTTTACGCGTGCCAAACAATTTTTTTTCATTCCTCACAAATGGCACACCACGGGAGTCAAGGAAGTGCCAGCGTATTCCCTAGCCAAGATTCTATCTCAAACAGTGGCACAAGACAAAGAGACTAATGGTGTTTTGATCTAAGCACACAAGCCGCAGGCATGACATAACACATGCCAGCTTCCTCATTCCTCCAGACCACACCAGGGGCTCTCCACGAAAGCGCTCATCCCAATCTCCCCTGTGACAAAGCAACTGAGTATGTTGAAAGGTTCTTCCTGCTTGCACGCATGCTTCAAGCCCAAGTCTTAACATAATGAGCACAGTATATGGGAATAATTTACACACCGTTAGAAAGCTACGTATTAATAATAATACAGTTAGAGTTTCTGAACACCCTTTATTGAAGCATCATTGATTAAATGGTTAAGGCTCAAGCAATGCACTCACTCCGAATACCCTAAAATAAGTAAAAGACGTAAGTGAATTTATAAACTACGGTTACTTTCAATTTTGTCGGTAATAACCTAGAATTGACTGGAGTGGTGTGGATTTTAATCACTCCAATTAGGCACCTGCAACAACCATACTGTGTATTTGTCTTACAACTGATGCTAGCTCTGACTGAATGTGTTTTTAGGACAATTCCAGTGCACCTGCTTTCACTAAGGTACTAATTAAGTTTCCCATTAGAATTTAAAAACCCGCCAATTAATAGTTCCTTAAATGCACAGACAGATTTAGGTCTTTGGTGAAACACATTGCAGGAACTCAGCTCATATTTTAAGCCCACAAAAAACCCTAAGTGAGAAACATGCCTAAAAGCATCCATACAAGATGAAAACACACTGATAACATGAAAATCTTCAAAACTCTGTCGTATATATACATTGTTACTACACAAGACGTTCATGTATTTTCCTTGCACGTAAAAACAGGAAATAATACAAGACGTGCAGCAATGTATGTCAATCAAACTGCAACTTCTGAGAATACTCATTTCAATTTTAGAAGTAAAAACTTCCCAGATAGCAGGTAAAACTCTTTTTCCTATATTCATCACTTTACTTTCATGTTTTCTGAGCCGTCCCTTTGTGCTTGCATTGTTATGTATATAGCACCACTTTATACTCTTACTACACATTTAGAATTTGTATAGGCTATAATATGCAATTGCAGCAAGGCTGTAGACACAGAGACAGAGCAAGCATCAGCTGTAGAACAAACATACAGGAAGCTGATTGCTGCAGGTGCTTTGTTTGAGTGATCAGGATCTAGAAAAACAAGAGTGGGCTACATCTCTTTCTCAGTTCACTTACAAGTCCACTTCACTTGCTATATATATAACAATTATATGGCGTTTTGTGGACATTTGACTAAAGATGCTAAAATATATAAATACTTTGAGCGGCAGCGTGAATACAAACACCCGTACAGAGATTTTGTGAGGAGAAGCAATCACTGTCCTGTGATCTGCATGATATTTCTCTGCCAGCAGAATATTATCTTTATGGCTAGACACGTCTCTGAGGATGCCGCTGACTCAAAAGGAAGGGGGAGGATGGAACATGAACTTTTTAGTACCCCACTGAGCAGGTGTGCATGAGGAATGGAAAAACAATAGATAGAGTGAGGTGTTTTGACACAGAAGAAGAATCTGCATTCTAAATAGTACAAACCTGGGTTGTCAATTGTAAACATTTTTAACTAATAGGTAAGCACTCGATCCAAATAGAATTAGTTTTGCGCTGTCGCCGTTCCACTTACATATTGTACAGAATTACTGTAAAGTGTCACATACTGTAGACACGCTCTGTAGAGGTTTGTGTAGACGTTTAATAGGTTCCTCCATAACTGAAAACTGTCACTGCTCCAAATGTACGCCTACTTAGGTTTAATTAAAGATTTTATAGCTTTAAAGCTCTGCAGGTAAAATGTTAGTGGTCTGATGAATAAGAATGAACCGCAGCGACATAAAACTGAAACAGATTTCCGAAGGAACCGACTGGATCATCCTACTACCTATGCTTACCTGTTGGGTTCAAATGCACATAGCTTCACCTGCATCAACCTCCTTCAGTCTACTGTTTCCCCACTCCTCATGCAGACCTGGCTCTGCTCAGTGAGGCACTATGGACTTTATGTTGCACTCTCCTCCTCCTCCTCCTCTTTCTGAGTCAGTGACATCATCAGAAACGTCTCCAGCCATAAGCACACTTCCCAAAGGACATGTGTAGTAGCTATACTATCCCAACCACTTGGACACAAAAGGTAAGAAGAGCAAGTGCACTCCAAAGTAGTGTTTGTGTAGTGAATTAAACCCCATCTTGTGGTAGTAACAGTTATCCCAGGGCACATCCGGCTGGCACTGTCAACATGAAACAAAGACAACACTGAGACATCCATGCAAATGGGGGGAAATGACACAAACTGTTTACAATTCTGGGACAGGGAAGAGTTAATTGTCAAACCCTACCCTGCAGCCACCTCTAATTTTCCTAATAGCGGAATCATGATGTGCAAGCCTGCTCCCTCTCAAACATATGGACACTTGATTTCACGAGGATAACTATTTCCAACAGAGTGGCACGCTAAAGGACTTCAGACAATCTGAGCGGCAATCAAGCTCGGAGCTCGGTGCAATCAAAGAGAGGCAGAGATGATGAGACTGGACTGAGTCCAATCCCCTGTTGATCACTGGCGACAAATGAGTTCTGCCAGAGGAGGATTTAAATGGGGAAGAATTGATAGGTGGATTTGTGCCCTCTTATAGAAAATATGCATGGTGTAAATGATGACCATGGCAATTAGAGGACACAAAGAATGATATTACCTCTAATGGCTTATGTGGGAATTGTACAACTCAATAGAGAACTGGAAAACGGGTATTTCATTGAGGTTTTTGTAACTGACACATGGCCATAAAGGCATGGACACAGATGCATGCATGCGCAATTACACGCTGGGCACGTTGTAGCGCAATAACCTGTGTGTGTGTGTGTGTGTGTGTGTGCTGCCTACTATTGCCTGTGAGAGAAATGAAAGCATAGTCCAAAAAACAAAAAAACATATTGCTATTTTATGCAGATATGTTTGAGTGAATGACTGAAATATTAGGTTTTAAATCCACTGTATACTGTACTGTATTCTGTACTGTAATGATCTCCGATGCCAGAAGTGGAAGTTTGAGAGACAGTCCGAAAATAAGCGATGAAAGGGTTCGTAATGTTAAAAATTAGAGTTTAGAGAGAATATGGAGAAAAGCAAATAGTTGTGCTTACTTACATGAGTACGTCCTCTGTGGCGTTTGATGCTTATCCCTTCTCGGATATCCATGTTACACCGCGCATCTCCTCACTCCTTGAGCCCAGCAACCCGCCAGCATCGAGTCGACGACGACAGTGAAGTTCACCTCCTCAAAGTGCGGATGTTGCTCTCGTAGAAACGGCCCCGAACTCCCTCTCCTCTCGACTCTTCGTAAGGGAGTCTATCCTAAACGCTGGCGTTCACTCTCTCCACCCCAAGTGCCCTTCAAGTGTTTTCAGACTCCGAGTAGCAGCCCGGTCCTCCGCCTCTCCACACTCCGGTCCCCCGGCGCATTCATTTAGGGCACCAGGCTGATACGAACCAAACCCCCGCAGCGGTGGCTTCTAACAAAGAGGTCCGCCGGGTGGGAAGGTTGTTCAATTTCGGTGTATTATTTATTTTTTTAGGAGCAGAAAGCGCTCACAGTAGGGTTGGCGCCGTTGTGCAGAGTGTGTGAGCGTGCAGCTTGTCCACAGGATGAGGACTGTAGTTGTCTGCGCGCGGCGGCGGCAGTGGCACATGGGACATCAGAGGTGGATGTACAGTAGGTTTGTCTTTATTTTTTAATTTTTTAGTCTCCACTGCGTCCTATACTCGAGGATACTATAGAGCCTATACATGGTTGTTGTTTGTGTTTCTTTTTCTTCATTTTTTCGGGTAATTATGGTATTATAAACAAAAATCTTCTTTAGTGGAAGAGGTATGATTTTACTTGAAGTAGCAATACCTCAGTATGAAAATACTACACATAAAACCGAATTCAAAAAGTATATAAAATTCACTTAAAATAGGCTATCAAAAGTAAAAGTTCTCAGTACCCACCTTTCAGTGTTATAGTTATTGATTGCCACTGATGCATTAAAGTGTAAGCCTCATGTTCATGTTGTAGTCAAGGTAGAGGAAACTCTACCCTACTTACTGCTTGATAGTTTAACAGTGCATCATATATCATCATATATTTTGCATGAAAAAGGTCCTCCATAGTCCGTTGTCACACATACACACACACACACACCTATACACACACACACACGCACGCACAAACGGGTGTTTTAACTGTTCCCAAATTAGTGTAGGTCTGTACAGACTGTTTGATTAACATGTCCCTCACTTCTGTTTGTTATGTTGTACTATAAGTTAGTTACATTATTAGTAAATGGAGTTTGGTGTTCATCACGTAATTCCCAGCATGGCTCCACCCTGAGCTGACCTGAGGTAGTAATTGAAAACACCTGTGTGGGTGTGCAGAGCCTTTCATTTGCAAAGTAACCGCTAGCTGCAGCTGTCAGGCAAATGTGGTGCACTTTAAAGTACAATATTTCCCTCTGAAATGTAGTGAAGTACAAGTATCTGAACAGTGTGCGAACTATACTATGGCCTTCAGGGGAGCTCACTTATTTTTAGAGAATAATTGTGAATTAATGGGACTAAAGTTGGTTTTCTTTGCAAAAAGATCAGTGAAGTTTAGGATATTGAGCCACCAAGCTTTGATGGCAAGTATCTTTATTAAAGTGAATTAGTGATGAATCGCCTTCGTGCATGAATCATACATCAATAGTAGCCTAAATTTACGCATGAGCCACCAGGATGAAGTCAAAGTAAAATAGTAATGCGTGGCAAAAATAGCATGTTGTCAGTATTTTAGACCCCCCAAAATTTCACAAATCATGTTTTCAGGGGAGCTTGTGTCTCATTAAGAGGAGCCAAGCTCCACCTGGCTCCCCTGTTGTTCACACCATGTATCTGAAGTATTATAATGTACGTAATAGGTACCTCGAAATTGTGCTTAAGTAGTTACTGTTCATTATAGGAAAATTTAATACAGAGGCTAAACTAGACTTGAGGCCTGATTTTGTTTTTTGTTTTTTAACTTTAGTCTCGGGCCACTGTCTACGAATGATAAAAGGACCAGTGTGAAGGATTTAGTGGCATCTAGTGGTGAAGTTGCAGATTGCAAATCCCTTGCTTCACCCTTCCCTTCCAGGCACAAAGGAGATACGGTGGCTGCTATTAAAAGCTCAAAAAACCCGAACGGCCCTAGAGACAGTGTTTGGTGTGTCTATTCTGGGCTACTGTAGAAACATGGTGGTTTGACATTTGTCATAAAAACAGCTCATTGAGTCCACAAAAACATAATGGTTCTAATTTTCAGATGATTACACAATAATGAAACGTAGTTATGAATATTATATTCCATCTCTGCCAATAAATATTGCCCAATGTTTCACACTAGACCTTTAACATACACAGGTCAGATCAGCCAAATGGCCCATATAACATGGATTTCTGATCATCTGGTATCGTGAAACTAGTAGTCTCTAAATGTTTACTCTGTATACTTCATGAGCAGTGGAAAGTAACTAAATACATTTACTCAAGCACTGTAATATAATATTAAGGAACTTGTAGTTCACTTGAGTATTTCCATTTGATAGTACTTTATACTTCTATTCCACTAGATTGATTTGACAGATATTTATATGTTCCTTAATTAGATTTTTCATACAAAACACATGATCAGCTTATAAAATGTAACACATTGTTTAGATAAAAATGCCAACATTATCTACCAACGTGTTATTATTCTGTACATGTTTGGCATTTGTTGCCATGATATTCATATATTTTTGTGCATTCGACTGGCATATTAAGTAATTTTGCATTTTTTTCCCCCAGATCTGATTGAAGTTTGGTAAGAGAAGATACAGCATATGCCTCTTTGGAGCTCTGTTGATTGTCTCTTTGAAAGTCATACAAAAAGTGATGATTACGGTACTGCACCAATAGCCTACTATACCTTTGTAGCAGCAGTTGTAACTGTGACATTGAAAACAAGATTGTGATGTGCATATATTGTAAATTAACATAAGAAATAAAAGAAACACAGAATAACAGATCTTTGTCAGTAGATATGGTTATGGTTATACCTATGATCAGGCATGTTTCTATTGTTACTTCTGCTACACAAAAAAGGACAGATTGCCAGCTCATGAAGTTTAAATAGTCAGAAGTTGTTATATGCACTATGCCTCTGGCTCATAATCCACTCAATGTTGAGTAGGATTTAAGAGAATCTATTTCTGTTTGAGCCAATGGGAGGGTGATAATTACAGCAGAAATTACTGAATGCCCCACTGAGCCTTAGAAAGGCAAAAAAAAAAAAGAGTATTTGGATTAACCTACTGAATTAACATTTAGTATCCCTTAGCCACCCATACACACAGCTAATAATGGCACATCAAACCTCTGAGGAACACTTAATAGTATAGCCACCCTAAACACAAATATCTGCAACTAGTCTTGAATATTTCATGAATTCTTTAATGCTCAAGACTGGAGGGAAATTTTCTTATCGCCTTTTCTGTAATGATTTCTTCCAAAAGAAAAAGTAACTGAATTTTACCTCATGCAGTTTTGCTCATTCCCTCTGCTCTCAAGGGAACAAATACTGCATGCGACCATCCCTATGTGACAATGAGCTTTCCATTGTTGTTTGGAAGATGTCATTTAAATACATGAATTACGTTTGTCCTGTGGCAGTAAATGAGATGCTGAAATGAGCAACTTGTCAACACCGCCAGGAGTCAGAAAGACAAGCCGTCTCTCTGAGAGCAAGAAAAGGCAGATTATTTTCTGCCGAGGTGTCACACTGCCACACTCTCTTTCAGACGCATGCAAAATGATGATCTTAAATAAAATATTGTCTTTAATCACAAACAGTTACACTGATGTGTACTTGTCATACTGTTAGATGTCAAGCTCCTATTATATCTGCTTCTGATTTTCCAGTTTACAATCTATAGATCTATTAACCTTCGGTTAACTAGGTATAAGAGAAACATGTTATTTACTATTTGTCATTTGTCTTTTATACATCTTTCTGTTGTTCAACTCTACTATAACGGACCGACTGAATCAGTTTCATTTTCGGAACAGTGTGCAGTGCCATTAAACTCAAAAAATAAGTGAAAAAAAAGAGGTCTTATTTTGTTACCAAATTACCTGTATTCTTGCCATTAAGCTACTTGTGCCACCTCCACAAAGAAGCTTAGTAACTTGTCATTACCCAAAAAACTAATCATAAAGCTAACTAACTTGTAAATATCTTGAAGTTCTCCATAGCACAATACATAAAACCATGTTTTTAATTCTGAATTGTACATCTTTTTTGTTTGTTTTCACTTCAGCCTGCATTTTTAGATGCATTTGTTGTACATATGAGAAGTGGGGCTTTATACTAGACCTGCACTGTCTGTTCAAGCAAAGTTTTTGGCACAGATGGTAGCAAGGGTGTGCATTGACTGAGTTAGGACAATCCTCCCTGCCCTTGTCGCTGCATGATGTCATTCATTTTTAATCAAATGAAGGACAGTCAACAGCTCAGTCCCCTGCTCAGCAATGCAGACAACACACTGAAGCTTAAACTGACAGGAGGACATGGAGTTAAACCCGTGACTGATGCCTGATGTGAAGTTAAGCTTTTTCAGCTGCAGTGGGCAGGACAACCACTATTTGATCTTTTATTTTGGCCTTTGATGTGGACATATTTTCATAGTAATTTAATACCACTAATGACAGCCAAAACTTAGAAGGTGATAAGCCATTGGACTGTTGTCATACATGGATAAAAAAAATGTCTATAGAAATATATAGTGAGATTTTTCTGTTGCTCTAAACTAGTATGAATGAATAGATATTGATGTGGTTTGGACCACATAAGCAATTTAAAGACATCATCTTGGGCTCTGGGAGCAAGTGATGGACATTTTATAGACGAGCTGATTAGTAAATTAATCAACAATAAAAATGCCGCAGTCATTAGTTGCAGTACATTCACTTTCCTTATGGAGGTGAATTCTCATCTCCACAGTTTATGTGTAAGTGAGTTCATCTCAAGATGATTGATTGATTGATTGATTTTTGGAGCTGAAGTTCACAAGTCAAGTGTTGTTCAAAAACTGAAGAAGCTTGATGGACAAGGTAGTACATACAATCACAGATATACAGTGAGTGTAGGAGAGGAAATAACACATACCCCTGTGGTACACCTGTGTTTGCGGTTTGACAGGTAGCTGCCTTTGATCTGCCAGGAAGTCTGATATCCACCCACTCATTTAGGGGAGCAATGTACAGCTGCAACAGATTGCAGTGGAAGAGGTCCAGGATAATAGTGTGGAAAGCAGAGGTAAGGTCCACAAATGGGATCCTGGCAGAGAAACCGGGAGCAAAAACTGTAGGATTCGTGTTGACTGTGATTATTCTACAAGGCAATATTGGCTAACTAGACGAGTTTGCAAAAGCAAGTCTGCATCAGGCTTCGTTCTGACAAAGGTAAATGCCGGCAGTTTGAAGCCTGAATTGATGTACAGAAAGAGTGTCCTTCAATTTTAAATGGATGGTGAATTTCTACTGAGATATATTTTGAATATAGACAAATACCATTTTATATAAGTAATCTCGGAAGATAAAGCAGCAATTATAAATGGAAGTGTACCTTATGTCCTCACCAAATTTATTTTGAAGGAAGCACAAAAGCTTGTGAAGTTAGAAAGAAGCAAGATCACCAGAACTCTGTAGCCTTCTCATTAGCCACTATACTGTAGCATAACACACCCAAATCTTTGACCAAACTGCCGGTGGTCAAGTTGCATTGTGGGTAAAGTAAGCCCCAGGTTTTGACAAGGAAAAAGAATGCATAAAATAAAAAAAGACAATATCTGTGGTCCTGCTTCATCAATGTTGATGCTTTCTTTAAAAACTGCAAGTCCAGGAGTAAAAGGCTAAACTGGATAGTGTACAGAAAACTAATTACATACACTGACAATGAGCATTGCAAATGTTTCCTCATTATCTTGATAATAAACATAATCTGGATGGCAGTACATTAACCTTACACATGAGGAGGCAACATCATTAAACAGCTAATCAAAAGAGAGGAATATACTGGATGCACAACTTAAATACTGTAAAGCCAAATGGTCAAAGCAAAGTGTTGGATTTGAGGCAATTTTTATGATACAGTAATAGTTGAGACACAGCAGATCTCTTGTCCAACCTCCCCGTTTTGTCCATATTAGATCTAATTAATAGGCTTTATACTGTCAGGTTTTCTGTTTATAACATTTGGATAAGATTCATGCTTTGATGTTGCTTTAGTTTCGGAACTTTTGGTCTCATTACTAAACCATGCATAATTGCTACTCTGTATATTAAATCTTTTGTAACTGTATAAACTGCAACAGCTGCTACAACTAGCTTATAGGTTAAAACTGTATCACTGTCAGAAAAAAACACTTCTGGGATCAATGGCACTCTTCATGAAAGCAGCTTAACTGACATAAGCTTAATTAAGCAAAATAAGTATTTTGATAGATATGCTCGTTGTCTAATGATACATGTCTAATAGGCTCTCGGAAATACCTCCGTGTGAAGACGTGACTTTCTTTTTCTAATTAGTCACGTTAGTTTGAGACAGTTTAATATAAACCCTTTGATACTGTCTTGTGACTCCTGGCTCTGCGGGGCAAACTGTGTATTTTGGAGATATCTAACAGAAAATCAAGAGGTAGAGGCTTTCTCTCTTACTACCAGCCTTCACTTTGTGCACACTAATGACTGTCTAGCCAAAGCATTTAACCTTGATCCAATCTGTCTTCTCACTTAGAAAAGCTGAGTTCTTGAACCATGAAATGGAGGTAGTTGTCCCTCAAAGGAGGCTACAACCCAGAGTACTTCAAGATAATCAATTATCGCCATTTCAAATGTTGTGAAGTCATTGGCTTGAATCATTATCAGAATTTTGTTATTTCAATCTGCTTTTTATGTTTAGTTTCACAATCATGTCCTAATGAATAATTAAATAAACCACTGGACATGGACATTAATAAAATAGGTTTATATGAAGGATTGTACATCTGTCCAAACACAGTAGATGCAATGATACATAAGCAGAATTAATTTGTCAAACTCTTTCTGATCCAAAGGGACTGGGCTGCCAGGCTTGGTAAAATGTATTTATAAAAGTGTGGGTACCATCCAGTGCCTGTACCCAGCTGTCTCAATGCAACCGGGGAGTGATGTGAAAGGGGATGAAGGAACGTGGCAAATCACCCACTGAATGTAACACAATCAAAGCAAAACCTGCATGCAGAAGTTCCTGCTGAATTTTGATTTGTGTGTTTGTGTGTGTGTGTGTGTGTGTGTGTGTATTTGTGCAAATTATATATTTTCTGAAACACATCCCACTTCTGGAAAGGAATCAGAAATGCATGAAAGCAGATTTATATGATACCCACCCTCTTGACTTTTTAGTCACTGTAGTACTGTAGTCAGTGTAGAAGTACTCAAGATCTGAAGTGACAGCTATACCTCCGCAAAGAACAAACTGACTCCATCTTTCTTGAGCATTAAAATCAGAAAAAGTGTGCCTTGTAGGGTGGGTATGCAAATGTGTGTGTGTGTGTAAATTCATGCCCTTGAGGTGTTTTCACTACTTTGTATGTGAAAGGTGTATGGGAGATTTATGTGTTTGCCATTCTATATTTATTACTATATTTTTGTGGATGTATTCCAATCTCTTGGAACATAAAAGGCCACCCACTTGTGGGTAAATTTGGTGTAGAAGCAGCATTATTAATATGTTACTATATTTAGACTGAACTTAATGAGCCTAGGTAATTTAAAAATGAATGTCAATACATTCTTCTACTGTTGTGATGATCAGTGCTACTTACAGTAGTTGTGCTGCTGCTTTTCATTAGATTCTTTGCTCTCATCTCAGAACATGAAAATAAGTATTTCTCTGAGTGAAATGACTGGAAATAAAAAAATGATCTGATAACACCTACATTCAATAAGCAATCATATATAAACTAACATGGAAACAATAAAGGGTAATTGAAGAGATAAAGGGATTCAAATGAAGACTCATCGTAAAACAAAGTATAACCCATCCGTCTAGTACTGATCCAGGATGTTGATGAGCAGGTCCAATTTCATCCAGACCGGGCATCAGCCAGGACCAACCAGAAGTCCAAGCTGGGCCAGCATGGCTCCTATCTCATCTCCGTTGTGAGGCGTCAGAACATGCTGCAGTGGGCTGGTCCTGCTGATCTGGCTGTCTGGATCATCTAAGTCCATTGTTCTTTAATCCAAACCCCTCACTTCCTTTTTTTCCGATGACTGCAGGCTATTTCTGTCAGAGGTAATACGTGTTTCAGCAATAAAGCTGAAAACAGATTAAAACAAAAACAGCAAAGTTTGAAGGAGCTTACCAGCAGCAGCATCTGCATGCGCAGCCTTTGTCATCAAAATCTCCTGATCCAGTTGATTTTTTGGCAGTTTTGGCTTAGCCATTTAAATCAAATCCAATCAGATTGTGATATCATGGCTCCTA
This sequence comes from Morone saxatilis, assembly GCF_004916995.1. Taxonomy (NCBI): domain Eukaryota; kingdom Metazoa; phylum Chordata; class Actinopteri; family Moronidae; genus Morone; species Morone saxatilis. The sequence goes on from NW_023339707.1 coordinate 10,420,198, forward strand.
GGCCATGATAAATACGGAAGAGGAAACAGCAGATGGCAAAAAATTGTGTTGAGTTAAAAAAGTACGTGGAGTGTGTCAGTCAGCAATGCAAATGTTGATGTGTGAGCAATATGAGGTATAAATGTTGTGAAGTGAAAACAAAACAGAAATCAAACAAAAGCTGAGAACGTGCAGCTGCTGGCTGGGATGGAGCCAGATGAGAGAGAGACAGAGCAAAGATGGGCCGGGGATTTTATCCTATAGGTGTGCCTGACCCAGGTGCTCCAAATCTGGCTGGATGCTGATGGTTACCTTCAAGGACACACAGGAAAAACAATACTTGTCCACCACAGCAGCATGTTAGGCAGGGAACGTCACACAACATTCAATGACAGCCATAAAGTAAAGAAAATATAGATTAAAACAAAAATATAGCAAGTTTGAAGGAGAAGATCTACATGCACCACCATTTTAAATGTTGTGATTGCTTTTTCTTACCATATGGAGAGCTAGCAGCCAGCATCAGTCTTTTTCTTTGGGAAGGTAATCCACAAGATAATCCCCCCCACTGCAATTAGCTTTTTAAGTTTCCTTAGACGACAGTATAACCGCAGCAAAAGTCAGTCTTACACATGCAGATAGGTAGATGAAAAGTAGATGAAAATGCAGGGTGGTGGCATGACCACCAGGTTGAAACATACCTCTAAATAATCACTTGTGATACGATTTTAAAAGATCTAATGAAAGTTTGGCACGAGAAGAGTATCCAGTGAAAGATGATAGCGTCTTACCTTTTGTCCGAAATCTACAGTCATACAACAATGAAATGAAATGCTTGTTGCACACGTAGGAGTGCCAGGATCCCATTCTTCCTTCTCATGTCTTATTGCCAATATCCACTTTTGTTTTCTTAAAATCAATTTTTTTGGTTTGGCATCTTATAAAAACTTAGTTCTGGTTTCTTTACCCTGTTGGTGCATCCCACCACACATGCACACACATGTGTCTGTTGTTTGCTAGCAGATGGAAGAGACAAGGAGACTCCTTCATGCAATACAAAGTAAATAATAATAAAATAATTTCCCCCTCCTGGTGTTGGCGAGACTTAGTTGCATCTCTATGTTAAGGTAGCATCTCAGTTAAGATCTGGAGAAATGGTTGTGTATTTGTTTTTTTGATGAATGTGTACATGTTGTGCAGTGATTATAATTGCACATTAGCTTTATCCGTACCACATCAAGCCAGACAACCCTGCAGGCCTGCTACAGAAAAGACCTTGCCCTTGTTTCCATTTCAAATGTTTACAACATCGTCAGAAGCCGTGTTGTACCTGCCCCGACACAGAGGGAGTGAGAGAAAGCTAAACACCAGGAAATGCAGTACTTCTGCTTCTGAGATTTAGGGAGTGATATGGTTAAGCTTTCATATTCTTATTCTCCGGTACACCTCTGCAGTGGCAGCAATTGTGACTGAGTCCCTCCTGTCTAATGAATAATGCACACTAAGACATCCTGAGTTATACAAAACCAAGTCTCTCTTATCCCTGTTTGAGTGCATTGATTTCCAAGCTCTCACCAGCATCTGCAGAGGCTCAAAGGCCGCTCCTGCGTGTGGGGTAGGGGGATAAAAGAACAACAACAAGGCAAGCATCAAGCTTGTAGTGCACTTGTGGATACTCATTGGAGTTCACTACCTGGTGCTCAGATGAAAGCAGAGGCCCTGTCATCACAGTGCCTATGATATATCTATGTAATTACAAATTCAGTTGAACTGATCTGTGGTGACTATGTGTCAACTTGGCTGTGATCACCTACAAAACAGGTAGCTGACACTGGGCCCTGGTGAGACTTGCCCCTATTTGAAGACGAGGGCTTGCAGTAAATCCTTTGTAATTATCCACTGGCACAAGGAGAAAGCTTTTAATGAGCTGCGGACAAGGATGCTGAAACAGCCTCTGTTGTACAGTTGAAACCAATTCTCATTTTTCACAATCAGTAACATCATTCACCCAAGAGAAATGATTACATGCAACGTCTATTGTAATCATAGCAGCACATTAGTGAGGATGAGAGCAACAATAGTTTATTAATTTGTAAAATATTAGAGCTAGGAAAACAAAATGTATTTACACATTCATTAATTTAAAATGATCAGGTCATATGCCTTTTAGTATAGTTCCTGTGCCAGCATTTCAATTAACTCGGATACATTTCTAAAACATTTTGCACAAGTAAAATAAGAATCTTTCAAAAGTTTAAATGTTCCATAAGAGATTATTGGTCTGATGTAAAGACGTATACAAACATGGCTATTTTTTACTAAAATATTTCTTACCCCTGAAGTACTTTAATAGTCTACAGATGCCTTGACTTTATGCAGAAAGGCAGACAGACACCAAGAGAACACAGTGTATTATAGACATCAGTTTCAGAATTCAAGGTCTTTCTACTGTCACCATCTGTCCCATATTTAACAATTTCAGATTAAATCAATATTAATCTTCTGCTGACCAAAAGGGACTTCAATTCCATTCAAATAAACCAATCCAATTTGATAAGGAGCCAGACTATTTGGATAAGCGTGGCGAGCAAATCAGCATGAGATACTCTCTTGGAGATTGTCTATTTTCTCCTCATCCTTGATTGCTTTAAAGACTTAGTGCACTGGAAAGTAAGTTTAGTGGAGTTTCATCACTGCTAGGGACTTGTTTGAGAAAGCCTTGCAGAATACTCAAATATTGAAAGGCCACAAGAGCAAAGTATATGGTATAATCTCACCTCTTGATTCAAATTGTAGGGATCAGAAAAATGATGAGTGGCCCCCAGAAACGCCCCATATAATCCAACTCAAGGGAACATTTTTCACTGTGTTCCGAAATGTATAGAAATCAATATTTAATCTGCACCAAATATTGGACAATGCACAAAAGAGCCTGAGATACTAAATGCTAGACAGTTACAGCGGTTTGCTGTCAATGGAATAACTAAGCTTTTAGAAAGGATTAGAAATAAACTTTGCACCTGGAAAAGCATCACTGTTGCATTAAGTGGATTTTGGAATGCCACACCTTGCGTTTACAGTAGCTCAGATCTCTCGAACCCATCAACCTCTGCAGGAGGCAGAACAATAACTTTACCCTTGACAGTCACTGGAGTCTTTGCTGTCAATTGATGAATAAGCATTTGCAGGGGATAAGAAATACATTTTGCGGCTAAAACAAAGCATCACAGTTGCAGACAGCGTAACACCACACCTAGACTTGTTGTCTTGTTGAAGGTGACCTCAGTATTAGACAGAACAATAAGTTTGCATGACATCGCGGTTGCTGTGGGTATGATCAAGATGGTAATTCATGCCTGCGCTGTACAATGTCTTGTCTGCCTGAAATGAGTTTGTGTGTGTGTGTTTAGGTGTGTGTGTGCTTTAGTGCGTGTGCTCACAGTTCACAGTCTGAGGGATATGTCTTATGCTTGTTGTAATAGGCTTTGCTCCAGTGAGTGCAGGGCTTACAGGTGTATTCTCTTCTACACACACACACACACACACGCACACAAACAGAGTAACATTAGATTTCAGGAGTCATCTCACCTTACTGCTTTGCATGCCACTTAGTTTCTCCCTGCCACTAAGGTGAAGCTGTTTTCACATTACTAATCAAAGTATAGTGGATTTTCAAATTCAGCCACTTCTCGGGAACTATGGAAAACAAAGCAATGTCACTGATCATATTTTGATACAATTTAGTGTACTAAGGGAAATCAATGAGCAAGGTTTGATAAAAACAAAAATGTAAACATGATGTGTTGAAGTGAAAATGCACAGCTCGAGCATTTGATGCACATGGAGCTGCATTTGTTACCACTCCCCTGTTTGGCCCATTCAGATCTGCATGGACACTTTTAGTGGTTTGAGTACTCACTTGAAAATACGGTATGTGACATCCCCACCTGAGCACCTGCAAGCCTGGCCACCAACTGGGACACCTGGCAATCCACCTGTCACAAATGAGTCGCACACCTCTCGGACTCGGTAACAGAGTGGACACATGATCCCAGGACACATAAGCTAGCAACACCCTGCAGGGGCTTCTAACTCTGACAACAGGTACATCTGTTCCTCATGATTTGTCCCATAAAGGAGCGGCTGAACCACATTCAATGGCACAAACAAGATAGGTACAGAGCGCAACGTCAGCATAAACAAGATTATTTTTCCATGCGGTCACAGATTGGGTTCCATTTTCTTTGACTATTAAAACAGTCGGTTTAATTTGGCAACAAAGATGTCATCATAATAACTCAATAGCTGCATTGTCCAATGCTTTTAGATATACGTTATCAGATAAAAAGCGTGTGTTGGCAACATTTCCAGGCCTGTCACTTAAAGAAAAAGGCCCAGTGAGAGATGGACAGCCGGCCTCACAGTTGGTCACAGCATCATCTTGCCAAGGTTAGGAAAGGTCAAAGTCACCACATGCTTCCTAACCAGAGCCATATCACTGATACACCTCCAAAAACCCACATTAGTTGCATAAACAAAAAGAGGCAGGACATTTTGCGGTTTGTTGTTGAGGCTCAAAATAAATTTTATGTCCTGGATTTAGCAGCATTACTGGTTCTGTCAAAATTGTCACAGGAGAACTGCACGTGTAGTTACATGTAATGAATCATCGATGAAATAATAGTTTTAGGATATAAAATAAGTCTGCCCATGGACATGTCTGACTTTTCTTGGTAGCTCTGTATTATGACAAATTCACAGAGGACCCAACGCATTAATACTTGAAACAGTCTGCAGGAGACTTAATCCAAATACAGCTCTGTCGTAATGAACACTTAAGCCCCCAACAGACTCTGTGACAGTGTGTCTCTAATAGACCACGGATTAATATTTCATGCATATTAGGATCCTTAAATTATAAAGTAACTGTAATTTACATTAAGTAAAACACCAATATATGAGAGAACATTCAGAATTATTTTGTGGGTCAACATAATCAGGCACTGTACATTACCACTGCATGTTAAAATATGTTTGTTTGTTATGTTTGTTATCTACATTTTTCATTTAATTTGAACCATAGAAAGGCATTCATCCACAAGTTCTGAGACCAGATTAGTATAAAATGAATTAGCAACAGCTCCACAAGGTGTACTTAAAGCTTGGTTCCACATAATGTATCATTTACTCACTAAATGTCTTTTTCTGCCAGCATTCTGTCCACCATACAAATTAGCAACAAATGCCCAACACATCCTCTATTGACAAATTATGGGTAATTTATTCACTGTTCTCAACTGTACCTCAGGATATTAAACTACATTTATATTGGGGGAAAAAGGAGCGTAGCAATGTTCCCATTCATCTTGATTAATTTGGTAGTCTGGCACCAATGCATCACTCAATTCTGTTGGTTAGTGTAAAAAATGATAATACCAAAATAAAATGTTCTAAACTTTAGCTTGCATTGTAAATAAAAAGGTATTATTGCTTAAATCACTGTGCAGTGCCTTTCCAAAACTTTAAAGAAAGAAACAATAATATGGTGCTTTATTAGCTTTCTTTTCATTTTTATTCTCATTTTCTTTACAAATGTTTATTTAATCAGTCCTGTAGTGAGAGTCACCAGAACTTAATAGTGAAGAGGCTACGTAATGTCAGTCTTCTTCCCCCAATGTCTTGCAGCTAATGCATGATATTCTGGAAACAGAGAAAACAGGAAGTGACTTTGGTGGCTGATTCACTGGAGTAGACATTCAAACAGGGAGCATGCAAACGTGGGTCAGCACATAGATCCCACTCAGGAGAAGAGCCCCCCGCAGGCTACAACATGCAGCTAAAGGTGGACTGCTCATTGAGGAACATTATAATGATGTTTGTCACTGCCGATGATTCTGCTTGAGTAGAGAACAAGAGGGGCGCGAGTGGCTTTGTACTCAATGGAGCAGAAGAATGGCTGAGAGAGGTGGTGGTGGCGGTGGCGGGGTGAGGGAGGCGGGGGTTGATTAGATAGGTTGGTACAGTGAGCCGGCCAGCACTGGCTGTGCAGTCACTGTGCTGTGGGAAAAAGGTATGTATTGGGCATTGTGTAACATCCCTGCTGATGACCTCATTATACAAACATCAGCTAATGATTTAATGGTATATAATTAAACAGATGTTATTTGTGATTGTATGGTGCTTTGGCTAGCACATAGATGAAGCTGTGGTGATGATGTGCCATACTGTTTGTTACTGGCATGGATTCATGTTATCTCTGTCTAGCAGTGGGAAATGTCAGACGCATCCTATTATGTTTCCTGTTCAGTTGCAGTCACAAAGAAGCTATAGGTTACTCTGCAGTGCAGACAAAAGACAGTGGCTTTAATTTGATGGTTATCTCTCACTATTTGACCCCATTCAGTCCCATCAACTGTTAGCTAACCCAGACTTGTGGATGTATAGCCTCAAGACATTGTTGTAGGATCATTGGCTTGACCTGGAAACACAATAGTAAACAGTACTTCTGACCATGTATCAGACTTTTAGCCTAATTCTGCAATAACAGAACCAAGTTGTGAAGACAGCACTGACATATTACCACCTTTTCCGTTGATGTGGCAGCTAAACAGTTACGGTGTTGTGTTTCTGGCCACCGGATGAATGTAAGTCACCCTCTTTAAGCTGTGATTTCGGTCTCTACCAATTCCTAAGGAAAATAGGAAATAGGTTTTCTTATCTTATCTTATCTTTCTTCTTATTTAGCTGCTAAATGCTTCATCATCTAGTCCATTAACTGTGTGTCTGCCATTTGCCATTTGCTGCAGCCTAAAACGATGCGATGAGAGCAGTGAGAGTGAACCAAATTTTGCAGTCCAGACAGCTAAACAGAAAAGAAAATGAGCTGAAATTCAATATGAAGCTCTGTGAAGGGGAGCTGCAGATTCAGGTGATCATTCTCGGCAGGTACATCACTACAAGCAACCACTTTACTTTTACTGTAATTTCATACATTAATATAGATCAGCCGCTCTAATATTGTACAGTTTGCAAAAGTCCTTCCTGAGAAAAGTTTCTTAGTGACTTTATTAAATTATAATATTACAATTATATTGACCATACTAACAGTGTTTTTGCATTAGATTTATTGGAATCATCCCTCATCTGTCATATTAACCAACAGCTTAGTGAAATATCTTCAGAGAGCAAAGCAGGAGGAAAACATCTCTTACATGTCAGTGTGACTGCTGTAGTTGGTCACAAAATTTCAAAGAAGAAAAATTGGGTAGCTGATTTGATGTTTTCAGTCTTGGAGTGTGAAAAAGCAGAATAATTTGTCGCATATGATTGTGGTGTTGGTGAGAACACAGTGACTAGAGGGCTGTTGTGTTAGCTACTCTGAAGAGGCTGCACCTGGCCACTTGAATTGGCCAGGCTTGAGGGTAGACACACAGAGAAAGAAAGTAGGATCAAACACTGAATGATAAAAACATCAGAGAAGGTTGTGGAGGTGCTCCCTTGAGAGGTTAGTGGCGTGTGTGTGTGTGTGTGTGTGTCTAACGGTGTGCATGAGTCTACGCGTGTGCGCTTGTATGTGTGTCATGTTGTTCCTGTTTTTTATAACCTGCTGTGCAGAAGTTAATCATTAGCACACCTCACCAGCTGTTTTGGTGTCATTCAGGTTTACTTGTCTCAAACATCTTGACGCAACAGATCCATTAGTCTCCAAATGGAAAGCTGTTGGACACATGTTGTTTTGCTGTCAGCAAAGATTGACCAGCATTACTCTTGAAAATTACTTTGCAGCAGTTGCAGGAGTGCAATCCAACGTGGCCACCAGTTTCCGTCTGTTCCTCTGTGCAGTTAGAATCAGTGAAGCGTGGCTAATATGGAATTTGATTGTAATTTTCATTTGTTCTCTTGCCGGCAATGACTGTGGGTGTTAACACTGACTAAATGAGGTGACGCTCAGTTGTTAAGGTGAATGTGTTATTCCTGGACTATGCTTTTGTCTGTCTCAACCATCATCTTAATCAAGAACAATTTACCAGAACAATCCTCATGGGTAAAACTGATAGATACAGTGAATAGATTTCATTGTGTTCAGCTGGAGATAAAGGCAATTACAACAGAATGGGATCAAGTGGTTTCAAAAAGAAATTTATGTGACTCATATTGACCAGAGTGCTCCTCACACTAGAGCGCAATGTACTGGAGGCAGCAACATTGTATTAGATTTTCAGTTCGTGTTTTAGTATATTTCAGAAAAATACATTACTTAAAGTGGTCTATTCCATAATACTACAATATTAAAGACATATTATCAAAACACTCATAGGTATGTCACCAACCCTTTGTGTATAAAACTGGGATATAATAATGAATGTGTAGCTGTAGCTTGATTAGCTATTAATCAGAAATAATTTGCAATTTAATACATTTAACACACTTGGCATGTAGTATTGACAATTTTTTTTAAATAATTGACTGCAGTTGCCTTGATTACAGTGTATTTATGCTGTTTTGTAAATTCATAATTAATTGTTTCTTAATTCAGGAGAAATATGTGGGCAAAAACCAAACACACCAGAATTATCTGTAATTTCCTGTAAGCAGGAGTCCTCTTATTTACTCCAAAATCTAAATACTCCTTCATAAAAGAATTTCACAGATGTCAATAATAAAATAAAGTACAACAGCAAACAACGCCATAAGGTTCAATAACTATTACTGTAATATTTTTGCATGTCTGGAGGTCCAGCCAACACTAGTGACACCTACACACACCTAGTGGGTATCTCTTAGCAGACACGTTTGTTTCCCTTTAGTTTTCTTTCTTTTGATGGCTTAGACTTGCTACAAAGGTCACAGAGCACTGAAGCACACCATGGAAAAATAATATAAATGAAGATTCCCAATCACAAACATCCAGCTCTAAAGCCAGTCACATAGCTTAATGGCATCTGGCCAGTCTGAGGTACAAATTCTTATTTAGTTTGAATGACAAGGATTTCATAAAAAAAAAAACATTTGGTCACCCTAAACCTAAATTAGCATTTATAAGAAAAAATAAGGAGGCAAAAGTGTCTGCATCTGCTTCATGTCCCATCATTAATGTTCATAATGAAACTATTCATTCATTAGCAAAATGGTCAGCTGGATTTTGCTTTCCTCATTTATATTTGAAATAAAGCTTAACGTCAACCAGCAACAGTGAACACAACAGCTGTGTAACAGTCAGGAGGATGATCAGAATTTCATTCAGTCAGTGTTTTGGAAGCCTGTAGTTGCTTTATCAGGATTGTCTCGCTGTGAACCAACCTGCTTATCGCTGTGTCGTTGGTCAAAACGCACACACACACACACACACACACACTTGTGAATGTTAATTTTGTGCACCAGAGTGTGCATTGTCTGTAGCTCATGGTCCTTATCACTTTATGTCCTTTGTGGGTTATGTGTTTATACATTTATATATACTGAAAATACAGGGAAATACTTAGTGTTTTGTGATTTTTGTAAAACATGCTTATATGCAGACTGTGTGTCAGTTGTATGGCCATTCGGATTCAACAAGGAACTAGAGACCATAGACACAGCTTAATTTCAGATCTGCAACATTTAGTTTTTTATTTTAATGAGGTGTTGGCTCTTCATACTTTTTGAGGGTACCACATACTCTAACACCCCACCCCCACCCACCACCCATTTTTATGGGATGAGACACAAAAGTGGGCTGTCAGTGCTGAAGGTAAATGCTCAAGGCCAGCCCACCAACCTAACCTACACACCCTACTTTCACTATACTACGGACGTCACACTACTTGATGGGTTTGACAGTTGAACATAAATAACTAATGTATAATAGCTGCATATTTAAAGTGTAGTGGTGCCTTCACACTGTACATGTTACACTTTTCTTTTAGTGTTCTTAGGGAAGGACTTTTGTAAGCAAATAAATAGGCAAAGAAAACAATAAACATTGAAAAGGTCTTTTTTTGAAATGTAGTTACTGCCTGTAATCCAATTACCTATCATTTTAAGTTATTGATATTTGTGCAAGAATATGATCCAGGCTTGTTGCTAATGTCAATTTAAAATCTATCTGGAAGAAGCAGGGCATCTTGCATGTTGATGAGAGTCTTGCATACAAAAATAACTCCCCAAACTCCTTCAAAAAAGCTGCTATGGAGACAGTGAAGCAGCTTATTTTGCCTCCTAGATTGCTGGGACAGATGGTGGAACAAAAATGACAGGGAACACATCCGTTTGCAGGTCACAAAAAGTACTGACAAAAAGAAAAAAGGAAGGAAGTATCAGGCATCCATAGGCAATATAACAGGAGTCAGCAGTGATGGTTCCAACAAAGCTAAATGGCTAAATTGTTCCAACACAGTGGTTTTACCACTTTGCCACAAGTTCCAAAAGTCATCTTAGCTTGACGGAGTTAGAAATCAAAACCACTGAAGAGCCACCTGGTTCTGTAATGCTCCTTGTAACCAAGTTCCGATACTTCAGCAGTAAAATTCAGTTTATAGGACCAGAACGGTTCTAACCCTGATAGTGTTCGCTTTTAAAAAGCACCACTGAAGCTGTATTTCAGCTATATAACAGTCAAGTGTCTGATCACACATACTCCAAAAAATTACCTGGGTGATACCATACAAATTGAACTGTAATTTGGTCAGTAGCATTACATGATTAACCAAGTTTCCACCCAAATTTAGTGCAAATTAAGGTTCACATAAAGACAGGTGGATGAAAACAGACTTATATTTACTGAGGCATGGTACTGTTGTAAAATCTTACTTATACTATGGTACTATACCATTGATGGAAGAGAGCAAATTAACTACAACCATAAAAACCTCATTGTGAAGCTTATGACATCAGCCTTTTGCAAGCCAGTTTTTTCTAGTATCCTGGAAAAAGGCCAAATTAAATATTTTAATATGAAGTATAGTTCTTGCATGTGCACATGGAAAATGGTAGCCATTACTCTCAAGACATACGTACAGTATACGGGCACACTCTGTTACTGTTCACACATTGATACTACAGAAAGATGACAGCATTTGCATTTCTGCATTGCTTTGCCTCATGCAGAGAAAATATCATATTCTGACTTGGTAACATAAGGGGTGGTAGATACTGCATTATCACAAACTTTGAATTCACATCAAATTGTCACTAATATTGTTCCTTCAAGCATGTCACTGTCTTTTTCTGTTCTTTGACAACTGAAACTGTGAAACCACATGCATTATCTACCCAACAGAAATTTTAAACATGTTTGGCAGGTCAGGTCATTAAGGAGGCCCCAAATTCCTTAAAGATGCGTGCACATGTTAATTGTCTTGTGGGCACAAGTTAATATCTGCAAGTCCTGTTATAGCTGTGCTTTTTTCCAATGTTTTTGCTAGAATAAATGTGTCTTATATCCACCATGAAATGCTAAGTTGTTGGGAAACTAAACACAAGTAAACTCATTATAAATGAGTTTAGCCTGGAGGGGGGTTGAAAACTTTCCCTGTGTACATGTGTTCTTAGAATGTTAATAATATTTCTGCACAACAACAGGAAAAAAGTGTGGAGCAGTTTAAGGAGTAACCTACTCCTTAAACTGCTCCAGGTGGTGGATGTTTAATATGTTGTGACATTCAGAGTATAAGAGTAGAACAATGTGTCTACAGTAAGTTATTTTGTAGTCAACTTGTTCCCACAGGATATTTATCTTGTGCGCTTTAAAGGGACATTTCACCCGTGGAAACATTAATATGTATTGAAAGTGGGTTATATATGTAGTCGAAATGTAACATAAATTTTGAATTTGGTGCCTATTTGACCGAGAAAAGAGTGTTTGTAGTCTCACCCCCTCTACAAAGATATGAGACTTCCT
>NW_023339707.1:10432154-10468544 GCF_004916995.1 Morone saxatilis
TTCCTCCATGATTAAAAAAATGAATCCAAGGATGTGATTGGATTGTTGGATTTCAAATCAGTAGAGGGTGTCAACAAAAGTAATATTGTAACTAATTATTTTTAGAGTAGTAACTGTAGTATTATTACTGAAAATTAGTAATTAGCTACACTACTAGTTACTGGGAAAAGTAATATTATTACTGTAATAGTATTACTAGTAATGAGTTACTGCCCAACACTTCTCTCCATAATCACTAGCACACCCTACCGATATGGTGGTCTGTCTAAGCTGCAGAATTTCCCAGCTGCTCTGTCAGTGCCGCTGCTGGTTTTTTTTTTAGGTATTTGCTCATCACTTCCCAATATCTCTATGTTAACATATATGCGGGGAGTGATGAGGTTGGAGCCTAGATGCCTTAATCTAACTATGTTGCACTGCTGTAATTTCTATAATTTCAAACATGAGTTGTCTGACTGAAATGTTCAGAGCTAATGCTAGCTTTGCTAATTCTGACTGAAATGATCCTATTCATGCTATTTTTTAGCAAAGATTAAAAGACCAGTGTGCAGGATTTTGAGGCATTTAGTGGTAAAGTTGCAGATTTCTTTAAGCATCACAAGCCTAGTGCCATCCCCTTTATAGTCAAGAGAAGGCAGGCATCTATAGAATAGAAGTTCTAGTCACAATAGCTGATAAAATTGCAGAGATTTCTAAAACCTTTGGTATGTCTACTTCATACTAACAAACTGCCAGCTTTTGTACTTTAATTTATTTCATTCTTTTTTACTGAAGAACAGACAATAATCTGACACCACACGCTTTTTTGTACTCTCACATATATGCTCACATGCACTATATGGCTATATGTTACAGAGGGCTCTCAGATCCCTCACAAAAGGCTGCTTCACATAGACTTCAGTGTACTCCCAGCACAGCTTTGGCAGTGGTGGAGAAAGCCTTATGATGTGTGTCAGGTTTTCTGACGTGTTGCTTTGATACTGATAGACCCTCATGGGTGGCACCGGAGGAGTCCTCCCACAAACCAGAACAAACAAACCGGCAAAACCATCACAAATGTCAGAAGTGACATAATGAGGGCAATGAGAGTACCTCACTTACAACTGAACAACTAAATGCTGTCTGTGGCCATGAGACATTGTTGGAGTGTTGAAATTTTATCTCCTGACCTTTGCTACTTTGTTGGAAAGAAAACAAAATATGTGTATTGATATAATCCTGGCTCAGATCTTCATATAATATCATATCAACCTTACAATGGGCAATCATTGTAGTTTAGCTGGTGTAGGTGTAGCCTAGAGCTGCTGTTCTAATTAAATGACCATTTGTGTAGACAACGGCTGTGTTAAAGTGTTGGCTCAGAGTCCCTGTCTGGTGTTGTGAAATATGACGCATTTTATTTCTCTGTAATTGTAGACAAGGGTACAGCGTTTGAAATAAAGGCCTCAGTGTTGTGTCCCCCACAGAGGACAAATATGAATTGCTGGGTCTATGATAACATTGTACTTACCAAAGTATCAAAGTACTATCAACAAAGCGAAACCTAAATCTGATTAGGCAATACAGTAAGCAGTCAGTCAATCCAACTGGTTGTAAACTAGCAATCCAACAGCCAGTTTAGTCATATTATCAAAACAACAACAAACAAAATGTTGTAATAATCCCTCATTGAACAACTGTGTATGTGCACAACTGCGTCAAGAATGGTCAAATTTGAACCACAAAGCTGGTCTGCAAACTGTGATGGATGTGTACATGTGTGTTTACTTTTTGCCATGTAAATAAGTTTGGCTTATGTGGGCTTTGTTTGAAATCTTATTGTATTTATTGCCACATTGGACTTTTTTATCTCATTTTTATATCTTGGCTGAGTACAATCAGATTATAACAGTTATAAACAATGGGCAAACCTATAAAAATAGGTTTTGCCAGTCTCTGGGGTTTTTCCAATGGTTTCACTTCTCACCTTGCTGTCATGATGTAAAAGTGTACTCCAGGGTGTGTCAGTCCACATTACATCACAGTGGGGTGTGGTTAAAGGGTAACAGCACATTTCAGACTTGAAACACTCGGAACAAGTAATGTACAAAATTACTATATTGAGAAAATCTTGTCCAATTTCCATATTGTGATAGAAATATAATGGCATGATGAAAAAAACCTATTGATCATCAAAAGTTTTACTATAATTTTATTTATGCAATTTATCTGTGCAGTATGACATCAAAAAGTAACATAAACTTTCTTTCTCAAAAGAACATCTTTTCATGGTTTTGGTGAGCCAAAGACTGCCAGTAATATTCTGAAATTACTCAGGACAATTGCAAAAAGATGACGCCAGACCTGGCAGTTGTGTGCATAAATAGAGAAATAAAACACTCATTCAACCATGACTAGTTCCTTTCAAACTTATAGCTTTGCACCCAGTACTGAATGTTCATGAGCTTTTGAATTGAGTGGAGGCAGAGCGACAGAAGAAAATGCACTGTGTTTTTGGGTTAAAGCTTGATAAGGCAGCGTTTTATGTGGGGTTACAGGAGAGCGGTGGGGGAGCAAGAGTGTGAAAGTTATGTTGTCAGGGAGAAGAACAATTGGAAAGGACAGGGAAGGGACAGGAGATAAGAAGCACAACAAAAAGCATCATCTGTTTGTCAGGATGCCTTGCTGTAATGCTCCAGTAAAATGTATTGGTTTTTCTCATGTTTCATTTCTGTGAGCAGAGGTAAGGCAGGGGAGAGGGAGGGCAAAATAGAGCAAGTGGTGTTTCTTTTGCGGTGTTGACACCTACAAAGAACTTTCTATCTCCGTCTTGACATCTCTGTTTTCATCATCAAACACTCCCAGAGTGCAAAAAAAAAAATCTCCAAGAGCTGCAACATAAATATGTATGCTGTTAATTATTCCATCCTCACTTTATTTAAAATCTGCCAGCACGTGTGTATGTTTTTGATTTAGTACCCAACTCAACTTAACTTTTATTCACAACTACCCACATTAAAACCTCCAACCGAGCCCACATGAGACCACTTGATTGGATTGAAGTGGTGATGTCAGTTTTGGTTCCAAGGGAGGATGTCTTGACTTTGTGTAGGGCAAATTGATGTCAGGGATGTTGGAAGGGGGGTGGTGGTGGTGGAGGGAAAGCAGTGGTAGAGGGGTCTCCTGATGCATGCTAAAGTGCCAGTGAGTGGACTGGCATCTATTATTTATCTCCCCTACCCACCATTAAGCCTGTAATGAGCTGGTTTAATTCACTGGGCAAACAGGCTTACAGCAGTCATGTATCAATAAATGTTAATTATCCTGGCTCCTGGTCGCGTCTCAGAGTGCCCCAACGCTGCAGTCCTGGCCTGATTGCTCCAGCATGGAATCCAATATGTTAGATGTCAATGCCGCATCAAATAAGGAATGCGGTGTGTGTTGTTTAGACAATTAGGGCTGCCCTCCCTACTCTTGGGTTTAGCATAATGGAGCAAGACCTCTATCGCTACAACAACGCTGGCTCATCTGGATTCTCTGTCAACAAGGTTATTGATCTGTCAATGGATCAGTGTCAAATTATTGTCTTTTAGTGCAGAATTATGGATCAGTCATTTTGCATCCCACACCCTCAATTGAGCAATCACTTGGAGAATTATGAAAAATTGACTAAATATATGTTTCTAAAATCAGAAAATTGTTTGTTGGCTTTAAGATTGAACAATCCATCTTAAGCTGCTCATCAAGAGATCATTGTCTTCTACAGTATGTTGATTTATGACATAATACGGAGTGGATTACCATAAACCACAGCTTTTGACAAATACTACACATTCTCTGAAGAGGTGTTCAGTACATATACGAATTAATCTTAAAACTGAACTGACTAAACACAACTGTTCACTTACTTATTGAAGGTACTTAGCATATAAAAAGGTGAACTACGTAGTCAGTGACTGAATGAAACAATTAGAATCAGCAAAGTGATTCACAATTTCTACTTCTAATTCTCACTGGGATGCTAAACTAGTGAGAGAATACTTATATACAGGAATAGTTTGGGAAATGCCTTGAGAAGACTAATACCACTCCCATATTTAAACAAGAGGCAAAACAATAACCTCATGTGTGGGAACCAGTAAATCTAACTCCCATCAGTCCAGTGAGGAGTCAGCTCTTGAGTCATTGGAGATTTACAGCTCAGGCACCCACAGATCACATGTCTCTGATTCTTACGTGTAATTCAGTTTAAAAAGAATGTCTTCTGTGATTTCTCTCACTTTTTGGGAGAAGACTACATCTTGCAACCCGTCAGTTCTGAAACTGAATGTGATATATCTGCGCCCACCTTGCCTCTGTCAAGTTGAATCAGCGAGGGTGGCTGTGAAAAAAAAAACAATGTTTGGGATTAAGAATACATTTCAAAAGGAATAACATTACTAAAAGGCAAACATATCCTTTCGGACCATATTGCCAGTGAACCAGCAGCACAGCACAGCAGTTTAATCTCTCTCCCTCTCTCTCTCTCACACACACACACAAACACACACACATGCGCACACACGCCCACACACACATGACTTTCTTAAGACATGATTTGGTTCAGCTGCTCTGGTGCATTTCTTTCCAGTTCAAGTGCAGTTCAGTCACTCTGATCCCCTCAGCAGTCCCTAGGGTTCATCCAGTGAGACACGCATGACATGATTAATGGGCAACAGAGGTGGCTGAAAGAAAGGACAGCATTAGGACAAATTAAAAATGAGGGTGTGAAGTTAATGAACAGGTAAGAAGTCAGTAAAAGTAAAAAAAATCCCTCAGTAGATTTGGCACAACCACCTTCGGGAAACCTATTCAATTATAACTTGTTTTACAATGTATTTATTTATTATTGTTGAATAAATGCATTTATTCATGTATTAATAAAACATCTTAAGTTTTCCAATGGGTGATGGAGATACAGCAAAACCCCGCATTACACTTGATGCGTTTTTAAGTTTTTCAAAATAAAATCTGCACATGTCAAAGGTAAGTTTAAGGCTAAAGCTGGCAGTCAGGTCTTGGGTCAGCCATTTGTGGCTACAGAGGGAGCTGCGCAAAATCTGATAAGCTGCCTCATGTGATGCCACTTGAGTCAGAGTGTGGAGTTTGAAACAAGTGAGTTTACCAGACCTCTGTAGCCCACTCCTCATCTCCGCTTGAGGCTTGGCTGCTTTTTTTAAAACAGTCGATCACGACTCTGACAATGTTATAGAAGTGCAATGCTAAATGTGAGTAATCGGAGGGTCGCTGATTTGATTCCCGGCTGCCCCAGTCCAATCGAAGTGTCCTTGGGGAAGATACTGAACCCTAAATTGCTCCCAATGGCAGTGCCGTTGGTGTGTGAGAGTGTGTGTGTATGGTGCTTAGCATCATTGTGAGCACTTTAGATAAGAAGTGCTGTATTTCTCCTGATGAACAGTTGGCACCATGCATGGCAGCCTCTGCCTTCAGTGTATGAATGTGACAAGTGTTGTAAAACACTTTGTGTGGTCGGTAGAGCAGAAAAGCACTGTATAAAAAGTCAATTTACTATTTAAATCAATGGAGTACTCTCTTAAGTTATGGTTAGGGCAATAAAAACACTTGAGGTTGGGGAAAGATCGTAGTTATAGCTGACAAAAACGCAATTATGAATTGCTGGTCTGAAAGGAGAGGTGAACTCCCCTTTCCTGCAAGACAAGTCAGATGAGCTACATGCCCCTGACCTTCACACCTTTCTACAATTAAACCAATACAGACTTAATTGCTACAGATACAGAACCACTTTGGAGATGCTCTCTGCTGTTCAGAGCTTTTTCAGGGTTGCACCTGTTTGTTTGACAGCGCCACTGCTGTCTAACTCCATTACTTCAGTAAATAACAAATCAGAGTTCATGTTCCCTGATCAGTAGATGACAAAATGAGGTGAAACAACTTCACAAACACTAAATGTTCTATTATCCTTGATTCAGTTCCAACCAGCAGAGTGCTTCTATGTTAAGAGAACCAATTTGAGAGCACAGATATATACAGTATACAGCATATGTATGCATATGTATATATCCATATGCTTTCAATGGAGGATATTTACTCTGAAAGATCAGTAAATAGAATTTCAGTGTCTCCTGAAAAGCCAAAGCAGAAAACAACACGCAGGTATAATGGAGGAACAGGAGTTAAGGGTAATTTCAGTGCCTACCTGTGGATGTTGCACAGTGTTCACACTGACTTTTCACTGTTGTTGCATTATGTGTGTGTGTGTGTGTGTGTGTGCATGCGTGTGTGAGAGTGTTACATGACTGAGAGAAAAGAACAGGGGGAGACAAAATGTGCCCCTCTAGCCTTTGTAATTATCTGCCAATTTTCTCTCCGTCAGTTGCCTTTATCATCCCTTTCAGATCTCACCTAGGGGTCGGAGTCTGTCACTCGGTGGCACCTCCATCTCTCAGTGTGTGCCGGATGAAATGTAGAAGTCCTCCCATTGACCTCTGCCTGCCAGCTCCCTCTTCCCTCTCCCCTTATTTGTTTCCTCGTAACAGGAGACATTTGGAGATAAGGATAATTATCAATCAGCAATCTCAGCAGCTATTTATGCAGCCACTGAAGAGGAGGCAGTGGATGGGTGTTACTTTCTGACACCGACTCAAGATGGCATAATAGATTGTCTCTTTTTTTGTCCACGGGGCTCTTGCACATAGACAGTTTCCGTATAGGAGATTTAGACATCAGGAATAAGCTGAATCATAAGAAAAGCAGACTATGGCATGTGATGGCCATTCAAAAAAACAAAAAAACAACAACAACAAAAAAATAACCACTGTCAAAATCTTGCCTTATGTCATTTTATCACAATTTGGAGGGAGGTTTATTCTTCAAACTGCCAAGAAACTTGACATTTTGCAGGCAGACCCTTGGGTTAAACTGATGTCAGTGGCCTTACCCTCAAGCTTCATGCCACTTACACCCCGGCACTCTCCGACAAAAAAAAAAAAATCCCCCATCTGATGTGACATTTGTACAAGCAGAAAAAAAAGGGCATGAGGCCAGAATTAAGAGCATTAATACTGCGTTAGACATAGCTTTCCTTCCCATCATGCAAGTTAGGGTCATACATGAACAGGCAATCCCACTATAAGCCTTAATTTTCTGGCTTCCCTCATTTTAAAATGTCACAACTTTATTGCTCACAAAACAATTCTGTCAGCCAAAGGGGACAGGGTATAATTAGAAAATATGTTCAAGCTCAAGAAAACATGATTGAGCTAAGATGCCTCTCAAGGTTTTCAGCATCACTTGTTTTCCGAGACACATTCAAAGAACATTGTGTTTCAAGCAGCAGTTAATTTCGAGGGTAGCTCATCTGGTTTTTATTTTGTTTTTTTAAACCAAAAACATGCCAATGTGTCATACCCTTGAGGACTTGACTAAGCTCCAAATAAGACAAATCCGTGTTATTAAAAAAATTAAAAAATTGTAAATCTGCGTATTTCTTGGTGACAGACATTGACACGCCAGTTAGGTCAGCCTTGTTGAGTGATCAGCCAAATCAATCCGAAATGCAGATTTCAAGTGACACAAAAATGTTTGGAAAAATTTTCCTTTTTTGAGTGATTCTGACAAGTAATGTGAAAAGTAGTTTGTAGACATGTTCAAATATGTGGCAGAATGTCAGGTGACATCTTGAATGTCTTTTAATGAGTGCAGCATCAACACCGAAATATTCAAATAGAGCGTCACAATTTTTGTCCTCGTCCAACTTGTTGAATCTCCCTGATCTTATAACTTTCTCACACAGGTCGAATGCTTCAATACCCAGGTTTCAGTAGGAAGGGATTATTAAAAGGCATGCTGCCTTTCGGGAAGAAATGCCCGCCTTGACACTGAGACAAGCCAGCAGGGGTTTTGACAGGTTGGATTACAATGGGTAGGTGTAGTCCATGCAGAGAGGTGTTATTACAACCAAAGTTAGAGCCACAACCACCTACTGCATGTCAAGTCGGGGCGACAATAAACTTACTCCAGACAGCAGAATTCTGTTTTTTAATTTATATACATCAATGCGAGAATACCTGTAGTTTGCTGAAAGAAAAAAGCTACACAGCTTTAAGTATTGATAACTTTCAATCGACTTACAGAGGTAAACAAGAGGTTTGTTTTCTTTTGTGGAGGGCTTTTTGCCCTGGATAGGACAGCTGAAGATTGACAGGAAAGGGAGGGAGAATGATAGAGGGCGCACAGTAAAGGACCACAGCTTAGACACCAGCTCTACCAGGAGAGCTACCAGGGCGCTCTAAACAAGAGCTTTCTAATCAAAAGTCAGATTCAGACTCAAACATGGCTGACATATATGCCAAGTCTTCAATATATACAATATATTTTTTGTAAATGTTTGCTGTACAACACTTTGTAGCATTGCCATAGTGTCATATTTCTGTACTCATATGTATGTGCCTAAAAGCAAAATGGAGATGCTTCTAACTTAGTAAGAAAAGTTTTTTTAATTACTTTGTTGGTCTATTTTAAGATGATTCTGTTTTACAGCTACAGCATGAAGATCTCTGTTGTCACCACATTGTGTCACTACCATCTGTTTTTACATCTGGAACCCCAGTTCCCAATTGGGAAGCTGTTGAACATTATCTCATCTATAGTTAGCCGGGCTAATATCAACTGGCGTTGACATTTCCTTCTCTCATTACACTGTTATCACAACCTTGTAACCTTTGAATTAATTAGTTGCTGCAAGTCAATTAGCCTCCTCAGCAAACGCACCCTGCCTGTCAAAACACCCTTCAAACCTCAGAGCTCCAAAGAGTTTAAAATAATCTCCTAGGGGTTGATCTTGCAAACTTAAATTTGTTTTGAAATGTCAGTTTTACTCGCTGTGTGGGGGCTCCCAACAAATAAGGAGCGAAGCTTTTACTCTTTCAAAAATCGTCACACAAGGTCGACACTGCTTGATGACTTTAAATAGAATTTTGGTATAAATTGTTATGCTCACAGTCAATTTTGACGGCTCTGTTTTGGTGTACAAAACCATACAAATCTGAATTCAATATGACAACATACAAAGAGGGCATGCTTTGTTACTCACTGTTGTGCTCTGCTTGGTGATGCATATAAGATATAGTCTCCTATTTTTATATGCACACATGGGTTTGAACTGCATTTCATAGTTCTGCTTCTCCTGCAGGGAACTTTCACCCAAAGGACTCCATCTCAGGTGTCCAGCTGTGTCTTGAGGCACTCATATTAAAGAGGGTGCACATCAATTACCCAATTCCTCAGCTGCTTATAAAAAATTCAAGCAAGAATTGTTGGGGGGTTTTCAGCCAACCATGCTATACTGCATGTATGCAGTGACTTCAAAAACACTCTTTGAAATGGTTCCCAGTGAGAGATAGCTTAATTTATAAATACAAGTGTGTCAAGGACATGTTTCCTTTGTGGTTGACTTGTGCTTTATTACTCTGTTTTTCATTCCATATATGGATGTAATAACACACACCAACTGGGTCACTAGTGAAAGTCAGAATCATCAGGTGACTTCTGTGCATTGCACTGTGCCCACTGGACTCAGAGGACTTGTAATTAACTAGTGATCACTTAAAAAAAAATATCTTTGTAGTTTAAAAATACAAACAGCTGAGAACCTTGATGGAACAAAGCGGCAAGGGGAAACACACACAGAGGTGAAACTCAAATAATAAAGTCCAAAAGCAAGCAAAGTTCCTCCCAGTTCTTTTAGGGGCACTGAATGGCTGCTTTGGGTTTCAGGTCATGCTTGCAATGGATTTTTCTGGCTGTTACAGTCACTTAGAACATGCCTCAGCTGCCAAGAGGTGGATGAGAAATGGAGCTGTTAGACCTACAACAGCATAAAACAACTATTTATATCACTGCTGGTTTCACGGCTGGATTTATGATTCTTTTAACCTGTCTTTCCAAAAAGCAGTGCTGTCTGAAGCCCAGACATTGTAAAAACACATTACACTCTGTCGGATTCTCTGAAGCCAGGGATGTACAAAGATAAAAAGTATATATACTGCAACAATCTTTATCATTCTGCGACTGTACTGTATATTACGGAAAAATCTGTTGATAGTGTGACTTGAATGTGTTTATTATCAGTCTTATATTCACCAAAAATATGCTCATCATTATATTTAAATGTCAGCAATAATTCCTCAACTGCATGGCTACATTATGACTCTTACTGCTGTAAACTGTGATGCTTTGTTTAAAGTCAAGTGTAGTGTCAGTTGACTATAGCAATTAGTCAATATTTTCATGGTTCCATTGTCTCAAATGTGAGGATTCGCTGCTTTTCCAGTAATTATCATAATAATTTCAATAACAATTACATTTTTTATTTTGCTTTCGCCAACTATTGGTTGGGCAAATAGAGCCATGTGAAGGAGTCATTTTAAGCTTTGGTTAATTGTGTACTATTTATATATAAATTTTATGTAATAAAAATTTGCTCCACATCAAACAATAAAATCCTACTTTTACATTAATGCATGAGTGTAACAATCTAATGGTACATAATAGTATAACTGTCACGGGGGTTATTTCACTGCATTACACTTTTAAGACTTTCAGTACAATTTCCTGATTTATACTTACATGCTCTTACTTAAGTAACAGTGCAGGATTGAAACAATGTGCTATTTTGACAATAGCGTGGCATTCATTTATTTAAAGATCTAAATACTTCATCCAACTCTACTATACTATAAAGAAATATATAAATATAAAAATGATATACTATATTTATCTAATGCCTTGTGATTATAACCAGATTTTATTATTATTATTACGGCACTGTACTGTATTGTAATTGCATGTCTGATATAGTTTTTTCTTCATGTTTTATTGTGTTTTCAGATGTTGTTGGAATGCATTTCTTCTCCTCGTGTGAAGCTCTTTGAATTGACTCTGTGTTTGAAGGGTGCTATACAAATGAACTTGCTTTTCTGTGCTGTACAGATAGCTTATCACTTAGAGTAAGGAAAAATATAGTGTGGAAGACAGTGGCAGGAGTGACAGACAGTTAGAGGTGTTGATACACCTCCCAGCAAAAGCTACAATAAATCTTGACCTGCTGTCTACCTGTCAAAGCTGCACCGCTTGTCTTTCTAGTGATGTGTGATTTGTAGAAAACCATAGCTATAAAGACATGCAATTCAATTTAAACAAAACTGTAGATTTTTGTTTGAGCTTATTTATTGTTTGTGTGGTGTGGGGCGTGCAGGCTGCCAACAATAAGCTCCCCAAGTGGAGTAGACTTGCCTGTACGCATGTGTTGGTGCATTTCTGTGTGTTTTCTCGAGCTCACACCTCATGCTGTTTTTAATGGAATACATTGTCATATGAGATTCATATCCATTCCCTTCCCACACTACCGGGGTGCTTCTAAATGGCTCCTTTGTATAAACAGCAAATCTTTATCGTGGAATATAGATCAAAACAGGGAGAGTGCAAAAGCACACTGATGAAAAATGGCGCGGGAAAAGAGATGGATTTAGTCATGAATTTGAATAAGTGTGGAGGGAAATGGCACAGGTTAATCACAGGGATAAATCATATCTTTCTCTCAGCTTGAGGCTGCGGCTTGTCGATCCTTCTGTCGTTAGTCATCCGCTCTTAAAGACCTGACAAAAATACAAACGCATAAATAGGGGAGACAGGAATCTCTGGCAGCAATTCTGACCTTGCTTCTCAGAAAATCAAACGAACAAAGGACTTAGATTCAAATGCAGACAGTTTTCAGAACATTTTATTTGAAAACTGCAGCGCAAAACGAATACTCATCAGGAATACAATGCATTGCATATTCAACAAAAAATATGTTTTCGTGACAATTTCTATTGAAAAACAACAAAGAAACACTTTTTTCTACAAATTTGTAAAAAACCAAAACACGAGGTGTAGATATTTAATTACACATATATAAATACATCTTTACATACTGTATGATTTCTTCATGTTCCAAAGTCAGACGCTATACCTAGGTCAATACTCGACTCCCCTATTAATTTTGCATGACTCACAGGTTGCAAATTTCACAGCTCATCATTGCAAAGATTGTGTTTCAAGCAGGAGTTAGCTGGAAACACAATAGCTCTGAAGAGATGTGATCTCCTCTGGGGTAAGCTGAGGTTAATAATGATGAAATGCAGTGGCTTTCTTGTGTCTTGGGGTCAGACTTTGTGTTCTCAAAGTGGTAAGGATCCGCTAAACATATTCACAGGCCAGATGAAAATTGTGTGATTTAAGCGGGCATATAGCCAATACTGAGGACTGTATGCTGGTACAGACAAAAAGTTTGACAGAACGCATGGGTAATATATAAGACCTCTACCTGATTTTTCTCTCTCAATCTCAACCCACAGCTAGCTTGATTCACTGTCAGACAAATCCAATAGCTTCGACTCTCTCCGAAAATCTCCCAGCACTGTATATGACACTGAGATGATATGTGATGATACCAGAGCTAATTAACTTAAGGTCATGCTACACCATATCAAAATGAGATGCCGTTATCTGTGAGATATCAACATTACTGCTGTAGTGTTCGATGCCATTAATAATCACGACTTAATGCAAGCATGTACAGCAGCTTAACTTGTGAAGTGCAGGCAGTTACGCATCTGATTTATAGCTCAGGCTAACCTCTGCAGCATACAGTGCATCCATTTACAATTTAGGCATTTAACTGAGACTCTTGTCTGGAGCAATATACAGTAAGCGCAACAGTAAAATAAGAGTTTTTTTCAGTGTCAAAAGGCTAAAACAACAAGTGTTGTATCATCAATCAACAGAAGAAAAGTAAGACAGTGGCATCAAACATAACAAAGCAACAACAGGAACCGTATAGACTACCTATGAGCGTGACCTAAAGAAGGTGTTAATTGACACATTTACCCCAGACTTAATAAAAAAGTCTATGTCCCACTCAGGCTGAAAAGAAATGTCGAGCTCATTGATTGGAAGTGAGAAGAAGAATGGAGATCAGGCACAAAAGTAGCACAAACTTTTAACAAGCGAGGAGTGTGATAAGATGTAGCTCCAGAATGATGTTTGAGCCATCATGCCTGCAAGACAGACTTTCTGTCACACATACTGATATTCACAGTTTCCATAGCAACACATCTTTGATTTTTGTGGTGAAAATATAATTCTTTATTTCTTTAATTTTAGGTTTGGATAAAATAAAACGGCATTATTGCTTTAGTCAATAGGAAGGGTTGAGTGAATTTTGAATGTTTTATGTGTGAATGTTTAAAAAAAAGATGCTCCTTGTGCATAATGTCCAGTTCTGCAATGTTACACATTTTCCACTTGTGAGATCCCCAAAAGTAAACAGCCATTGCAAACTTAAAATTAGTGTGTACATGAATGGAGATCATGATTGGGATGCGTAGGGCTTTAAAAAAATAACAAGAGTAACACCAAATAAAGAGTGTTACCACCTCTGGTAACAAAGAGAGAATCACTGCATTTAATGAACCAGTGTGACTTCTACGATGCCACCTTGTATGAGCGCACACTAAATTTCCTTTGTGCTTTGGCTATAAGATATAAAGCATCACACAAACACATACTAATTAACAAACAAACAGAGCAAGATGTTCTTCCTGAGTAGCACACACAAATATATCATGTGTTAAGATTGCCAGTGACTGTCAACAGCCGGATTTGACTTTATGGATGCTTTTTAACAGTTTTAGCTGCTCTTAAACTTGCTTGAACGTTAACCCTTTTACTTCACCAGCTTCCATTCACTTCACACCAGCAGTTCTTCAAACCATATATATTGATAGATATTGTTGTAAATGGAATGTGTTTATACAGAGTTTCTCTAGTCCAGGGACCACTCAAAGCACTTTACAAGACTTGTCACATTCACACATACATTCATACACTGAAGGCAGAGGCTGCCATGCAAGGTTCCAATTGCTCCTCAGGAGCGATGCAGCGCTTCCTATCCAAAGTGCTTATCATGGCGGCAGCATCAAGACCAATTTGGGGTTCAGTATGTTGCCCAAGGACATTTCGGCTGGACTGGGGATGAGAATGAGCGACCCTCCATCTACTACACAACATGCTTAACCACCTGAGACACAGCAACACAACTGACATTAGTCATTCATATGATATTTTACCAGGATTCATGTTTGTTTTTTTCCACAATGCCCCAAGCAATAACAAAACTACAAAAATTAGTTAGTTTTAAAAGTTTTAGTTACCTAAACCCACTACAAGGAATTTTAGTTGTCTCAATTTAATACTGATGCCTCTTTAGGTCCTACATAAGCACACAAGACCATCAACGAGAAGATTATCTGTATCTGTATAGTTATTCTTAAAGGTCATTTAGGAGGCTCTATTGGCAGAAATGGAATTTAATATTCATAGATATGTTTTCATTATTCACTGGAAAATAAGAATAGTGTTTTTGTTACCTTAGAATGAAACATTTGTACCTACAGACACCACAGGTCGCCGCCCCTGCAGTCTGCCATGTTGAACCACCATGTTTCTACAGTAGCCAGAACAGACAAACCCAAACTGGGACTTTTCAGAGTATCGCAGCCACTTCGTAGTTTCTCCTACACACTTCACAGCCAGTTGGTTATTCAGATCGTCAAATACCGTAGACACCAGCGGAGTTGCAATCTGCAACTTCACTGCTAGATGCCACTAAATCCTACACACTGGACCTTTAATACCTACCACTGGGTCAGATTTGGTCAGATTTCCCTTGAAATCAATGAAACGAGGAAGAGGTAACATTACTGCTTTTGTCCAAAGAGGCCACTAGAATCGATACAAAATGAAAGTTCCTTGTTGCTGCTTTGAAGAGAGCCTGGGAGATAAAGACAGTGGCCTTAACTTTATATAAAGGATATATTCAGTATATTACCAAATATATAATGAAGAAAAAGGGGTTTCCTCCTTTCTCCTTCTTCCATTTAGTTAACAATTTATTTGAAATGTTGTACATAAACATAAGCTACCTGAAGTAATGTAGACGTATATAAAGTAAGGATTGAATTGATTGATTAATATTGATGGAAAATGTATTTTGATATATGACAAGTACCATCTTGTAATTCCATGTGAGATGGGCCAAATGTTGAATATGACAAGGAAATAAAAAATAACTTACTGTAGCCTACTATATAATTAATATTTTTTGTAACTTAGGGACTCATATGCAGGTGTAATGATATGCCAAGAAATAATTAAAATTACTTAAATTACAAATTTTCATAGTTCAAAATGATATGCACTTTTCTCTCACCTGAGAAAGTTTGCTACAACCCCCATGAAAACAAGTTTTAACACATCTGTAACAAGAAATAATGTGTTATTTAGTAAGCTAGTAAATGGTCACAGAGCCAGGTGTTTCCAGTCTGTATCCTAAGCTAAGCTCTCTGTATAGCTTTAGCATACAGACATGACAGACATCGTCTTGTCTACCTCTTATTTCCCAGAATGTCAAACTATTTCTTTAAGTTGACAGTCTTCATGTGGTTCATACTGAAAACTGAGTTCTTCAAGTTAACAGGTGTAGTTTGATTTGTCCGGTGTGAATAAGCTCATATGAAGCAGGAGCAGGGAGAGTGGCAAAGTTTGATAAATTATATTCAGTGATGTTTGATTAAACAAATGAGATGAATAAGGCTGCAAACAGAGTGCCTGTTCTTTTCCAGGCTGCTATTTCATCTCATGAATGTCAATGAGGAGGTGGTAGGGGTTATTTTATAGTTGAAGATTGAATGCAGGGCCTGTCCCTCTGCCTGATAATGCCCCCCTGTTTGTCTTCATGTGGAGATGGAGAGATGTTTACGCTCACAGCTACAGAGCCCTAGCATCACACCCAGTGCTCAGACACAGACAGAGGCAGAAAGGATAAAGAGAGCGTGAGGAAAACTTAGAAATAGAAGAACGCAGAGCTTGAGTTATATTTGTAGGGAATGCCTGTAGCAGGGGCACATAGACACAAATAAAAACAGGCGCATACACACATGCAGGCCACAGTGCGTGGGCCATGCCCTTCTTGTGACGCCAGCTCAGTGGACACACAGCATGCAGGAGTCATCACTGGCTGCCATGGATAATTACCATAATGAATGTAAAGGCCCAGACAAACAGACGCTACCGCAAAAAATAGCCCAGAAGCCTTCTCAAAAGAACAATACTGACTGCTGTCTCCTTGAAATAAACATCAGACAAAGTCAGGGTTTGATATGTTCCAAACAAAGATTTCTTCCCAATAATTCTGCCATCTCATTGACATTTTGTGTGTTATTCATGGTCAGCGGCTTAAACTAATGATGATGGAAAAGCTCGAGAATATAATATATATTGTACGTGCTCAAATTTACAAAACTTGTATCTCTTCCCAAATGCTGAGATATTGCTTCTGGGCTCTATAGGACATGCCTGCAATTGCCCTGCCAATGCTTTTCAAAGTGTAAATAATCTTGAAGCTTCACAGATCTTACAGCGTTGTTGAATAATGCATGCTTGAAATTACAGTTGCTCTGATAGCCGCCTCTGTTGTATCAGGGCATCCTCTCTCTCTCTCTCTGACTGATCACAGCCCATAATTCCCTCTGTCTAAAAAGTGGGATGTCACAGAGAGGACTCCGATAAGGGATTCTGCTTTGTCACCCTTTAAAAAAGGTCCCTCTATCTGTGGTCGCACTGCAAGAGAAAATTGCACACTCCACCAATCCAAGAGTGTGAGGTTTAGAAATAATGTCTTTGGAGAAGCCTGAAATAACCACTCAGAATACATATATAGTGTTGATGCAGGGCATTTCCTCTCTATTTAACCAACCTGTTTGCCTTGTTACTGATCAACCAGAGACTTTTATCCAAGTCAATCCAAAACTTCCTGCAGGATATAGTCCATAAACAACAAAAAAGATTTTGTAATCAGAAAGTAGCATTGATTCATGTGCAGCTACTAAAAACATACAGTAACTTTTATTTTATATTCTCTTTTCATTGATACTTCAAAAGTGAAAAAAGAGTAATTAGTTTGACTGAATATTATTGTACTATCCTCAATAATAAGATTTCTCCTAATATTGTGTTTATAATTAATTGCTTTTCAAGCAGCCATGCTTGGAAAGTCCTTCCCTTTGATAGAATGGTAAATGGGGTGCACTATATAGTGCCTTTCTTGTCTCGAGACAATCACCCAAACACATTCATACATCAATGGCACTGCAACAGGAGCATTTCGACGTGCAGTGGGAGGAGCCAGGGTTTTGAAGCTTCTGATTAGTGGATGACTCGCTCTACCGACAAAACACAACCGACAAAAATATTTCTGACAATTTTATTTTTCAGTGCTGTTATTCTCCCTTGAATTTATAGTTGTTGTTGTTTTTTACATATTTTAGTGCAATCGTGACATTCAGAAAACCTGTTGTTTTTGCTATGTGTGGCTATTTTTTCAGCATTCAATGTATTTACATCCTGTGTTTAGCTCTCTAGTTTTTTTCTAGTTTACATTGTTTGTGGCGGGGTCTGCCACTCCCAGATTCCTCGATTAAAGATGCCATAGCTACACACAAGGGACGTAGAGAAACAACAGTTCCTACTGCTGCACAGTGTGAAGCAGTCACAGGCAAGTAATGTATTTGTCACTGAGTTTAGCACTGACAGCAAACCTGTAGCAGCTACAAAACAAGGAAATGGTCAAATTTGGCCACATTTGAACCAGGGATCAGTTTTAAATATGACAGGGAGTAATGGAACAAGAAGGAGCAGAAAGACCTCCAACTGCTCAGCAAGTTAATGAGCTCCTTTCACTGTGCTCTGCTATTGAAAACTACTTGCGCTGTGTGCCAATTAATCTGTGTGTCATTTTGAAACATTTTGCCTTAGAAGATATATTTGTTATATACCGATGATATCTTTTTACTGCAACTGCACTGATAAAACAATTTACAATTCAGCGGTTGACACTGTGCAGGACTACATGATGCCCCTGTGTCAAAAGTAGTTATGAAGATTTGTAATTGTGTTGAAAGCTCTGGAAAGTTTTCCCTCTACTCTGCAGAACAGAAGAGAGCACACACACACAGTACAGACAACACATTTCTCTGTGATGGCAGTGTAGTTTTATGACCCGCTGTGTTGTTTTCTGATTATACTCCACTCAGTGGCATGGACACTTTCCAAAAACTGTATATACCGCTGAGCTACCTACTGTCTGGGGAGAGAGAAACACATGGTCCTTCAATAAAAGATAATAGAAATGACAATAAGATTTACCATCTTCATTCATCTTCTTCATTACCATCTTGAAGATACTGGGAATAAGGCTATCCACAAGCCTCACTAGCCCACCAGGTCTACTGGAATACTGTTTCGTAAGGCAGCTGGTAATTCATTACGATTAATAGGATGCTACACTCCAGTTGTGCTTCAGGGCTACTACTTATTCAGTCTTTGATAAGAGTTATACAATCTATTTCTTATTAGTTCCTCTATGGAAAAATCTTATACAGCAAAATATCTAAAGGACTCTTCTGAAAAGAACCTCCTGTATAACAAATATACCTGTTGTTCGATAAATCTAATATAATGCAAGCTTACACAATAAAACAAAAATAGATACTTCCATATATTTTGCAAAGTGAGCTTATTTTTCTATCTAAGTGTGTGGTACCAGAGAGCACTGCCAGCACAGTAGCCCTTCTTGTTTCTTACAGCACTCAGCAGCAGACAGAGAAAATTAGTCTCGGAGGGCAAAAAGCTACATTAATGTACTGTAACAAAAAAAAAAGTGAGTACAGTGGAATTACTTTCCAAAGGCATGATCCTGTTGGGGCGTTACTTGCGACTGCCACATAAATGCCAAGCTAGTGCCTTCTCCTGGAGCTTTGAATGATTGTCTGAATACGTTCCCTCCACCCAGGAATCATCACAAATTAATGATTGCACCAGCTAGGTGTGAGAGTAGAGGTCTTTACTGGAGCAAAAAGAGGTTTTAATTAATGATGCTGTAAGTATGTCTCATGATTTTTCCATCATTTTGATGCTACAGTGTCTTGGCAAGGTCTGTCTGTACCAATGCAGAGCCACCAAAACATCACGTTCATTAAATGTTTGTACACACTTATCATTCTACTTTAAGTTCCTTTGTTATATGAATAGAGAGGGATGACTGACTGGAAATTGTTGTCTTGTGCACGCAAATATATCCATCCACATACAGAAAAAGACATATGGAAAAGAATGAATTTCACATCCGCCTTCTATAGAGCAGAATTAGGCTCCATCACAGCTGAATAAGTATGATGGGAAAGGACAGTGAGAGGCTTTTTAGTAATCACGCATGTCAGGGGAGATTTCTCTCAAGCAGAAAATGTGGAGTTAAGAAGAAGGGTGAAGTGCGAATAAACGAGGTAGGCAAGACTTGATGGATTCCAGAGGAGGATGACTGACCACTAAATGAGGAAGAGGCACCCCTGTTGTGTCTCACTGCATGTTGCCGAGACAATGGAGGGCAAATTAGGTTTCTTGAAGTCATACGAGAGATATAAGGTGTGATGGAGTATAATAGAGGCAAATGAAATGAGGTGATTTAGACTGAAAGATGCCGAGGACACAACTCCTTAGGGGAGCTTGCAACTACTGGGGTGTGAAAAGTTATAAGAACTTAGGTGTTATGAGCCCAGACAAGTCAAACTTCATGTCCCTAACTTCTTATCATGGACAGTAGAGATGTCAAATCCAACATTACAGGTAACGTTTGACATGGAAGCCAGTTCCACCCAGTTCCTGCAATGTGAACAGAGGAAGGTGAGCTATGAATGTGTCATTGAACGTGTGTGTGTGCGTGTGTGTGCAGTGCATGTTAATATCAACTGAAGGTTTTTTTTTCTAAAGCCCAAAAATGTCTCAGTGGGCTTTACAGGTTCAAACAGCAACAGATCTTGACCCACACAAAAACACAATCCTGGCACATGAGCGGCAAAAAAATGAAGAAACCTCGGGAAAAGAAATTCAAAGGCAGAAGCTCCCCAACCCACTTGCACAACTGGGGCAGCAATTGAAAATAGAGAACAGCAATTGTGCAAACTGAAGAGATAGTTGCACAACAGTTGGGTGAAATACAAAGTACAGTGCCATCATAATCCAACAATAGGATAAAAATGGTTCAAATACCAGTGTGCTTTCTTCACAACCTTTCAAGTCTTAGGTGGCAGGTAGGTGGTTTAGGGATTGGGGGGCTGCATCCTTGAATGAGGCGATGCTTAGAGAAAGTGGTGTGGTGGACACAACAAGGAAAATAAACAGCAATTTGTAACTGTCCTCCAGAACTGTTTGTGCCTGTCTGTGCCTGTCTGTGCCTTCCGATGCCTTTGCAAATATCAAACTGTTACCTGCTCTTACATAGCTATGGTTTGATTAGGTTTAGGCACAAAAATGAGCTGATATGGGTTAGGGAAAGATCAAGGAGAACAACATTCATAATTCCTAAAGCCGCTGGAGGCCTTTAGCAGTTGAATTAGTTAGCACATATTTTAACCAAAAATATATAATAGAAATCTAGAATCTAAAATATATACACTTTATACAATAAAGTTGAATATGACTGTAATATAACTGTACATGAGCAACGTTACAGGGTATTGTGCAAAACAAAAGGAAAAAACAGTTGTGCTTAGCAGGTTAATGGATGGTTGCGCTAATTCTCCAATTGGGTACCATTAAACCATTCAAAGAGGTGACACAAAAGAGTTGCATTTTGCAGCATTTTCTCTTTTCTATATGGAAAAAGCACTTCCAGACAGAGAGTTATGTGAGTTGTGAAGACACAACAGGTCTGAGGAGCACCTGTATCTACACCGTAACTGGAATTGCAGCTGCAAGAGCTCAATTTCCATTTCACTTATACAGATCATGGCATATGTAGCTCAATCTTCTTTAATCTCTAGTGTAATATTAAACATTTTTGCTAATTACTTAATTACAGGTGGTATTCAAATACAACATACTGATGAAATACATGATTAATAATTGTAACATTCTGACACACAGCTTACATCCCCCAGATCCCAAAGTTCTTTGCTGAACAATAAATCCTCTCTGATTCATTGGAGACATCAGATGGTGTTGGCACTCTAACTCACAGTCAACTGTTCATAGTTTCTGCCATTTTGCTTGAGAGTTTTGTTAATTTAGTTTGTTCCAAAACATTACAAAGGATTATTCATTATTCAAGTGGCAGCAGTTGATTTACAGAGAAATCAACTAAAGACGCAAGCAGTAACATACATGCTGTAGTGCTGCCACACCACATTGTTCATTACTACCACTACCAGCTTGAGCTTTTAACAGATAGAAGTATTTGTGTGTGCCTTGAGGGGGGCATCACATGATTATAATAAAGATTGCAATAAAGCAAGACAGTGAGAGACAGAAAACCTCACTAAACACATAATACCCATCTGTGCTTATTGCTCCATTGTGTGCATGTGCTTGCGTGTGTGTGTGTGTGTGTGTTTTTTTATGTTTAGCAGTATTGGTACACAGAATACAAAAGGATCAAGTATTTTCATGGTGTATTACAGGACAAAGCCATTACAGTAATCAGCCCTGTGTTGAGTGGAATTGAAAGAACCAAATATGCAGGCTCTCATGTTAGTGCTCCACCAGGATTTAAGAGTCGATTGCATGATTATCTCTGGCCAAATGACGCCTTTTGCACCAGTTTTACTTGCCATTTTCATCCATTACACTCTCTCTCTCCACGCATTTTAACGATTGCAATGTAAAAAGAACAACAAAATAAAAAAAATTATAAAACAAGCAAAACCTCACATAAACACATTGGGTATTATGACTGCAACATTTCTGCTTTGCAAAGAGCCAAAGATGGCCAGCTCCGGGAGGAATCATAAGTAAACAAATCCAATGACAGGTATCGGATAAGAAATATCAGGGTATGGTCACACTATGGGTACAAGTGGTCCAAATCAGACGTTGTTTTCCTCAAAATTCAAGGTGTGACGAGAAAAAAAAACATGTTAAATCTAACATTTAGAGTTTAGATTTGGAAGCTTCCATCTTTGATCGCAGCATTTGTGGCAGTGCAACCTCATTCATGTCATGTTTTCAGATTTTCCAGTCACTCCCATATAACATTAAGGTGGTTAAATATTAACCAAAGCAGAACTCAAACTCACATAGTAAAATTTAAGTCCCCCCTACAATGTTCTTCCTGTTCCTATTGGGAAAAAAAAAATTGCATATTGATTGATTTTGGAATTCTTAATGAGGTAGAAGGAGTAGTAGTAATGTGAAAATTATACTTTTTTGTGGAAAAAAACATGTCAGAAACACATTATTGTTCCAAGCAGACTATTTCTAAATATCTTAATAGATGTCTGGCGGGGATCTTTAACTTACATTTTTTTTTTACCATTGTTGTAGTTGACTCCTTCAGGGTATGTCAAAGTCTCTACTTTCACTTATGAAAGTTCAGAGTTGCTTATTCTGATGGTGGATAGTTCCCTCACATCTCCACTGTATTGCAGTATGTATATTCACTTCTAAAGCCCGGCCCATACTGCCTGTGTCTGCAATGTATGTGATGGTGGAACATCTTGGTTTTTATTTCTGCACCCATGTTAACATGTTAGAGCAGCCACACTACCTGCTTGAGCCTTGCCTCTCACGTGCTCATGTGCGGCTCTGGCAACACTTCACCAGAGGATTGTGGTTTTGCATATTTTTTACAGCGAGCATTGCCCAGTTCCCAGCAAAAATAGACACTGAAAAGGATCTGTTCATAGTCCTATCAGCATTATACCTTTCATAACAGCTCCAATGTCTATATCTGTAAAATATGTTACAGAGATGAAAAGAATGTATTTCTATGCTGCTTTTTATTCTCTGGATAGAGCATAGGCTACTGATCAGCCGTGCAGTTGGCTTGCCAAGGTCAGCTCACACAGCACAAAATATAAGATAAACAAGTTATTTTAGCACGATCGGCTAGCTGGCTTGTTTTTGCCAAGTTCTCGATGTCCCATTACTGCACATGACTGTAATAATAAATAAATGCATGACATCGATGTGTTACAATGCTAGCATGCTCACATAGAGTGTTATGATCTCACTACATTTGCGAAGGAAACAGGTATGGAGTTACACAGCTACCGGCAGCATTTACTCTACTGAGAGAACCACAAAACCTACACTAATGGATATATGGCAGGTGGAATCAGTGTCACATACTATACAGACTCTGTTAGACACAAAAAGATGAAACATGGCTCTGCCTCAGAATCTGGCCCTGTGTGCATGTATGTATGTGTGTCTGTGTGTGTGTGTAGCAGGCAGGTGGCAACTGAATTCACATTTGACATGTCCCCAGTTGGAGCTACCAATATTAATGAAGTTCAGCTGTAACTGTGATTTGAAAACAAAGGCCGGTGGTTACACCTGTCTTTTCAATGCAGCTTTTATCATCCAATCTGTGCTCATTAGCCAGATTGCTGCAACCAGGGAGGAACAACCAGAAAAGCATTATAAATATGATGGATGTACAGGTGAATGTGTGAGGGGTTAGCTCGGTGTAGGATTGCAAACGGGTGTGACTGAAATGAAAATGTAATAACATTTGCTCTATCATTATAGATACGTCTGGAAAACCACATTTGACAAACAACTGTCATTGCCCCCATCAAAATAATTATTATAATAAATCACAATGCAGTAGTTTCTCCAGAGAAACACTAATGTCCTCCAGAATCACAACTCCTTTATCATACTTTATTTACTTCTTCAAGTGGGTTACTGCACCAAAGGGGTCCACTCTGACCCACTTACAACTCTGCATGATAATTTTTCATTTCAAACTTTAAGCCGAGCAAGGTTTATTATCAATTTACTTTGAGACATTTAAAGGTCCGTGTTTCTGGGCTCTCTGGCGGTCCAGTTCTGTGTTAAATTATTTGACATGTACACCAGGATCAAACGCCCTAATGCATCTTATGCGGCCCTGTGTGTGTTATGCAAATGGAGGTGTTTTAATGAAGGCTTCATGAATAATTCAAGAGTGGTGTTCCATGAGAAACACACCGCAGGAACAAATTCATAGAAAAAGAATTGCTTTGGAAAAATAAAAACTGACGTTGAAGTATCTCTCCCTTCTGTTTGATATCCAGGGCTGCTCATCATTTGCTTATTAACAGACCTCAGCAAATTGAAATAACACATTTAATTAGTTTGCAAAGTACAGGAGATGCACTTCTGTCTTGCCGCCACCAACCTTTCGTACTTAAGACTAAAACCGGATATCAGGATAAGGTTTCAAACTCAATTTGTCTTTTTCCGGGGTTGTTTGTACAGTACCAGAGTCTGATTACTGCCTACAAAGAAAAAGAAAAAAAAGAAACACTCTACTGCACTTGTGTTCTGTTTTTTAAAATAGACCAATTGAATTGTTATTAACAAGCATTTTGATGCACTAAAAATAACATTAAAACCATCACTGCAGGTGAGCAGGTAGAGTGTTCAAACACAATTTTTTGATTATGTTCCGAATTCAGCTGTGCAATTTACGGATGCCATTTTTCACATGGTTCTGTCGCAGGGACTTTAAGCAGACTTGCGTATTGTGTATAGATTGTGGTTTGTGCCAAGTTTTTTGCTTTGACAGCCCCGGGCTAAGAAAGAAAGGTGAGAATTATTCACCACCCACACAGCACTTACAAGTCTCTTATCTAATCCTCCAGCAGTAGTCTAGATGAAATCCTTTGCTGGATCAAACTCAAGACGTGTTGACCTAAAAGGGCCCGAACGGTACGCACACCTGAGTTGTTTCATATCATCATTCATCAAGCTCCATTTCCTTGATGTAAGTGTTCTTACTATCTGAATGACAACCAGTGTGAGCATCATATTATCTTCTGCTATGGCTGCCAATCACTTACAGGAACAGTAATGTAATGCAGACTCAGTACAACTGAACATCCCAGTGTCCACTTTGTCCTGTGCAGATGTCTCTTAGGCGCCCCCCTGGTCTCTGACATAGCCAGGCTGACTTTGTAATCATATTACCAATGCATGTCTCATTAGTTTCTGCCATGGCTGAGTGTCTCTGCATCCTCCTGCTCTACTCATACCCTGTCTCACACACGCACAAGCACACACACACACATGCACAAACATCCACTCAATTGCTGGCTGGCATTTGAGAGTGTCTGGGCTTGCATCTAAAGCAGTTTACCAGGGAAATAATAGCCCTCTAAAAGGATTCTCTGTATGCAGAATCATTCCATTCCATTTGCATTCTAGTGAGACAAATTAAATTTGAGCAGAAGGTGAGTATAGCACCATGTTGGGATGACAAAAGAATGAGCAGAAAAGGGAGGTGGACGCCTGAGACCTAAATTAGATGGGAGTTTTTCAGGGTGTTATTGCGATGGTGGACAACTTTGATTTTAGCTTTTGATACATTTAAATGTATTTAAGTTTTTTGTATATGGAATCAACAGAAGCTACAGGTTAGCAAGATTTATTGAAAGGCAACAACAGCTTGAATACCTGTCTAGATGTTGATGTCTTGCTCGTCTTGCTGTGTCTTTTTTCTTGTTAGTCGGCTTTGGATTTTATAAAAAAAGGTAAGCCCGGGCATTCATCCCACATCCACTTTTAAAAAAGTGCAGACAAAGAGTGAAGGCCATTGGAAGAATATAGAAGATAAAACACTGTCACTCTGACTGTGATTCAAGGTCATGAGCCGGCTTTCTGAGCTCCTTTTCTTCATCTGCAATGTTGCTGAATAAAGAGAGTGCATTCAAATAACCTTCAATACCCAACCACCGTTTTCTCCACCCACCCTTAACCCCTTTCTCTGGTAAAGTGCTCAAAGCTTGTCCTTGAGAGAGTTTGTGTGTCGCTCTCAATAGGACCGAGTGACTGCTTGTCCCTTTAAAAAAAAGCAGGAGCCGTGACAGTGGTTTAACTCCTGATACCAATTTCTCCGCAAATGCTTTAACTGCACTCTTCAAAAGCTGCCAAGGAGAAGAAGGTCTTCCATAAGAGCATGTCCGGAAACACCTGTCACAATTCCCCTTCCAGTGAACCCGGCAGTGTTTATTATTGATGAGATCTACATGGCCACGCTACCTTCTTCTTTACTGGGCAGTTACAGCACAGACTCAGTATCTTGCACCCTGAAAAACTGCAAATCTTCCCCCGTATGCTACTGTTTTGTTTTGTTCTTGCAGCGTCTTCAGTTGGTTTAAAGTTGATGCAACACTGAGTGATTACAGCCCATGGTGGTTACTGGGTTGAACTCGCAGCATGTGTGAGTATGCTATCGATTTCCTCCCACCAGGCAATTTCCAAGGCACTTAGCCTAAATATCAGCTCCGATCAAATCGACTGAAAGGAAGTGATCCGCTTTGGGCTCAGAGTTGTGTGTGAGTGTGCAGCATCCGCTGGTGATAACATGGGCAAAACATCATGCAACAAACAAGGCTGTTCCATTCAACGTGGATTCAGGCGATGTTAACATCTTGACCGTCGCTCTATCCAAACTAAGGCTATTTTGACTTTTGAAAGGGTCACCTGCACATTCCCGAAATTGATTTAGTGGAGGAAAAAAGCTGCTTGTGTGACACTCTGGGGGGCTTTGACTAGAGTAATCTTTTGTTGTTGTTTAGAGGTTTTAACGTTCCACGGAGAAAGCAATTTTAAAAAGGATGAGGGCGTAATCCCTGACAATACAGGGATTATCTCTTTAAATGACCTTTATCTTGCCATGAGGCATGGAGTGCTTTTCAACTCCAGTATCCCAAGTCCGGCTTGATTACAGCTACAATGCCAGGCTATAGACAGACTATACAGCTGCACAAAGGCTGTAAATTTCAAATGGAAGATAAGGGCCTCCGAGGTATTTTAGAGATATGCAGGAAGTCCAGTGAAAGAGGTGAAAGGATTTGAACAAGCTGAAATTAAGTCAAATAAACATTGTTGTTCTGTAAAGGCTTGTCCTTTAGTACATTATCAGACTGTGACAGAGGATATTTTCTAACTGTGTGCATGGTTGTTAGCTTTCGGTTCATTTTGGGACCAACAAATATGGTTAATATGGAAAAAAAATGTCCTTATGAACCGCTGAGCATTTTTATTGAAAGGCTGAAAAACAGTGGAGTCAATCGGAGGGGTAGCTGGGCTGTTTCAGAGGGATTTAAAGAGGCTCCCACCAAATGACGGATGAGTCGATCATCTCCCATCTTCGTTAGCTGGGATTTCTGCCTCATCAAAGGTGCTATATTTTCCCCTTAGAAATTGAATGGGAGAGCGTGCAGCGCTTTGGTTCAGATAATTGGAGCCTTGGGACCTGGCTCCAATTATCTGAACCTTTAAAAGATTTCCCTGTAACGGCAAAGAGATTGACTACAGTGTTGACTAGCTAAACTTTCTGTCATATGGCTTTTTTTTCCTCTTTTGTTTGAATAAATCTCTTTATTGTCGACAAAGTTACACATCAAACCGGATCTCATTGTTTTTTAAGAATCTTCTTTGCTTTTAAAGAGGACTTTGTATCTTAAAAGAGCCCATAGTCAATGAAACATTTAGTACTTTGTAGCCAGCAACACTGCTGTCTCCTGTTTTAACACATCTGTGTAAGTAAGATTGTTGAATAGGTCACATCTCTTTCTTTATTTGAGTTGTATCTTTGATGAATATTTTAGCAACGTGCATTATGCATGTGAAGATTCACGGCGTGTATTGCAGAGATACCGGGAAAAATATTTTGCGGGATTTTGCAATGCATTTGACCTTTAAGGATAAAAAGCTTGATTCAGTCCTGTTTGTAACCATCCAATATCACTCTGTGCTTAATTTGTGAACAAACTGTATAATTTTGGAAAACCCTAAGACAAGGAAGGAATTTTTGTTATAGTGTATTCACATTCCATGTTCAGTGGAAGGACATCTCCACTTAGCTTACCATCTAAGTGTGTGCTTTTGAAATTACAGAGAAGGAGCAGCAAATAGAAACTGATGAATCACTGCAAGTTAAAAAAAGACTGGAAAGGAAGTACCCAACTAACAATTTTAAGATAATAAATAGCAGAGCTGCCTGATAATTTTAAAGGGATGCAGGGTTATTCACCCTGTGATATCAAGCACAATAATGGCGCATGATTAAAAAAAATTGCTTTAGTTTCAAACGTAGGTCCTTCGGTGAAATCTTTCGCCTAAGGCCTCATTCACAAATTTTAGTTTTGACGAGTTTTTTGATGTATTCATGATTACCCTCCATATATAAATGCAGCAATGCACTTTTCACTTTAACCTTCTTGCTAAACAACTCATGTGGCCATGCTGAAATTCCCAAGGGGCATGGTTTGCTAATTTGATACTTTTTGATACTGCTCTTGTGTTCATGTTGTTCTGATGCTCATGCTGTGCTCTGCTTTATTTAAAAAAAAAGCTCAAAAATATGTTTAATGTTATAAAAGGTATCATCAGTATTGTTATAATAATATATAATATATCTCTACTGTATGTGTTATTCTCATCCACAGTGTAAGGAAATGGTGATCAGTGCTTTTTACATCATGGAAAATAATTGCTGATCTTTGTGAAAGAACAAAATTAAAGTACACCGCTGCAGATTGTGGCTGATAGTAGGTATAAAAAACACTTTATTATCATTAATAAAATCATGAATCACTCAAATGATACAGCTCATTCTCTCACAGTATGTACAAAGACATGCATGGTATTCACATGGATGTGTATGGTGGATTTATTATTTCTTTTCCAGTCCCAGGGCAAAACGTCTGCCTAATGTAAAAATAAAAAAAAACAGCCTGCACATTTGAGTCATTTTTATTCCCCCATATTTGGCTATTCAAGCTATATTTAATGCCACAGAAGCTGAATTTATAAAAGTATCTTGAAAGGATTTGAAGTAGACCGTTTCAACTGGAGCCTGGCTTTATGCAGTGACTGGGCTGGGTCCACTGGGCTCACTAACAGAGCCTCTGTGCTTTCGTCCGGAATATTCTCCGATAAATGAACCATCCTCATTGAATTCTCCTTCCCCGTCCGCATAGTCAACCAGGCTGTCTCTGCTGATGCTGTCCCCCAACGCGCCATCGCCATTCAGAGAACACAAGCTCCCGCCCTTCAGTGGCTTCTCGTCGCTGTCACTGCCATCAACAACAGAGAAGGATGGCCGGGGTCAGTGATGCAGTGAATAAACAAAAACATTGTATAGTACATCAGGCAGATGTTCAAAAGCAACACATGTGGCCCTAAGAGGCTGTTGACACACAATATCACACATAACCAAAAGCTAGACAGCCTACAGAGCCTGTACAGTACATATAGACTATTAAATGCTTGGCTGCACGAACACACACACACACACACACAAAGTTCTTATGGTTTCAATACATCACTACAGGCGGTAGGCAGGGGTGGATGCGGCGGCTGCACAGTAGGAAAGGGAGCACAAGGGAGGCGGAGAGGGCTTGCTACAATCACTTCACTAATTGCTAATTGCCAAGGCTTCAGGACCAAAGGCAATTTCAAATCTCTTTAGAACCAGCGATGGAAATTGCCAGTGTGCAGTGAGAAAGACGACGAGTGGGAGGTGTGTATATGTGTGTATGTGTGTGTGGGGAGAGCAAAAGAGATTGGGGGGCATATGCAATCCCAGACAAACAGCCTGTCATTCCTGGTATTCCCGAGGGGCCCACACGCGGGCTGAGGAGATTAGATGCCAATTTAAGGGCCGGGCAACTGGCCAACTCGCAGGTGTCTCAGTACAAGACGCGGGGTCACCTCAAAACGCTGAGGATATTTTTCCTCCCTGTCCTCTTTTCTAATTCCCTAAACCATCCATGTTTGGTAACCCCTCTTTCTCTCCTTTGGTTTAGTATTCATAACACAGAGCGCCTGCGTTCAGAGACGGCGCTCAGGTGGCTGGCGTGTGATAGGGCCATTTGAGGCGTACTGTAGTTGACACCTGTGTCAAATACAAGCTTGATATTTTGAGCAGCATTTTAGCACAGGAGAAAGGTTCAAGCTAAGATTACAAATTGGGTCTCCTTCACTGGGATTTTTAATAACCAATCTTATCCGTTCTATTTCATGAGGCTGTTTACCATGCAAGCCACATAAGGTCCGCATTTCAACTCTTATCAAACCTTCGTTCTCTGACGACTCTAGAGCGCTGAAGATAAGTGGCTGTTATCTAAGAGCAGTGGAATGGCGCTGCAGCACGCCCACAGTGACTTTGAATACAGTGATAAAATGGGTCTGAGTGCTTTTGAGCCCCGGCTCTCCGTCAGTACCTTGGTCGGGTTCCAGCTCAGTCGCAGCCAGTTCCTTGGGCCTCACAAACAGGTGAGCGATGGAGGCACATCACCAGACAGAAGGTAATTAAATTTGTCTTGCCATTGACCCATGCTGGGGCAGCACAAAAACTTCAGGTAGAAGGAGGTTTTTTTTCCCCCTCCCTCTTTGCAAGAAGAAAAACCTTACCACATCTGCTGCCATCTCCCCAATTGCATATAAAATATGAAAGGAGGAGAGCTAAGATTAGGGGGGAAATGAGTGGCGGTAAACAAAAACAACAACAGATAAAGTAGCTGAGGAAGAAATTGCATCACACTATTGGCTAACAGCCTACTCCAGCTATGACACCTGCTGTTCTAGCAGTGGACAGAGGGGCAAGGCAGCAGAGGGCTGTCTCAAAAGAGAAATCGTCTGAAGCATAATTACCACTTGTCAGCTCCCCAGACACGTGACATACCAGTGGGTGGTCTATTGCCATTAGAGATTCAAAGGGCACAAGAGAGCCCTGAATCCAGCTCTAAAGCCAGGAAAACAACATCATAGTGAGGCTAAGGGCACTCTGGGGGGACAGTAGTCAGAACAGCCTCATGAAACCAACCATGAGAGGCATTCTAAACAGATAGTCGGAGCCAAACATCTGCACCAACTCATATTATCACAGCTTCTTCTGTCTGATAAGCTCCAAAGTAATCTTGGTATCAGAGCTAAAATCAATACCACATTATTAATGTATATATCACAACTGTGGCAAATTACATCATCCAAAAATTGATAGTAAATACAATAAAACCATCATCCACTGTAATGAATCACACACATGTAAAACAAAAAACTCAATAACTAATCGCCATAATATGATCATATAAGCACTGCTTGATAGGTGTGTTTGAAAGCTGTCTCAGCATATGTACAGCAATACTGATCAACAGCCCTATCCCATATCCCATATTTTACACAAACATCGTCATTTGGAGCTATGGGACAGTAAAAAGTTATTCATTACATCTTTAAATGAATCTATAATCTATGATATAATCTATAAACAGGACTGGAGACAATGCATTCTTCGTTGTTAAACAGACTCAGTCTTGGCAAGAAACTTAGGAGGCAATTGGCAGGAACCGCCCAATTGTGAGTAATCATGTTCTAAATAATATGATGACGAGCAGAATCAAAGCAGACAGAAGAGGCTATTTTAGGTGATTTCTGTTGCGTGTGCACAAACAAACACGGCATTGTCACACAGTTGCTGCAGTGCTGTCAAGCAAAATAGGATTCAGTTGATTTCCCTAAACTGTCACCGTAGCAGCTAAACAATGCAAACAATGGAAATTCAACAGCTATTATAAAGTACAACAGCTCTCTGCTTCTGGCTTAAAGGCTCAGTTTTCCCACCCATTTACCATGCTTAGTTTATGCCTTTTTTATTGAATCTAAGATATTTTCCATCAGCAATTAATGTACACCCAGAATCAATGTGTGTGTCTGCAGTCGAAGCGTCCTCTGTTGAAATTAAAAATGTGGCCTGTATTGTAGATACTCCACTGAATACGTCTTAATCTAAGTCTGTCACAACACCAGATAAGCAACTAGGCACTACAGCAGCATTTCATGTTTCACTAACACCCAGTCTCCTCAAATACATTTCTTCTACATTAGAGGTGGCTAACACATAACCTCGATAGCTGATTTAAGAGCTTAAATAATTAATAGCATTACAGCTGTTGTCTAAGATATGTCTTGGTTGCAAAGTGGTGGAACAGTACCACCAATCTTTTTGCTCCATCCTGCAATTCACTTCAAGTAAAGCACCAGCGACTGCTGAATTTAATTTTGTTTGCGAGCTCCAGCCTGCGATAAATGATAAACTAACTAAACAACTAAACAAGCAATTACATATTCAAAACATCAGATATTCTTCATCAGATATTAACTCAAAATGACACGAGTTTATTTTTGCATATTTAATACACATGTTGGACTCGTGACATCTCATCTATTCAGTTCAGAGTGGAAAGAAGTCTTTATGGGCTGAAGGCTGGACTGGCCGCACCTTTAGACGTCTTCAGCTATATCCTATACATTACTGCCATGTTTCTTTGCTTTTGTTACCTTTTTCTACCAACACTAGTCAAAGATTTTGATTTAGCAATTCTGACTATATATTAGGTGCATGTACAGCTCAGTCTCATGGCCAAACCGTGTAACAGACCCGCCTATTTAGCAGAGAATACCGTGTCTTACTTTAAGTTTTGACTCCCCCAGAAACTACACGCGTTTCTCAAGGTGCAG
This sequence comes from Morone saxatilis, assembly GCF_004916995.1. NCBI lineage: Eukaryota > Metazoa > Chordata > Actinopteri > Moronidae > Morone > Morone saxatilis. The sequence goes on from NW_023339707.1 coordinate 10,464,822, forward strand.
CACCAGCAGCAGTATAAAGAGCGACAAAGACTACATTTGGAGGAGGTTTAAACACACAGGACTTTCTCCCAAGAGTCCCGAGTGAAACCAAATGTCAATGTTGGCTTGTCAAGTACAATCTTTTTCAAACCCTAACCAATTAGTTTAGTTTCCTAAACTAAAATTGCTACCTCAGCAAGCTTTATTTTCAAAGTGTAACCAGACATTACATATTTATTATTCTTACATATAATAAATTATGCAACATCCCTTGACACAGAATGAGTGTATATGCATGTATATAAGCACACAAACCAGGCAATATATCTCCCTTAACCTGACCAGAGCTCCAGGGTCTATTTGGGCTTAAAATCAGGCATCCTTCCTTTGGTTGTGGAAATTGGATGCTTTCCTTCAGTCCCAGAGGAGGACAGAAAGTGTCACTTAAGTGATTTGGATGAGGCCGAGAATGAACTGCATTTTATATTCTATTGTCCTATTATCATGAGCTTCACATAAAGCTTTTCCTGAAAATGTATGTTTGATATGACAGATGAATGTATATTACATTACATGTATACATATATTTGACATGTATCGGTTGTTGTTAAATTATGAGAACACTGATGTTAAATTCAAGTTTGTATCTGATATAATGTGTTGTGAAGGTAACGGCTGGGCACCTTTGGGTGTATGACAGTTGAATATAAAAAAATTCATTCATATACACACCCACACACACACACATTGTAACACAAAACCTACTGATGCCTACAGGACCAAGCTGACTCACACACTTAAATCAGAATCTGACAACAAAGTAAAAGCACATACTTTCAACTAAAGGGGAGCAAAGATTTTGTTACCCACTACTCTTAACCACACCGTTTGATTACCTAGCCCATTACTTGACGAGAACAGTGGCTTCTAGGCTGATCCTGGTAAAGCTCATGAATGCATTGTTTGCTTTTGGGACGGGAGAGAAAACATTACTGTGACACATGAAAAATGAGTTTCACAGCCAGAAAATATTTAACATACGCTTGTTAGATTAATATTGCTACAACAGAATGCATTTGGAGGAGATAAAAAATGTCATTTCCTCAGCACACTTTGGCACTGCAGCTTTCCTCTGCAGAGCAGGAGTACGGCTCACCTGTATTCACAGAAGGTGTCATCATTCATTCTGTGTGACTCCACGTCAGGGTGGAGGTCTTCCTTCTCTTTCACTGCAAAGGGGGCAGGAAAGACATCTTAGGACCATTGTTAAAGAGTAGCACTTTCATCCATAGATGTAATTACATATTACTTGCACCGTTGGGACATAAAATAATTGGTAATGCTTCGAATTCAAATAACTATAAGATTCCTGTCTTTAACATTTACCAAAGGGAAATAACTCAAACAGTAGCAGCTGTATTTTGCTGGTTTTAATCAACCTCAGATGTACAGAAAAAAATTATTAGAATTTTTACATTACGTGTGTATGGTATGTAAGAGTTATATGACTGTGTAAACATTATATCTAGTCTGTACAGTGAAAGCTTCTCACAAAGTGCTACACATCAGGTCTTTGAGTAAATATGCTTTAAAAAAATACCAGTTGCTTTCAAGAGAGACAAAAGAAGGGTTTTATGAAAAAAGCAAGATGGGCAAAGGGGGAATCCAAAGAAGCTGATGAAATATTCAGTGCTTCATGTCAAAAGCTACTGCAGTGGTGGGGAGACGAGTGGTGGGGAGACGACGGGAAAGCAGGTTGAGAGGAAAGAAACCGAGTGAGGAGACACTTTGCAGGTATGTACCATTGTGACTGAATTTGGCTCTGATACGAGGTAGCACAAAAGAGCAGGGGAAGAGCCAGGAATGTCTGCACAGGTGAGGGGTGGGGAGGTGTGGAACAAAGCCAGCTGATTCCCACTCGTCTGGCTTGACATGATATGTAATCAGAGGTACCAGGCAGAACTAACGGGCCACACAAATTATTATGCATGCAGTAAATCTAGACTAGCTGCAAGCATGTCATAGACAAGTTCATTTGGGGTTAGTGATATTGGGGGCAGGGTGAGCATGCGTGGGTGTCCAACGTGCATGCTAATTGCTTTTCCAAACAGGGTAGGGGTCAGGGTTGAGGCCCGTTGCAGATTTTAATTCTTTCAGGAAGTCAACCAAAATCATTTCAAAAGTCAAAACAAAGTATCATCCTGATAAACTGGTGAAAATTTAGACAAAAATTAAGCTTCTTATAACCAAGTCAGATTGGTGTCTTCAAAGTTCAAATTTGATTCACTTCCTGAAGCAAAACAACAAGGGGACCCAACCCTGGTCAAATACTAACTGACCTTTTTCCATGGAGAACATGTCTTGACGCTGTGGTGGCGGCGGCGTACCTGCATACTTGCCACCTTTGTTTCTCCGCACAAAGCAGGCCATGAGAGCAACGAGGGTGAGGAGTGCCACAGCACACATGGTCCCAATGAACCAGCCCTGGGTTGATAAGTCGCCTCGCCGACCTTCTGCACCTGAGAACAAAAACAGCAAAGACACACAGAGCTCAAGGGTTGTCTTTACACATTGGTGTATTTGAATATGGCAGTCCCCTCAAGCACTCTTCATACAACTTTATATTTGACTGAAAACAGAAAAACATGATAGATTCTAGTCTGAGAAGATGTTCTCACGTCGTATTTGACTCACATTCCCTTCAGCTATAACACTCTATATCTCTTCTGAAAGAATATTAGATAGGAAGAAAACAAAACAAATGAACAGAGATACAAGACAAATAAACAGACGCACACATTCACCTCAGTCAATATCAATTTGTTGATGATATGCTTATATTGTTATTGCAGGTTAGAAGCCAAATCACTAAACTCTATCAACTGCGTCACTTTTTTCTCCTCTCACCTTTGACTCGAGTCTGGATAACGTCTTCAAAAATGCTAGCGTTATCGAGCAGCCTCTTGGCCATGAGGCGTACGGTGTACACCGCTCCGGGTTTGAGCCCATCAATTATGTGGAAACTTTGAGAAGTGTTTACAGCCTCTGAAATCCGCCAGTTACCATCTCCTGCACAGCCAAGCACAAGAAGTGCACAAGCAGCAAGTCTGTATTAGCATTCATGCTATCGAAAAAGAAGATAGGATGAGCTGTTGCCATGTAATAAATGGTTCTTAAGTTATTAAATGTATTTGTTGGACTATATATAACTTTGAATACATCTTAATACATTCTGAGGCAATCGTGGAAATGATGGAAGGAGCCAAGCAGACTTTAGGCTTATAACATATTTTTAGATGTTTATATAAAACCTCCTAGTTACACCTTAACACGATGCCACCTAAAATTCATGTAAATGTTTAGCAAGGCGGGGACAGGAAAAGTAGCTTACGGTTATTCATATAAGCCACATAAAGCTGCGAGTCCTGCTGCTCTTCTCTGGCAGTCCAGCTGATTTTGGCAAAGGTGTCACTCACATAAGAGCTTATGTTCAACAGGGCTGGAACTGATAAAGAGAGAAGAAATAGGAGGAGGAAAATAAGGAGGAAAGGAAAACACAGACAGGCATAGAGAAAAAGGAGAAAAAAGGCAGGAAAAGAGGATTAGCAGAGGCAAATAGGTTTCCCCCCGCAGCTTGAGAACAGTGCAGCTAGCAGAAACCCTTCAAGACGACAGTTCAAAAGGCAAGGCTGGGCTTAATTGAGTGGAGCTGGATCTTGGCTCATAAAGGTTAGATAGAGAGAT
>NW_023339707.1:10468644-10481163 GCF_004916995.1 Morone saxatilis
CCCCCCCCACCACCACCACCTCCACGAGTGGATATCAGAATAGATTGCAACGACTCCATGTCTCGAATCCCACTGTTAGCTGAAAGTTGAGGTACATCAAGATGAAATCACAAGGGATATCATTGGGTATGCATGTGTGAAAGTAAGCTATATACCTAGAGGAGGATGAGTAGAATTGCGGATAGAGCTGGGAAAGAAGAGAGAGCAGTTGTGGTCTGAAATGAAAGAGAAGCCTCAGATGTTAGATTCCTGCTACAATGCTGTCAGGTTTAATGCTCCATATTGTGCAACAAGTGATCTCTATAGACTAAATGAAGGCACGATTGTTAGAGCAACCAGGAAAACTGAAAGACTAAAAACTAAGGGAAGTAATGCTGTAACTGTGCAAGTACAGTAGTAAACACACTGTTACTTAGCAGTGTTTGATTCTACATAACACATCTGAATTGCAAATTCAAGCAGTAGTTATCAATTTGACACTATATTTTTACAAAGAAAAGTTCAAGTATTCAGGAATTACCCAAACTATATCTGCACTACAATAAAGCACAAATGTTTCACAAGGCTATGGCCAGCTACTCGCTACACCAAAACACCTACACAACCCTGTCTATCTCTACTGCTACTTCTATGTTAGCAAGCTGCAGGCAGTGATACATACTGCTCTGAACAGGGGCCACAGCTGGAGTCGGGGACAAATCTTCAGAGGGATAAAAAGAAAATGAAATACAGCACAAGATTACAGATATATGGAAAGCCAGCTTTAAGGTTTATAGACCAGGCACACACACACTCACACATGCATGTACGTCCACACACACCACAAAAAACATGGGCAGTGCATCCTCACAAATATAACCACACGTACGTTTATGCCTGAATGGCAGATATGTTTGATAGTGTTGTTTTGGATTTGGTGCCTGGTGGAGAGCTGCACCACCAGAGGGCACTGTGGAGAAAAAAGATCCTACATAGTGTATTTAAAAAAATGTATGTACTCACTAGATGACACTATGAATATATTAGCTTGATTGTGGTGTTAATTGAAAATAATATTCCATTGTCCATTGGAGCTGATACTCAATAATCGCTATAAAGCTCCATAAAGTCTAAGGGAGTTGCAGATTTGGGTGATAATTATCTCTTGATTCATTAAAATACTGATTACAACCACTTCCACAACTAATTTCTTGCATTATGCCAAACAGTACAATACGATTCATACATATGCTATTTATAGTATTCAGATATGGTTTGAAACACAGCTACTGTTTATAATCCCAGTGCTAATTGCAATTACTTTTCTATACTGCTTTGCTTTATACTGTAGCTAGTAGCTACATAGTCATTACAGTATGTATTTCTATTCTTTAAGAATTTTGAGGATTTGTGCTTTTACACAAAATGACAAATAAAAACTGTTTGGGATTGGATTAACCTGAATTTAATAAGTGAATATTAAATTACAAATATCATTTGGTTTTGGATTAAGTTATGGGAAATGTGTCACATAGTGTTCACTATGTAGGTATTGGTCTGAAACACACTGGGTTGGTAATTTTCCAGTGTTGCATTGATTTTACATGGACTAAATTTGCAATCATTGGTATAATTGTTTCATTACCTGTGGCACACACATCGTTCAATTTTGCACATGTTGTCTATATTAGTTCTCACATTGTCTAGTGGGAATATTGTGTCTCCCTACTTGAACTCATATAAAACAATTAACACTGCTGTACACTGACACAGCCTGTCCTGCTCTGATTGCTGAATCCTGAGCTCATTGCAGTGAAGATGAAGACAACTTTTGATTACTATGTTTCTAACTAAACTTTTTCAAATATTAAGTTCAAGCCATTAGCAAACATGTTGGCGATAACAACTTGGGTGTTCAAATGCTGTGCCATGGAGCAAATAATTTAATCTCTGGAGGAACTGGTTATTTTTGTGTGACTCTGCTTTTTGTCATGTTTGCAGTCTGCTTTATCTGTGCTTCTTTGTTATCTCATGAGACCTGATGGAGGAAAATAGATATTTTTTCTCTGTCTTCCACACTCTTCCGCTATGGTTGTTAGCTGTTCTCTCTCAGTTTTTCCTGCCCCTCTTTCTCAGAGATGTATCACCCCATCCCTCTGTGTTTTTTCTGTCTCCCACTTCAGCCACTCTCTTTGCATTACAAGCCGTTCAAACAAAGACACATGGAAACACACACACACACACATCTGCTCATACTGGCTGTTTTTTTGTTCTGGTATGCCAGTGCGTAATTTGTCCAGACTATTTTAAAGCTAAACAAATGTTTATCCTAACTAAATGGTGATAAGCATTAAAAGCTTATTGAGTCACAAAGGTGAAATCTAAAAGGAACCCTTCGTAGCCTGTGCTCGGTAACTCATGCATTCATTTTATTCCCTGTCACTCCATCACTCCCCATCAGTGTCATTAAATTCACGGTGCCCCTGCTCTGTGCTATTGGCATCCATAAATCTACTTTGCTGCATTGTGACTAACATGCCCTGAGGACAGTGCTCCAAAACAGAACCATTTTATCTCCCTGCCGAGCCTCTACTCAACCATATTTACAAACAATGTTTCTAATGGCTCTCAGGCTGGACGTCCATCGTCCAATACAAAAGCCAGAGAGGAATGAATAACTTTTATTAAAACATTCAGAGATAGTGGACACATATTTTCTCATGCATTCACATCTTTTTGCCTGCCAAGTAATGGAGGGAGGAATTTTAAAGGACTGTCACAAAGTTCATATTCAGTGTTTAGTGCGTACTATCAGAGCTGAACACCTGCCAAATTCTGCTAAATCGGAATGGTGCCAGGTAATGTTGTTAAGCTACTAGCCAAATTGGCTTAATTAAATTATATGGTTCAACAAACCACACTTTTTTTTTTTTAGCAAATCATTGAGAAAAGGGTATGGCTTTACTTTATGAAAGGTACAAGTTGGTTCGTTTAAACCAGAAATGGGGTAGAATGTATAGGCTGAAAGCAACACATACAGTAAACTGAACCAATTTTTCACCAGGGTTTGTCTAATTTTTCTACGAAAACAAAACAAAAAGTATGCCATATTAGCAATTAATGTTATAACAGACAAGGATTTGCATGTAGTGTGTGAAAATTGACAAGTTAGCTGAAGTTGTTCAGTTAGCCAGGACAAGAGAGAAGATGTGACTATTTTTTAAAATCAAACTACCTGTACTGAGGTTGATCTAGACATATTTTCACGTTTTGAATGCTTTGGAACTGAAATGTGGACATACAGTTTTCATACAGAGTTATCCCATGCTATTCCTGAATTCTCACTGGTAATCACCTGTTTTGAAAGAATAATTTTTAATGGGGACCTGCACATTTGCAATTTCTAATCTATTAGAATTTACTCAGCACATCACTGTGGCAACACATCATTATCCAAACATATGTGATCAGGTGATATCAAATGGGCTGTTTTTTCCACAAATTTTTAACTACAAACATCAGACAAATCACAGTTCAGAATGGGGTCAAAGATGCTACAGCAGAGGTTTTTTTCTCCGAACTTAACAGCTCATTAATTCACTCAGTGAGACCAGCTCTGTGGCTGAAATGGATGACACCCTGAACAACAACCTGATGAACACTCATGGCCATAAAGGGGTGTGTGACAGAACATCACCATCATGTATCAACTCCATCCGAGTGCTAAAGAGATCATGGAGAGCCACTGAAAGGATATGCAGAAAAGCTGAACTGGATGTTTAGTTTCTAAAGGGCCCATTATGATAAGGCTGTATGCACTGATAGAATAGTCTTCTTCTACAGTGGAAGTTCTACAGAATTTTGCTCTATAATGGTTTAGCTCTTAAAACCTGCTCTGACTTCACACAACTAATTCATTCATACAACTAACTATTTTTAATTTTTGCCTCAAAGGTTTCAGAGTAAATGCATGTGCTTTCCGTTACAGTACAACTAGAGCTTTGAAGATTGTATCCTGAAAATTAAAACAGGCTGTTGATCCTAAAAAGAAAACAACTTGAACAATAAGATTCTCGAGCCTCCCTCTTAGGGATAAACAGACTTTAGGACAAAAAGTGACCACGACTAGTCACAACATTGCTGTTTCCTTCAGAAATGACTTTCTGATGATGGTATTCATTTGTTTAATACATACAAAAAGTGTATGTTGTCAGCTATTGATGGTATCAAGGAAGTAACACTACAAGTTTGTTGTAGCGTTGGGAAGCTGCTTTGATCTTATATGCAGTCTTTCCACATGTCATACTTCCTTTAGGTTATGTCTTCAGGGTGTGTAAATATAAATTTTCACAGTTATGCAGATGACACATCATTATACATTTCAGTAGAGCCAAAATCACAAAATGCCTTAAGTTCACTTGAATCCTGACTTTCTGCAATCAAAAACTAGATGAATAATATCATTCTACAGCTCAAAGAAAAAAGAAAAAAACGTATACTAGGCCTCAAGGCCAAAGAGATGCACTGTCCAAGAATCTTGGATCTCTGGTTCCCCAGATCAAATCAGAAGTCATGCTTTAAGTCTGTGTCTTTGAATTTAAAGTAAGTTTTAAACTGCACTTCGGCAGAGTGGCCAAAATAACATTCTTTCTGTGTGGTTTATGTGTAGACCATGTCAAGCAGACTAATGTAATTTTTCACTCAGCTTCTTTAAAAAGGTTTCTTAAAATTATTTACAGCTCTGCTGCTAGACTTCAAAACAAAACTAAAAAGAGGAAGCATAGCACTATAGTTTTAAATGAGCCACATCAGCTCCCTGTCTCTTTTAGAAATGGTCCAAGGGAAAGTCCTTTTGCTTTTATTTAAAGCTCTAAATGGTTCATGGCCTGTTTTGACAAGTGAAAACCCAGAGAGGCAGAAATATGTAACAGAGAACTGTTCATCAGATGTTAAAACATCCCAACTTTTATTTAGTGTGGGGCTAGCTCAAAAAACACTGGATCCCACAATTCCCACAACGCAATGAAAACAGTCTTTTAATTAGACCATCCATGCCTTGTAAACACCAACTTCTTTCAAAATCTTTGACACAAGTGTGTAACACGAGCCGTAAAATTTTGTGGCTTCCAAGCACAGATAATATTGACATCATCAGGGTGTTTTTCTCACTCATACAATATTATACAACTGCTTTCAAAGGCTAATTAGTACTCCCTGTAACTATGTTTCATTAAGACTCACTACGATCATTAGTATAAATATCACCCCACTTTGTATGAATTATTACATTGCAATTACCATGTCTGTAGTATGCTACTGTATAATTCAAATAAACTTAGAGGGGCTTTCATACCCAAACCAATGCAAATTATTTCTTATTCGCCATACTGCAGTGTACTGCAGGTACACTGATTTCATCTACTCACGTGCTTTAGCAGCTGTGCTGCACTCCTGTGCCAGCGGAGGTCCACAACCTGCTCGAGTGCAGGCACGGAGGTGGATGCGGTAGAGGCTCCCCTCCTCTAAGCGCTCAAGCCACCACTGGGTGGTGTCAGCCGCATTGATGTTTATCTCCTGGGAATCAACCACTTCCATTGTGGTCTCATTAACTATAGAGGAAGGAGAAAGATGTCAGGTCAGTTCACAAGGCATGAGTGACCATACAATGGATCATCACTGTTGGCTCATGTTGTAAATGGAACACAACTATAATGAGGGTCAATGGTTGAGGGAGGGGGAAGATGAAGAGATGTCATGCTAGCTCATGCTGAAAGTGAATGTAGCAGATACATGTCGTGACAGGTGAGCTGAGGAGGAATACTTTATGAAGAAAGGCGAGAGAAGATGAAAGGAGGATATAGGAGAGCTCGGGGGGTGTAAACAAGTGGCAATGGATAAAAAGAGAAGGAGGAGAAAAGGAAAAAAAAGATTAGGGTAGTGGAAATGGAGAAGGAAAAGCTGAAAAACATAGAAGAAACAAAAACACAAGATCAGGTGTAAAAAGCAGAAGGAACAAAAATAAAATAAAATAATGAAATAAAATAATTAAAAATAAGGCAGAAGCAGCAAAGGGAAATCAGAAGAGCAGCAATCACAAGCAGCATAATGTATCACTAAACTTGCATTATAGATCAAAGTACAGTATGTGTGCAGACTGTAGAAAGAAGAGAAACACACTAAAATCCACCTCCTTGATGTCATTACTGTGCCAATATTGAAATGCAGGTGGAAGCTGAATAGGTGCAAAGCCTGTTGAGCCGCTTTGGAAAATTGACGTTGTTTGCAGCACAGAAAACTGCATATTTTACATGTTTGTGAACATGATCCGAGGATTTACTAACTAATTACACAGCAGTTTCATGACTTGATTGGGTGTGCAGACTGTGCATACAGCACATCATTTTATCACTAAAGAATTAACAAAATTTTAAAAAATGCTCGAGTTACATGGCGAATCAGTTTAAGTGAAATACCTCCAACACCCACAGCCTGCATTATATGGGAATATCTGTGTAAATTCTGACATCTGATATGGGAAAAAGCAGAAAGGAGAGGGGGACAGAGTGTATTGAAGAGCTGGCCAGACTCCGTGGGTGCTGGTGGAGGCGGCAAAGGGCTGTCTCTGCCTTCACATTTTACACAAAAGACTTTAGAAATGTCAGCCAACGAGAGTGTAGGCTTCGAAAACAGAGGAAGCATAATGAAAGCGCCTCACTCACTTGTTCACCCTAACTGTTCTCAAGCATAAAGGTGGGTTTTCTGCAAAATGAAATGCTCCTGAGTGATAAACGCCAAAGAAATTTGTAGAAGAGGCACAAACAAAATTATCCTTTTGGAAAAGAACCTGCAGTCCAGGAGGATACGAGATAAGAAACACTGAGGAAACTCTAATGCAGCCTGCACTCTGCTGCAGACCATTGTGGGCTGTTCAGTGTTAAACAGTGCAACCTAGTGTCTGGTATGATAACACAAGCGACGAGTGGAAAGGGAAGAAAGGTACAGATGGTAGTGTATGTAATATGTTTTCACGTTTATTAAATAGGCATCAAACCTGTAGGCTCAAAGGTAAACTATTATCCCACATCCACCCCCTCCACAGGTTTTCCCCTCTAACCTGATCTTTTCTCACTTCCTTTTAAATATCACTGCAGCTACACTCCTGCTTATACTCTGCCCACAACATTTTACACTACAGACAAAACACTGAGCCACAGCAAAGAGAAATCTATTAATAAAAAATGAATACAGGGTCAAAAGTCTACACTGTGTAAGTCAATGAGTAATTAGACAAAGAACATTGTGAGTTCACATACTGAGGTGGTACTGCAAGAGATACCCAGTGAGGATGCCGTTTGCCTCCAGCGGTGGACCCCATACCAACAAAATGGAGTCTTTCTGGGCATTGGAGGCGGTCAGGATGGGCACTTGCTCAGGAACTATGAGAATGACAGTAATGTTATTGCATGTACTGTGACATTTTTCTCAAGCAGCTTGTTATTTATTTGTAATTTACATCAGAGTGACAGTCTGTTTTAGTGTTAAAAAAATATTTTAAGGATGTTTGTATCAAGACAATCAGTTATGTCAAAATATGTTAAAATTCCTTTCATGTCAAGTGTCTTTTCATGCTTGATATTTTTTCTTTTTTTCAAAGCTTCCTTATCTCTTCCCTATTTGTTAAACAGATGAAAAACACACTGATGTAGTATGACAGTCTTCCTGTTTTAAGCAGCTTTGTCATTTCACAAAACTCCAACACTGAGCAGCCTTTAAGCATTCACATTGTAAAACAAACCTTTGATGACTTCTTCCTTCTCTCCTGGTCTTCAGACTAAACATTGTACTCTAGCAACTTTATTTAAGATCTTCCAAATATGTCTGACATATACAAAAAATGGATACTAAATTAAAATTTCTATCTGATATGGTTTTTACACAAAAAGTTCAATTGCAAGATTTTTTTTTATTACATCTCCTTCTTCTTCCTCGTTGAAAAGTCCAGAATCTATGAAGATATTTTTAATTTCAAAAGTGGACACAGAATGTCTTTTACTTTATTGAAAAGTGCATTGGAGTTTCAAGTGCCTAGATCACACTAGACCTTGATTTCCAAATGTCACAAATCATGCTTGTAGGTACTTAAATCTTAAACTTAAGGTTAGCACAGAGATACTTTTCCTCCTACAGCAGATGAACATGTACTATTCTGCACAGTGAAGGACTAGTGAAGCAACAATAAGCACACAAACACATTTTTGAGAGGAGCGAGATTTCAATGTAAATGAAATGTGTGCTTTTCTTAAAATTCTTTTTAAGATTACTTTAAAATCTTTACCAAACTAGAGTGTACCTAGCTTGAGTATTTACAAGTGTCTATGAGGAAAACTCATATGTTGTGTGTTTGTGTCGCCTCACCTCCCTCTGGAGTGCTAAAGGTGACCGGGTCACTGTTGGGCCCATTGCCCTTCTTGTTGAAAACGTTGACAGTGAGTCTGTACTCGGAGTAAGGTTCAAGCCCCGGCACGATGGCATGAGTCCTATTTCCAGGAAAAGACATGGACTGGCGCTCATCTGAAATCTTGTTGGGATTCAACAGACTCCGTTTTCTCAACCAGTGAACCTGTGAGAGGGAAGTAATGGACAACTGTGAGGAACAAGTCTGAACAAATCACAGAGAGGAGGGAGAGAAGGAGAAAGATGGAGACCAAGAGTAAGACAGAGAAGTGAAGTAGAATATTTTGAGGAGTAGCAATTAATGCCTGGTTTCTCCTTTAATGAATCAGGTACACACAAATACACAATCACATATGAACTGTCAATCTGAGATGTGGATGTTTTTACCAATCACCTCAAGTGATAAAATAGCTACTTCACAGAACCATGTTGTCATTGTCAACCACTGTGCCGCCTACAAACTTTTAATGACAACACCTATACAGGTGACAGTACAGGAAGACAAAATGTGAGTAGTAAAGTACTTAACTAAATTAAAGTTTTTTAATTACAATACAGACATAGACATTATTTTTGTATTACTGAATAAACAAAATAAAGATTAAAAGTCATACACCAGTGTGCAAATGTCTTGCTTAAATCACACGCCTACTATTACTTTTAAAACTGAGATGCCTCTATAAGCACATGCAGAAATCTCATCACTGAGTTCATCCTCTACAGGTGGTGTGCTGCTGTTTCTTAGCTAACTAATGACAAAATCATTCCACCAGAAAAGGTACACCATTCAGAAAAGGGCCATTAGTGGAGTTTGAACAGAAGAAGAGGAAACGAATCAGGTTGGAAAGATCCTACAAAACCTTAAACTTTGCAGGGAATAATCTTTCTATATGTGCTCATTACTATAATCACCATGTCCCTAGCCTAGTCAAATTTAACTGACATGTAACTTCATTTTTAGAAAACTGTGAGTTTTATGCTTTACAAGCGATGTCAGTGTTTCACTCATAATGTCCTGTTTCGACTATTAATCAGCAATACAGAGTCAGCTCTACTGGTACAACTAACAGTTGGTAACAATCATTAAACTACTAATTTCTGATTTCTGATTACAAGTCAATATTAGGTGATTACTGCACGTTATTACAATATTCCATTTCATTTTACCTCCTTGTACAGATCTTATGTAAACAAGTAAAGGGCTACAAAATCATTGCTGTTTAGAGTACCTGTGTTGCCACTGAAAGTCTTCAGTTATAAGAAGCAAGAAGAAATCATACTTCAGGACTATGGAAACTTACATCGTAGCCCCCTAGATGACCTCTCACTGTGGCAGGTGGAACCGGGGTCCAGCTAACTCTCAGAACAGTGGTGTTGAACACCTCCACAGCTACATCCCGTGGTGCTGCAGTAGGGACTGAAGAACAAATATAGGAAGGTCAGGAATGCAGACGTATTAAAAACAACAGGCCACCTTTGCAGAGACTCTTTAACACCAAGTAAAACTTTTTTAAAGAAAGAAGATTAACTGAAAAGACAGCCTAATTGGATGGTCTGAGCTGTTATGCTAAAGACAGAAAATATGTTTCTTTTTGGTTTAAGCTTTGCAGAAATGATCTGTTGCTGGCTAAGACGGTAAACAAAAACAGTGACGCTGGTAGATCAACATCAATGTGCAAAAATAAATACTCGTCTGGACACCAAATGAGGCATCTTCATTGTTAAAAGCTGCCTTTTTTTTCCTTCTTTCAGCAGGGAGAAATACAACACCAATCCGAAATAAAAATGCTTTCAATATGTTCTGTTCTACATGTTACTGTGCTGGTAGTAGGAAAGGATAGAGGCACAGCAGACACTAGAGAGAGAAGCAGCCACTGTGCCTCAGTGGGCCTAAAGTGCGTCGTGATCCGTCAAATCTCCCACAGCTTCTGAGACAGAAGTGGAAATTTGACATCCCTCTGCTCTACAAAGGTTATCTGCCACCTTCTGGATTTAGCACTTCTTTTTTTATTTTTTAGAGGGGAGGACAAGTCACTACTGCACACCTGCACAGGGTTAAAACCAAGGGAAAAAGGGAAAAAAGGAAAGAACTTAACCTGAAACATTTTCCCGCAGACAATGCCAAAAGACGACTGAAGACAGGGAGGGATACGATAACACAAAAAGTTTAAAGTAAGTGACAAGAAAAACAACAGCTACAGCTTCATGTGCTAGTTCAGCCTTAGGGTATGTTTTAATGAAACAGCAGAATTAAAGTAAGTTGCATATACATATGAATTCTGAGTTGAATGTATTAATGATATGAACGCAAACAGTAGTATCAAGTCAATAACTCACCATCTTCTCCGGAGTAACCAGTAACAAGTTTAGGTTCAGGTCCCCAGCCGTGGCTGTTCCTGCTCTGAATTTTGATCTCGTAGGGGACAAAAGTGGACGTGTTTCTCACGACAAAGGAGTGTCTTTTGACCAGATGCTCCCTCCAGACATCCTCCACCCCCAGTTTTCTGTAGCTCACCTTGTACTCGAGGCCTGGGCCATTGTGTTCGATAGGCAGCAGCGGCTGCAAGAGGACAGTGTACTGATGACTTAGAAATCTTGCAAAATGCTTCCATACTATAATGGTTTCTAGTGTCCAATCTTTTATACGGATATGCTCTTTCTCTTACCTCCCAGCTAATGTCCATTTGATGAGGAAGATGGCCTTGAATTTTGATGTTTTCTGGGTTTCTATCAGGAGCTTTGAAGAGAAGTTGAATTATCATATATTTAGTTAATATATAGTTAATTTTCTATAATTAATCTATCTAGTCTTTTATTGCTAAAATACAAATATCTATCCATATTGTTCAGCTGAAACAGACTCTTTGGAAATTGTAATACAAATATCCTCATTTCATATATACGCATGAGCCAAGGATAAGCAGCAACATGTGCCGGAGTTAACAATTGGGGACTTAAAGGGCTCCGGAGATCCAAAAATATCCACACCCCCAACTGCTCCAAACTCCTGTGGCCAAAAGCTGGCCACACACAGCAACTCTTTGCACATTTCAAAAGAAATGTTAAAACTTTGCATACTTTTACAATCAATAGATAACCACAGCAGAAAATGTTAATTAAAGGGAGCAAGTCTTACCAGCAGGCAGTGTTCTGTGTCTCTTAGTGGGCTCACTGGGGGGTCCAGGTCCAACAGCATTAACAGCATACACTCTGAACTGGTAGTTAAGGTGTCCATGTAGTGCCAGCTTGGCTGTTGCCTGGATACCAGGGACTTTCTGTAGCTCCCTCCACCTGCCAGGCTCCCATTGGCTCTCCTCATACTCCACTATAAATTCTGTGCTCATGGAGGAGACAGGAGACATACACATTTAGTTATCACCATACCAAGTGCTAATCACAACTCGTGACAGATCATGCATTAGACTCCTTGTATTTGTTTCACTTCACTGTACAGTCCACTATACACTATATTAGTTGTGTATATGTTTCCCTAAATCAATAAAGGAATATTTCAACATTCTGAGTATTGTTTTTTTAGCGAATTCTGAGAGTTAGATGAGAGGATTGATACCGATCTCATATTTGTAAGTTAAAGTTCCAGTGTGTACATTTAGGATGATCTATTGGCAGACATGGAATATCATATATAATATATATATATGTTTTCATTAGTGTGAATCACCTGAATATTAGAATTGTTTTTTATCTACACAGGAAGCTGGTCCTCTTCTCAGAGTCGCCATGTTAAACTGCAATGTTTCTAATCTACAGTAGCCAAGAATGGACAAACCAAACACTGACTCAAGGTAGGGCCTTTTGCATTTTTCGGGAGTTTCATGGCCTCCGTAGTTTCTCCTACAGGCTTGGAAGGTGAGCTGTATTCATGGGTTGCAATCTACAACTTCACCGCTAGATGCCACTAAATTCTACACACTGGTCCTTTAACTAAAATGCACTGAACAAAATTATAAACGCAACACTTTTGTTTTTGCCCCCATTCAAATATAAAGAGGGAGGAGTGGATCCTTTTGTGGTACATAGAGAAAGCTGCTTAGATCTTTGGCGTTCAGCTGTATGGTGATATTG
>NW_023339707.1:10481188-10482421 GCF_004916995.1 Morone saxatilis
CCTATTTCTCTCAAATATTGTTCAGTGTAGAACTACTATTGACAAAAATCCCCTAATGCATAGCTTCATCC
Organism: Morone saxatilis; assembly: GCF_004916995.1. Lineage (NCBI taxonomy): Eukaryota > Metazoa > Chordata > Actinopteri > Moronidae > Morone > Morone saxatilis. The sequence continues at coordinate 10,481,260 of NW_023339707.1, forward strand.
TTGTTCCTGAAATGACAGATGTGTAAATTAGTTATGCATCACTACACCTGTAAGCATGTCTAAAATGAGGATGATTCATATGTGTCCAAAATCTCTCTATAACTACTCCCCAAGAGAACCTGTTTATCATGTAGGGAATTATAAATTAGTAAATGAGGGAGTGATTTCAGACACAGCCATGGCTTTTGGCAATTTCCATGACAAATCAATTACACTGAATGAATATTTCTACACACATCCACCTGGTGCCGAGCCACAGATATCGGTTAGAACAGAGCTGGCCTTACAACTGATGTCTGTTGCTCCATGATGTTTAATTAAACAAATATAATGACTACAAAATTCCAATCTAACAAAGGCTCTTAGACATGTCTACTCTAATTTCAGATCATAGATAACACACATCAAAACTAATAAACATTACAAGCATTACAGCATACATTTATCAAATGATATAAATTCTTATCATCACTCCAAAAAAAGAAAAAAAAAAGAAAAGAGTCCCTTTTTGAAGCATCAATGAGACACAAGCTTCCTGCCAGGATCCTCAGCACTTCACAGCTATTTGCAGCCATCACTTGTTAAAGAACTTTAGTTTCCACTCAACAGCCATCACAGCAGCTGAATTTGTTAACTCTTCACAACAGAGGAGACATGACACCATCTAGTGATGTGCTGTAACTGAATTAACTTGCATCAAAGAACAATTGTATTCCAGTTTTGAACCACAGTCTGCAAACTTTAGCTGATACACTTCAACCTACTCCTGTGTAAGATATATTTTATAAAAACAGAAGTCACTGAACAAAGCAGGTGAAATTGGCCCAGGTTCTTAGGCTGTGTATGTGCATGTAGGTTGTTGGGGGGGGGGGGCATTCAGGGTGTGCACATAGACTACAAAATCTAAGTGATATCATTTTACAGTGCTAAGAGATTTCAATATGTGCTACCTTGCCTACAGTTACTACAGCTTGCAGGCTAGCTGGATGTAACAGTTAGCTGCCAAAGATTAGAGGCAAGCTACAGCCAACTATCTTGCATTGTTTTCAAACCTGTCAAATTCTCCCTAACTTGCCATCTACCCATCACTCTGCCATCTGTGCTGAGGTCACTGATCTGCTGGGTAGCTTTTAAGGAAACCCACTAACAGAAAAAAAAAAAA
>NW_023339707.1:10482434-10523588 GCF_004916995.1 Morone saxatilis
CATCACCTCATTTAGGCCTATGTTCTCTACAGATATATAGAAAACATGATTTAGTCATTTGAATTAATAAGGCAGAGAAAATTGAAAAAATACATACATTACTGAAGATGTGTAGTTGATGACATAGAAGAGTGCATGCCTATGTGCCCAATTTAACCTGCCTATATACTATAATGCTATTTATTGTCTTCATGGTGAGTGAAGAAAAACTTAGTTCTGGTGAGACAATAAAGTTGTAATTTATTCTGTTCTACAATATTCTGTTATATTCGCTCAGTAGTGTGTGTCCAGAGCGGGCATGGGCGCACACACCTAACAAGCTATGAATAATTACACAGTAATTACATAATTATGTAGTCCATTAACTAAAGCCTAATCAGTGACAGTTAAAACAGTATACAAGCAACTGTTGATGATCTCTGAGTAAATGTGGTTTCTCTGTTACATTATTTAGCACAACTACCATCACCCCCTTTCAGACTTCATTTTATACATTAACATCTACCTGTTACAGAGCTGTTGTGATCACTCCCGGGCACCCAGGACAGACGGACATTTCTCAGACTCTCTAACTCAAGAATTGTTACATTTTTTGGAGCATCGGGAACATCTGCAACACAAAACATTTGATAGTCAATTTAATAACCAAAACATCTGGAGTGTTTAAACATGATAATGACATACAAACCCCAATGCAACACCCTGTTTAAAATTATTTATATCGCTGTCTATATTCTGTGTCCTTTCAAAGAATATATTAATAATTAATGATATTCTATATTATATTATTTACAAAACCCTCTTACCCAGTATGGTGAGCAGTGCAGTGGCATTGTCCTCATCTAGGCTGGTCCTAGCAATGCATGTGTAAAATCCCTGATCACTCAGGTTCACATTCATGATCTGCAGCAAGCCATCATCCACTAAGTATCTGAACAAATAAGCACAATCATTAAAAGCTGGAATACAAATTAAATCAATCAATCACGTAGAGAGTGCTCAGTGAGCATGTACAGTACCTCAGCCACAGGCTACACAATCCTCAACATGGTTATTGATTTTTTTTTTTCAATCCAGAGCTGCATCAAAATGCACATTGCGATAGACATTCATGGTTTATATGTGCCAAGTACAGTAGCTTAAGCTATGGCTTAACTTTCCTTAAACTACCCGATAACCAGGCAAACAAAAATATAACCTCCTCGGCAGAGGTAATCAATTTTTTCATGCATTTTTTCTTCCCTAGTATTAGCATAGATATAAAGACACTGAATAAAGCTATCTTAAACACAAACTAACAGAACAGAACTAATGAAAACACTATCAAACCACAGCCACCTACCTGGAATTTTCCTCAAATGACAATGGGATCTCCTTCCCATCCTTCCTCCATACCACCTCAAAGGTGCTCTGCAGGCTTTTATCATACTCTGCCTGGCACATGAACTGGGCTGTGGTCCCACTGATGATCTGCGCCTCCCGAGGTGGATCTACTATTTTCGTGGGGTCTAAAGATAAAAAAAGCAGGGACACAAGCAGATAAGAGTAAAATACAATGATATTTGTCTTGTTAAGCTGGAGCCAGAGACCATTATTATATTCAAAAATCCTGCATGCTTCAAAAAGGATGTGAATATTTGAAGTTGAGCCAAATTATTTACTTTATAAATGAGTCTTTCTCGCAGTAACTGCCTCTTTGATTTGTGAAACGCGTAATCAAAATGGAAATGTCTTGTTATTGCTCAATAAATTTCCATGGTAATTTGCATTTATGAAATGTCCATGAAAAATATATTTCTAAATATGTTCCACCAGATTATTATTTATGCTGTATGTTTTTTATAACATCAATGAAAGATGAATTTAAAGTCTAGACACTGAGATATTTATTGGCTTTTCAGTAAAATGTGAAAAACAGAGACAGACTACTTTAACTACAGCAGAGCATGTTAAAAAGGATTCAACCTTCCACATATTAAACTTCATGCAAAACCACATAACACTGTTTTGTGGTTTTGCATAGCCAAGCCCTCTATTGAACAAATAACCTGCAGAAACTGTCTCAGTAATAAGAGTACTATACAAAGTGTAGTTGTACCACATTATAACCACAGTGACTTTCATTTTAAAGGGTCAGTTCACTTGAATAACAAAAAACATCATCTCCCCACCCCTAGTCAAACCAAGCATGTAGACACATTTGAAAACTGTTGAAAACTGGCCCTTCAATGACTAATCGTGTGCAGTGACTAGTGCTAATCCTGCTTAAGAAAGTCAACACTAATCATGTTGCCGAGATACCTTTCACATCCAGCACAGCAGTGACAGCCGACGTGCCCTCTGTGTTTGAGGCAACACACACATAAGTCCCACTGTCGTTTTTTTCCGCGCGGATGATTTGAAAAGATCTGTCCTGCAGAATGGAAAATCGTCCCCCCTCAGTGGTTACTGGAGTCTCATCTTTGGCCCTAGGAGAGAACGTTTTCACACCTGTTTTAGAGTGTGTGTGTACAACTTAGCCGACAGCAGAAGAGCAAATCATACATTGCCAGTTAAGGTGGCATTTAGGAATAATATATAATATATATAATAAATTGATTGAAATAGTGAAGCTCCTAGTTTCTGATTAATCAGGGAGGTTTGAGTTACAGCACAATCCAAAATAAAGCAAAACATGGTTAGGGTTGTTGGAATATCCTATAGGACTATCCTGATATTGTGAAGTTCTTTGTAAAGTTAAGACTGTTTTTGTCTTGAACTGTCTGAGATCCTATTTCCCTTTTGTAGAACTGTAGCAGAGCTGCAGTGGTAGTTAATAGGATTTAATTAGCCCAATTTCGAGGAACGGAAGAGGATTATCTCATTAAACTGACATAAGTTTTCAACATCAGACTATGTCATGCAGACACCTGAAGCGGTGTGGGATTAATAGCATTACTCACTACGGTGATACTGTATGTGCTCTGCTTCATTCTTTAGACTACAGCACAGACATCCGCACAATGCACAGAGCTGACTGATACAGTGCTGTAAATGCATGAATAAAACTATAGTTACCTGAACAAAACATATCACACTGAATGAAGGTGTGAAGATCTTAATAACAGGTGTCAAAATGATCTGTGAAACTTCTCAAGACAGACAGAAATCACCAAGACAGACTAACACTTGATGATTACTTACCAAGAGATGCTGGGTGGTGGAGAGCCAAAAACACTGCAGTTCATGATGATGTCCCCTCCTAGTACTACAGCGTACTCTTGGTGGTCCATTGTCAGTATCTGAGGAGCCATATCTAGGTGCAAGGGGAAGGAGGAGAGATTACAGCTGCTCAAATGTCAAGTTATTGCCTTTGAGAATTCTTTCAAACGAAATAGAGGCTGAAGAACAGCTGACTGCAAATAAAGATATAATTCAAACGCACGCATGAGCATCACAGCCTCTTGTAACAATTCAAGAGGCAGAGCCAGAGTAAGGAATTTAAAATCCCATTGACATTTCTAATCTGTAAAATGATTAAACATGTAGGGACATAAACTACAGTAAGCCACATGGTTCATTCCATTTGCGTAGATGATTGTATAACATATTACATCATTGTTTAGTTAATATTACTGACTAAAATAATAAACTAACTGATGATAATCGCAAGTTGCAGCTCTGCATGGTTGTAATAGCAACAGCACAGAGAGGACTGCACAGTATTGTTGTTTTACACAACAGAGATTACGGCTAAAATGACACGAGTAGAGACTGCTGGTGGATATCATGGACATGCAGCGTTGAAAAATGTCCTGGGAGCTGTAGTTTATTTTGGAGTCTTTAAGTAACTTTTTAAGATCACAAAGATTATCATATTAAGGACTATAGTAAGTACTCATATATAAAAAATATTTAAAAAAATACGTATTGTAAACCCTTCATTTTTTCTTAAATGCTGTATGTGAGATCGCATTAAGTTACAGAAGCTAGTGGAACAGAGGCTCGATGGGAGTTGAGAGGGAGTTCTCTTTATTAGGTAAACCTCTATTTACATTAATATCTACTCCTCGAGTGACATGTGATCATGAACTGGTTCGTGGAATGAGTGAGAAATACTAAAGCTACATAATCTCAGAGTGGACTGATTTTTCTTCAAGGTAGTATATATAACAAAGATGGATGTGGCTCAGGAGGTACTGTAGGGAACCCAAACAATTGCTCCTGATGGGGCCAGTGCCTTTTGGTCAAAAGCGCAATAGAAATGCACTCACACCTTAGTACAACATACAGTGCTACAGCTCAGGTTGTAGAACATTGAGACAGATGGGTTACAGAAGCAGAATTGAAGAAAATCTATCTGGGTGTGATTTCTTTCATTTACAGCAGCAGACTTGCTTCTACTACTGTCAGCCAAAAAGCAGAGGAAGCTATAGCCAATAAAATTTCCAAGTTCCAGAATGAGAGAGAGAAAAAAAGAGAAACAAATTAGAGACTATTGTCGATTTATTTTCACTCAGAGTAATGAGTAGAGGTTACAAAAAGAAATGAGTTATTTTACATTTCTGATTATCCAATGGGTACAATATTATTTGTACTGTTGCATATTTTGTTTATTGAATTTTATATGCAGTTAATATGTTAAAATTTAATATGAAAGGTGTAAAAGCTTACACAGTGTGATTTAATATTTTATTTGTATTTGAAGATTAATGTAATGCACTTTGTGTGTTATGGACTACTGCTAGGACAGATGGTAGAGAAGTGAAATTTATGATATTTCTCTGACACACGGTCAGGTTTTTTGTTGTTGTTGTTTTTGTTTGTTTTTTCTTTGATTTGGATCTTCCAGTGATGTCGATGGCGAGCCTTCCCTCGTAGATCTAGAGCGAAAGGGAAACAGTATCACCAGATACTACCAGTGGCTACTGAACGTATCCTAATTCTGCCACACCCTGCGGGGTGGTAGGCCAACTGCTGCAAAACACTCTCACATTCAGTCCCCCTGATCAACACACACACATACATTCCCCTTTTGACTCTGACTTGACCTTTTTTCTTTTTTTCTTCATAATTGATTGTTCTTTTTGCCATGTTGTAGAATTGAATTTGATTTAGAGAGAAACTTGAATTGCATAAAAGTAATAGTAAATTCAGGTTATAATTAAGATATTGATAATTAATGTCAAACTGAGCAATTGCCAATTAGATATTTTTTTTTTCTGTGATTTAACACAACCAGTGTAATCAGTGTGAGTGGTACCATTATTTTTGATTTTGTAGGTATATATTTTTATTTATTTTTATTACTTTAATACAAAAAGCCGGCATATTCCCAAATTCAACCTCTTGAATTTGAGCTTCATTTAAACATTTCACTGTGCTCCAGCAGTCGAACCTACTGGTCCATTATCTACTATAGTATTGCCACCTATTATTGATCAAAGGGGTGTTACACATTACTTAAAGACAGCTGCTGCCCAGGCATTGTACGTAATGGTTATAATCTAACCTTAGCCAAATGCTTCCAGGATGATAAAGAGGGTTAATATTTGGTTTCTATTGAGCCCACACAAACTACACAACATTTCCCAGATGCTGGTATACCTATTAGCTAGCATGTTCTCTCTGGCTGTGCAGGGTTAAAGTCTCCCTCTAATACTCACTCATGATCATGATGTTAATGTTGGCCAGAAGACTGCCATGGCTGTTTGAAGCGTCACACTGGTAGACGGCGCTGTCCTCTGGTCTGGCGTTGTGGATAATCAAAGTGTCATCAAGCACTCGGCTGTTCTTCTGTGAGTCATCTGAAAGCAACATACAGACGCATCAAACATCAACATCAAAATAAGCACAACCAACATGCTTCAAACACCGATGTCAATATTTGAAGTTAAAACGATCTGATAAAAGTATTGTTTTTACAGAAATACTTTCAATCACATCACAATCATGCAACAAAGTTAGGAGAAATATCTGCAAAACCTGTAGTTTCTTTTTGCATATTTTGCCAATGTACAGTATACAGTGACTCCAGTATATCGATTGTTAGCCACTAATATCAGCCCTCTGATATACAGCAGCTCTAGACTACACCACTCCTGCAAGACTGTGTTGCATTTCATGAGCTTTCATGCGGAGCAGCTACTTGTGGACTTGAGGTTGAAGTTTGTTGTAACTGTTCGCTGCTCTTTCCTTCTGCCCAGTGGCAAAAGATGCATAAAACCACAGCTCAAATTATTCCCACTCACCTCTGAACAATACTCCATTCCTCCTCCATGTTATGACTGGCGATGGTTTTCCACTGACCGCGCACTTGATGTGAACATCAGACCCACTTACATTCAGCTGGCTCTGAGGAGGCTCCGTCTGCCACTTTGGCGGCTCTGGGAGATGTTAAGAAGAGCTTTGTTGGTTTGAGTCAAAACAACTGCCATCTCTGTGTCAACAGCTTTCTCTCAGAAACTAAAACAAATGCAGCCTTAAATACATGCGTCACTAGCTCTCGGTGTTGACCTACCTTCCACTATTACATCAAAATAGTGATCAGCCTTTCCAGCAGAGTTTTCAGCTATACACATGTATTTCCCCCCATCCTGCTCTTCCACAGCAGAGACGGTCAATCGCTTTCCATAGTTGTCATATTTTGTCTGTGAGGGCATCTTGTCTCCCAATTTCATCCATTTCATTGTTGGAGTGGGACTATAACATGAAACAATGACATTTTACAAGCCAAAATAGCAAATAAATATGATAATAGATTATACGTAATGATAATGTGGCTGCAGTTGTAATGATACAGCATGTACAGTATACATACTATCCATGTGGTATACACTCGAGCTGCAGACTCTCTCCCTTCAACAGCACCTTCTCTGTCTGAACACCAGAGGGCAGCAACAGGCCAGGTTTTCTCACTGGGGGGGCTTCAGGAGCTTCGAACATAAAGAACATTCTTCCTCAGCCATATGAATAATTTAAACCAATCACATAATCTATATAGAAAAAAGTAAATATTTTATCTGCAGCAAGCCAGATACGTTGCCTTTGAAATGTGTTTTGATTTATACTGTGAAGGCTTTGATGTGTGAATATCACTCACTGTCATCGACGCTGTCAGCAGACTCATTGTCAGCTCTCACTGGAACGAAAACAAAACACTGTGAGAATAATGCTGGTAGTGGTGGTTATGGTTTGTCTATTGCTATAGATGCCTATCTAGAGTTTTGTAGAGCATAACATGACAAGGCAAGCCCTGTTTCTTGGTATCCATTTCAGGAACATCTTAAATATATCAGTAAAAATAACTGGAAATACATGCAGATGTTGTCTTTTTTAGTATCATATCTTTGTATTTTAACTTCTCAGGGACCTGTCTGTGATGCCATGATAACATGAGCTGCAGTTGTACAACAGGTTGTATTTTGGTTAAAGCCACACAGACAATTTTGTAAACCTACAGCTCTTGACAATAACAGCCATGGCATTTTTCTGGACAATGGTGCGGATTTTCGGGAAGGAAGCAAAGCAACAGTAGTCCCGCCGACTGTCTTTCTGCAAGGCATTTGAGAAGTACAGGTTGCCATCAATGCCCATGGAAACCCTCTCATCCTTCTCAATGTGCTGGAGACCTAAAAAAAAAAAATAAAGAGCATAATGGTATAAAAGATGTGCAATCAATGTAGACAAGCTGTGTATAATGTCAGCCTATATTTTTGACATTATTGGGGCTGGTAAGAAAGCACAAATCGGACAGAACCTCTCAAAAAGATCCATCAGGGCACCAGAATGAAAAAAAGGTAAAACTTTATTTAACAACCTCTGGGTCTCATGGTTACAAACTACAGCGTAGCCTCATATAGACGTTATTAACATCCTTTCCATTAACGTAAGATATAAATGGAAGTGCCCTAAAGAGTTTCCTTTTAGAGAGCCGCTGAACTCTTAAGAACACTGTTACAGCATGTTTGGTTTACATAGAGACATTATTTAAAGCACGGGTCAGCGACGCTCTGTGTCACTCCTTGGTCAGCCCATTCACAGTACCTAACAGCTTCATTTAAGACATAGCCTTAAGTCATTCGTAGTTTTGTCAGCGTTCAAAGCAAACTCATAAGAAAAGACATATTTGGCTCTGATTTATCTTACATGGGACTTGAGGGAAAGATGGGTCACTAATACAAAGCAAGCACTGAACTGTTTTCATTGATGTCTTTGTATTTTTCAGACGAGCAATGTATATATCAACGTATCTCCTATTATATTTGATGTACTGATTGTTGTGTCAACCCTTGGAAATATATACGTGTGAAAAATTACAAGTAAAAGATAAAGATTTGAAACTTTAAAACAAGAATTGTTGAAGTGTATTCACTCAATCTGTTCCATGCCTCTAGGCCCTGTCCTTCTGAGCCCCTTAAAAAACTCTATAGCCTATATTTTTCTTTCTGACATCAGACAGGTTTGTTGGAGGTGTTGAGGAGCTCTCAAGGGGCTGGACAGAAAACTCAGCCCCTGACAAAGCACTTTAGATGGAACTTTTTATACAGTAAGTTACTTTCTTTGGCAGTGGTGGGGAATAGGCGCCTGATGTGAGGTAAACTTGTGGGCCTTCAGTGTGTGACTTTGTTCTTATTGTTAATGCTAACTTCACTGATGGCCAGTGGAGGTGAGGACAGCCAGAGGACATGCCTCTTCGAAAGCACATAGACTCGCCAAGTACTTCTTTAAATCTATGAGAAACTTCAGTAGGGTGTTACGCAGACAGACCTTCACACTATCTACACTATCCCACCCTGAAATGGACGTGATCGAATACCAGCTTCTCACTCATGAGGCCTCAGTGTGCTTCAAACTCGTCAGTCTAACGGCGTGTGAAACACTCTATCTCCTGTGTTTTACATTTCTGAAACAGCCACCTTGTGCTACGATTGGCCAGGTAAACGGAGGAGTGAAAGAAGCCAGGATTCTATTTCATACTTTCATCACTTTTTGTCCGTACACCAAAGTGTACCACCAAGAATGCCTTTTAGGTAAAAGTGTGCGATGTTATCTCCACTTGTACGATTTATGGAACCCCTCTCTATTCAAGTGTGTACATTCGATACAGGCAGAAACATTTCTGCATAGCATAGAAGCACAAACAGTCGCTTCTTGGCTTACCAATAGACATCCAGTAGATCTGACGTGGGGGCAAACCTTCTGGAGGGTTACAGTGCAAGATGATTGGGTCTCCCTCCTTAACAACAATGGGATCAATTCCTTCCTTTGGAAACTTGGGAATACCTAATTAAAAAAGAAAACAGACATCAAACAAAATGAAAACCTCATTATGAAAATTGGGAAAGAAAATTCACTTATATAGTGACGTGGAAAAGCACAAGCATTTCCACGTTATAGATGAGCTTCTTTTTTGTAAAGGTTACTCACTGGGAACAATCAGTTCAATCTCCTCTGTCATGGCAGTTCCAAGCTTGTTAGAAGCGTAGCATCTGTATTTACCCTGAAACTGGATGAGGTGCTTGTTGTGAAGCACAAAAGTGCCATCACTGTGGTTGGTTTTGTTTGTTGTGAAGTGTGGAGGGATAAAGACTAGGCCATCTTTTGTCCATCTGTATCTGAAAAAAAATATACAGTGGGTTTCAATCCATTACTGATATACATAATGTTTAATGAAACTGATGAAAGTGATGATCTTTTGTCACAGTTGATCTAAATCAGTGATACAGTTTTGTTTTTTTTGGTTTGTTTTTTTATGATAGAGAATATGTTGCGGAATCACTTACTCTGGTGGTGGGTTGCCCCTGGCTTCACACCTGATCTTTACGGTGTTATCATAGGGAAGGGCAACAATGGGACCAGATGTGTGAGTTATTATGGTTGGAGGCTGTTCCACTATAATATAAAAACAAACATACAAAATGATCACAAAAATGTTCAATATTAACATTGATGATTAGGTTTTTGTTACAAGATTACCCTGCACAATAGGAAATAACGCTTTTTTGTATTTTTTCTCTACCGTTTCCTATTCTTTAATACTGCCCTGTATGATGGTGAGAAGTCAGTACAGGGCAAAGTTCTATGCCAACAACACTGCATAATCTGGACAAATAAGGTGCCTTAGATAGACACTGAACTAAAATAGCACACCAGAACTTGATTGCAAAGCATTCTTAGCCCTAAACAAAGACAGCTCTGCTGCAACACTTGTGACTTGAACAATTTACTTTGAGTTGCTATTTGTAAGTCATCATTTTTAAGAGCTGCAAACATTTATAGTCAAGCAGGATGATCAGCCAAAAGTATGATGAACACACATTTTTGACAAATGTTTTGTTACTCAGAACAGACTGAATTCACACAATGAGCGACCCTTTCATCTTACAGATAAGATCATAAAGATTTTGTTTTCCATGCCAATCAAAAACATGTAAATCAACTCTTGATATTTACTGGACATTACAACAAGCATGACCTTAATCAGTATCATGACACTCTTACCTTCCAGAGGAATATTGTAGCCCGCTGCCCTGGAGGTCAAGGCGAGTAGCAGAACAAGCTGCAGGGTCCACACTACCCTCATCATCCTCATCACCCTCAACTGGTTAACGGAGACAGTAGGGATCAGGAGGACGTGTTGATGCAGATCAACTGGCATCACTTGGAATTTGCAAGGCACAGAGGACCTGAAAAACAACAACAACATGATAACATGATAAGTCAACTAATTCCGCTTGGAAAAAAACAACAGTTAAGGACCCTACAAGCATCTGTTGTAATCACAGAAGTGCAGCGCTGAATGAACATCACATAGGGAGAGTTGGTGAGCTCTAAATGGGCTGAGAATAATAACACTTAAGGTAGCAATGTTGGAAACGGGCATTTTATACAACTAGGCTGACTGCCAAGTGAAAGTAAAAAAAAAATACATAAATAAGATCTGACAACATAAAAGCTCGTCACACCTACATACATTGCAGTGTTTCTCTATAACAATCCTGATTATAATATGTTCTCGTCTGATGAGTTTTATTTCAAATAGGCTGCGCCTCAGGGTGAGAATGATGGCCTTCATGGTGTTTTGCAAGTAAATGTAGATTATCTGTAAAGGAATGTAATGAAGGTTTAGCACTCAAAGGCAGAACGATCAAGAAGGATTAGTAGAGCATCAGCAAAGGACAACATCATTTAAAATTAAATATTTGAAATCCTTAATTTTATATTTTCATCATAGTAATTAAATCATCCACTCACATTAAATATATTTGACTATTTTGTGTATTAAAAAGAAGACATTTAAAGTTCTTTACTGAGGCCCATTTAATAAAAAAAACCTGTGCTCAATTTATGCAAAATTTCCCATTGGGTACACTAGCCATTCAAAGGCAGTTGTCTCCTATTGTTGTGAGGTTGTAGCACAACACATCAGTGCACTTGTCTGGAGATTACCCTTTGAACTGTAAAGCCTGGCTGGTGGCGTTGCATGGCATGCTTACAGTAAACCCGACTGGCACAAAGCTGCTGTCTACTACGATCACTAGATCCAAGATGGCAGACTATAAATTGGTCTAAGCCTGTCAGTATTTCACGGCTTAGTTCTCACAGTGCTGAGACTGTGGCGGGAGCACTGGCAATGCCAAATGGGTTCACCCTCTAGCTAATCCTGCTATCAGGAGAATGAAGGCAGGGAGCCCCAGCAGTCATACAGTACGCTGCTTAACAATGACTGAGTGCTACTCAGGGTTCTTCTAAGGACACAAAGCTGCATGAGTTGTCCCTTCTTAGTGCGTAAGGTTAAAGTGGTAATTGTTGTAGACTAGATGAAGGATTAAGCTGCGTGAATTTAGAATCAATTAAACAAATTGAGAGATTGTGGCAGAGTATTATTTGCAATAAGAACTTTTTGTGATTATCTTCAGCCGGATTGAATGGTAAACAAAGCTTGTTGTTGTCTGTTACAGTGGAGTGAACATACATTTTCATTTTGTAATCAAGCTGTAAGCCTCTGTCATTCTTAGTCTGATGCTATGTATACTGTATTTCACACAGACACATGCCCATATGTGCACGCCTGCACTCACAGCTGAGATACAGCTTCGCATTAGGGACTACCTACAGCACTATTACAAAGGGCATAAGTAAAAACTTTAGTGACAGTGTTGTGATTTAAATTACAAACATAAAACCGCATCAGTCCAGCAGGGCACACAGAGTCCTTGTTAGGTAGGAGGCCCAGAGTCCACCAATGACATGAGAAGTGGGACCTTTTATCCGGATTTGTGTTTATCCTGGCAACACGGCAACAACCTAACAGACCAACTTTCATTCATGTGCAGCAGATCCACTGCCTGGTGCACACCACCTTTACGTTAGGCACGTTACTAAGCTGTATATGCACGTGGAGCTCTGCAAACCTGCCACTTAAATGATAGCTTAAACAAAGCTGACACAGTCTGTTTGAAAGGCAAAATCCTGTAAGATATAAGAAATCCTGTAGAGTGTAAAATGGGGTGGAGTCCCTATGTAAACACATAACAAAGCATTTGTTTTGGGAGCAAAGGATCTATTACCTGAACACATGGCAGATCACAGACACAAATCCACAGGGATTGTGTTTCCTAAACCAATAGTTGACCAGGGCTAGCAGAGTGTGACTACTACATGGCTAATCCTTGCCAACACACGCTGTATACACACGCTCCCTTTCTTTTAACTCAAACGTATTGCAACCTTCCTCAGACAAACCAGCACCCCTACAGAATATGTACATGTAGCTGCAAAGTACAGACAGCAAAGGAATGCAGAAATTGTTTATACACACTTTATTATGCTCAAACACATATACAATGAATGCAGAAAGAAACCATTTCCAAGGGGCTAATAGCATACTTTTCATGAAGAATACTCACTGGTTTTTGAGTCATTCCACATCTGAAGTCCACCTCTAGAAGAGGCCCAACGCAGCTACACTACAAGCCCATGGAAAAAGTATGGGACGGGACCATCAAGGGATCATTCCAACAACTCTCTGAACTAACATGTCTCATCTCTTCGTCCTCCACCTCACGTTGCTCCTCTCCTGGTGCACAGACACGCCTCCCTGCCCACCCCTCCACTCAAGCAGCTAAAGGAGACTCACTGAAGTGACATATGTCGCCAAAGCCTCTCACTTGGCAAAGAGGCTCTCTAAGCCTGTGACAATGACTGGGACAAAGCCTGCACTGCGGGGCTACTCAGCAAGCATGAAAGAATGGGCGGAGAGGAAGTACAAGCATATCCCTCTTTCTCACTCTCTCTCTCTCTGTCCCTTTTTCCCGGATCCCTCCATCCGACCTTCCAGAAAAACTATGCGCGCCCATTTACACCCGGCTCCATCTCGGTGATTTTAATGCAATGTGTCTTAGCTCCATTGAAGAGAGAAGAGAGTCATCTTCTCTTTTGTGGAAGTGTACTTTCATTTCCATGCAGTGCTCCGGGGGAATTGATAGATGAACGCAAGGGAGAACATGCCTGAAACAGACATGATGTTGTTGATAGCAGGCCACTAGGATCTTTAGCAGCATGGCTGAACTTTTCCTTTCCATTCCCTTTCTTTTAAAGACGTTTATTGTGCAAGCACAGTTTTACCTCTGGAGATGTAAAGAAGTGATTCAGTTCAGCTATTCAGACAACTTAAATATCCCCTTTAATGCAGAGGAATCTGATGTTATCTCTCTGTATTAGGCCCTATTTATATTCCAAGGAGTAAAGCAGAGATTTGAGATATACAGGTAGCATAACAGACACTGTGCTGAGCTTAAAGTGTTTTCCAATTTGTTTCCAGATTAGCATTGTATTAGGAATAATGGAGATTGCATCTACAACATTATTTCCTAAGCCTAATGGGGACATAATGACCGCACCAAGTGGGAACTGCTCACACTTTCCTGCAGGGTCATCCAACCAGCAGGAAACCGAGTTGACATTCACAGCCTCAGTATATTAAAGCCTAAAACTAGGTAGTGCAAGTTCCATGGTAGTCTTACCCTGAGATGATCTATTCTAAAGAGAAGAATTGTGTTTTAAATAATTCATCTCAACTGAATTTATTCTGCTTAATAAATAAATTACAAGAAATTCTATCTTGCTTTGGTGTTTATGTGTTTGTGTTAATTAGGAATCTTTACTTTTTATACTGTTTTACTTTTAAACCAGTGACTGACTTGCCTCTAATTCAACCTGAAGTCTGTTACTGGACATAATTACACAGTTCATTTAAGACAGTTGTCAGCACTTCAAATTAACCTTTTTCATGTTTAAGAGAGCATGGCTTCTGTAAACAGAGAAAAAGAGCTGAGAGGCAATGCCTACCGGACTTGCATGTTCACTCAAAGACGTGGGACCATGTGCACAAAGAATAATGTAAATCAAAAGACAAGAGCTTAAGCATGGCCATACACAGTCTGCTCTAAGTAAATATATAAACAGAGTCACCTGGCTGTATGTTGTTGTCATGGGAAGTGGGACAAAATATGTTAGTACCAAAATTAAAAGAGACTGAAACTATAACATAAGATCAATGCTTAAGTAAAATCTTCTGCAACATATATTTTATGTTAACATGTATAAGTTAATTGAAAGATAATTACTTTGACATCAACTTTGTCAGGTTTTTTTCAGAAAAAAGGCAAATATTTGCTGGTTCCGGCTTCTCCAATTTAAGGCTTTTCTGCTTTTCTTTTCTTTTCAGATTTTGAACTGTAGACACTTGAAGACGTCAGCTGGGGCTCTGAGGAACTGACATACATTGGACAGGACCAAATATATATATTAAATTGTGCTGATAAACCATGTCTTATAATATTGATGTAAAAGACATACATCAACTTATTTCAACATCATCATTCCAATTCTGACTCACAAAATGAAATAAACAGAAGAGAATACACAGGATTTTGCCAAGAGTTTTCAGGGTCTCTGCTCATGACCAGTTTCATTGTGCTTGTTAAATTAACGTGACTCTTAAAATAAACGTGAGGCATCCTCATTTGTGACTTCCGACTTCACGTCTCCACCGACATCTAAATTCCTTGTGGTGACTAACTGAAAAGGTTGCCCTGCCTAATGCCTTTGTTATGATGCATTTCTTCCCAAACAGCCCTTGCCTCTGGTGCTTTCTGAAAATTATAAGTCTTCTCCTTCTGTCTTCATCAAAGCTCACAAATACATAGTAATTATAAAAATACCTTCCAAACAAACTTACGAAAAGCTTCACATACTACACCATGAGATGACTGGGTTGAAATAACTGTAAACACTATATGTAAGTGTACGTGTGTAATGAGTATAATCAAAGAAAGGACAGAAGGCTACTGGGACACACCTAAGTATGTACTCTATTACAACAACGATTAAGGTTATTATGACACATTCACAATTCTATTACATTCTCAAACATTGTTTGAAATCACAATAAAACAAGATTCCAGTGAGTGGAAATCTATGCAACTCTATGTGTGGACACAAGCAGACATACAACGGCACACACAAAAGAAACGCATCGTGACAGGCTTTGCTGTCAAAACAGATCATGAGAGCAATGATGGAGGAGGTTTGAGACGTTCATAAACATCTGCTGGGACAGACCGAGGCGAACCCAGCCTTCAGACAAACTCTATTCAGAAGGAAACACTAGAGTGCCTTTGCAAAACCTTCCAAAAACCTTTCTCTTGTCTACTTTGTTTTAGTAATGTAAGTACACAAACAGATATTTAAACGGGTTGGACTACTTAAAGTCTCATTCTTAAAATTCACGATGTTAAACACAAAAATGTTCTGGATGCTCAAGAAAACCTCTCATGCCTGTGTTTACACAGCTGAGTTAGCCTGTGACAACTACTACGGCTGGTTCGCAGGCAACAGTGGTTTGGAATAGTTTTGTCAGTTTAACCACATGTAAAAGAATAGCGGCTTTGAGGTTACCATCCAGTCTTGGGAGTGACATCTTGAAATGTTGATCTCTTTATTGAACCATATGTAGGCTTCTTTAACAATACTCTTTGATTGCGCTTATCTGAAGATGACATTTCACTTAATTATGTTTGCACACACAGATTCAAGCAACCAATGTACTGAACTGATGCCAATAGCAGGCAAAGTCTCAATGATCGCATCAAATACATAAAGGTACAGTAGCCTTCTCGTTCAGAACAGTAGTCAGTTCAGTTTTTCTCTATATATCTGTGAAATGTATGCTCAAAGATAGGCTTAACATCCTCTAGTTTCCCTCAAAACACATCTGAATTTTAAGCTAGTTAAGGTCATAAAACAACAACTCCCCTTACCTGTGAGGTCATTACGTCATTACTTGTCAGTGCAGGAACATGTGCCTCGTCTCTCCCAGGTTTCAGTCCCCCGAGCACTTCAACAAGCTATAATCATGAAAGCCTGGAATTCACGCAAACAGCTCCATGACACACATCAAACACATCCACATCAAACCTGTGCGTCCAGTATTATGTAAAGAGACAGGAACTCTACACTTTCGCATTGTATACAAGCATAACAGGTTTAAAGCAAAAGTGTGCAGCGGCTCATATTTCAAAACCTTTAAACATGCAAAGCATACTTTATGCACGTGGAGAGTTTGTGATCCAAAAATCCTGGCATTTACACTAGCATGTGATTTATTTGACCTAAACACAGCAGGTCTGGTTGGAAAATGTAAACACCACATAGTTTTTAAGGTCATTAAAACATCAGAACAGTGATTCCATTCCTCCATCCCAAATGTTACTTTTGTAGAGCACATGTGCTGCGTGGATTTTGGTGGAGGTGTGACACCAAGCCAAGTGACTCCTGTGCTGGCACACAGTGCTTTCTGGAATGCCAGGTGAAAAGCTACCTCTTTAAACAGAAGCTAGCCTGACGAGCAAACATTCGGCACAATCTTAAATTCCTGATACCAAAGCACAGCCCTTATGGTTGGATATTTCCTGAACAAACAAACTATCTCTCCTCTTCTACTGCTTTAGCTTTTTTTGGAGAACCATCACCCCCTCAGAGAAAACATGCTCATATGATAATGAATTATTGCAAAAACTGAATTTCCATTAAAAACACAGGCAACACGGGCAAGAAAACAACGTGAATCACTACAGAAACATGTCCCCTGCAGAAGTGAGGGGTGACAAAGAGTGGCATTCAGGAGCTTAATCAGTTCGCCACAGCTAGCAGCACTGGGAGAGACAGTGCGGAGACGAGCAGTCACACTCAACTTGTCCCCTTCAAACACTGACGCCACGAGAAGACCTCTTCACACCTTCCTTCACCCTGACACATTGTTGGTCGCTGTTGCATAGTGGCAGATAAGGGAGCAGTGTTGTGCTTTATGGTCTGAACTAAGCTGGTAATTAGTTTAAGGGATAATCTTGAAGGCCTAAAGTGGTATTTGGTCGTGTTGGTAAAGTCTTTTCTTAAGAAGCTCCGCAAATTAAAGACATTTTTTGCTTCAAAACTGCAGTTTTTATAGGTCCAATCCTGCAGTATTTTTAACTAAGTTTACAGAACTAAAACTAACTAAGACATGAACATTTTGTTGGATTATAGCGCTGTGTTTACAAATATTATATTATTATTGAAGGTCATTATTTTTTAGTGATAGTCCATGTATTAAAAATCTGTTTTTGGTATCATAGTGGGTCCAGTGTTTTGACTTATGGTGGTGGGGTTTGTTTGTATGTTTTTAATTTATTTTAACTATGATTTCTGTGTTTAGTTGTTCAGGTCATGACCATGATGGCACTGTATGTGTGTTTATTTCTGTGCATAATAAGTTGCAATGCACAAGACACTAGAAGTTCAGCTTAAATTATTGGGGAACTTGTGTACATGATTTGCAATGTACCTTCTTTTGAGTATTTATTCATGGAATATTTGTTTAATGGATCAAGTGGATTGTGACTATTGTCTATGTTTCTTATGTAGCTCTGCTTGCGTGTGAGTATCAAAAGAACTTGGTATGCATTTATTAATCAAATAGATCTATATCTTATAAGCTATAAATTAAGTTGCTGCAAGAACAGAATATGATATATTTCTATTTTATGACTTACATATTCATATTAAAATTTTTTTTTCTTACCAGCTGGTTGTTAATCACCAGCAGGTTCCTGGCTGCAGGGGTCAACTCACAAATCTCTCAGAAACGCTGAGGAAAGCCTAGGGCTGAAACAAGTCAATTTCCTTCTGCCACTGTGCAACATTGAAAGTGCTATATACTTATTTCTGAGTGCTGCTGATGATGATTCATTGTGATTTTTGGCTCATCACCCATCATACTCTAAAGACATTTCAGTTGATATTCATTTAGCTATAACAATACATAACAATCATCACCAGAACATACAGTATCTACCAATACAAATTTGTATGTACATAAGAAATGTCAAGTGTGTGTGTGAAATGTGTTTTGTTTCCAACTGAGTCTAAGGGACAGTAATTAGACCTGTCGACATACACCCACCCATGAAGCTACAGAGACTTTCATGTACTTCAGGAAGTTGTGATAAATGCCATTTTATGTTTAGAAATAACAGTGTAATCCTGGGGATTAACATTCATCTCCAAAGGGCTCAGGCACATAGTACACGTCAGGTGAGACCTGCCTGGTCATGCACACACCACTGTAAACACTCACTCTCCCTAAAAGAAAAGGAAGAAAGAAAAGAGAGATTTGAAAAACACATTTGAGTATTTCTTCAAATGGCTTGCACCTGCAGCCTAGTTTCAACTCGATTAAGACACAAAAGGATGAGGAGTAACATTTCGAACCTTAACATTTGTTTGTCTGGATGAAGAGAGTCTGAGCCGGGACTCCAATCCCATAAGTGTGTGTGACATTAAGAGGTATCATGTATAATCTGTGCAGATTCTAAAACATTATACCTTTTAGTCACTGGCATATGGGGGAATAATGATGCAGAGTCCAATGCATAACAGCATTCTACAAAAAATAAAGTGAAATATTTCTGAACAATTCTGAATGAAGAGAGATAAGGATATGTGTTGACAGTTAATTGCTGAAAGTTTCCACATTAACCACAGGCTTTTGGGAGAGAACAAAAGTAGCAGTGTCAATTTTTCTGGCATCTACTACATTTACAAAATCAACTCAAACTTCTTAGAAACTCATCAGAAATAAATTACCTATCTGCCAACACATGATGAGCTGGCAATCAGTGTGTTTTAAAGCATCTGCTGCAACATGTCAAGAGACTAAGGCTCATGAGTCACCTCAAAGTGCACCCTCAAAGTTATTAATCACACCATTACATGTATAGCAAGCTCTGACAAGGGCTCACAACACATAATCAGACAAGTACAAGTTTTGTTTTCATATAAAAAAGCTGAACTGACTAAAACCCCAAACCAACTCGAATGTGTAATGAAGAAAACAGACAATTGATACTAAGAAAAAGTCAACTAAAAACACAATCAGAGTCATCCTAATATAAAAATAGCTGATGAATAATGTCCTACTATTGCAGCATTAAAGGCAGCTGAGGCATTTCATGAGCTCTTTCTAAAAACTGACTTCAATTTCAGCTTGTTTTAACCTGGTTCGCCCTTAATCTGTTACATCAATGCTATGGCTCAGAGCCAATAGTGCTTGAGGAGACTCATCAGCTTCTAAATTACTCTCTGGACAGAAAATGGAGTTGTACCTTGCATCACCCCGTGTTAGTGACAGCCTCACTGCTGTCTAACACAGGCCCATGACAGGGGTACCCCTGTGAAAGTGTCAGGACCTTGCTTCATTAGCATTTTTGGAACACCATGAATGAAAGTGTTTGTTCTGGTCTGTGCGCCCAAATGAAAGGGTCCATTAAAGAGTGTTTTAGGGGTTCCACTGTATTGGCTCGGAAGTTTGGGAGCTGGTGTATGGAGGAAAGTGCCAGAGCAAAGGAAAAATGTTCTGTATGCAGATGATACACTGCTTGACATCTTTCAGCATGTGAACAGGTGGGCCATAAAACAACAGTGACAACATCAGTCAGGTTAATAAATGTTTCAACACAGACACTAAACCTGTTGGCAGGTTGTGATTAAACCCCGGGTGGATGGTCTCACAATCAGAGCCAAGTTTCAACTGAAGCCTGTTTACTGTAAGTCAGAGATTGCAAAACACCCACTGGCAAGTCTGCTGTCTAACAATTCTAAAAGACCTCCTTTTCCTGTCTTAATGTGGCGTGTTGAAGACATTTGATTATTATAACACTGCAGTAAATCTTGATAATGAAAAATTAAACTTCAAAGTACTACAAAATGTCTGTTACCATGAACCAGTATTTGTAAAATGATTTAGAGAGACCCAACAGTTCCCACCATGAGCAAGCACTTGGCAACAACGGCGAGTAAAAACGTCCCAAAGTGTGTCAGGTGTGCAGCAGCGTTTCCCCTACAGGGTCCATTATTTTTATTATATGGTCTTCTGTGCATTATCACTGTTACACCATGGTGAACAGATTAAGGTTACATTTACTTATATATATATTAATTTCACCAGTAAAAATGAGTAACTTATAAGTATATTGTCGCTTTATGTAATTACAGTTACTAGACCTTTATTGATTAGGTAACAAAAATTAAGTATTGTGCACTTTGATGTAGGCATGGGATGAAATTAAAATTTTATGTTAGGATTATAATTGCGATTCCTGATATTATCGCGATAACAAAATCAAAAACGTATTAGTATCACTTTACCTTACATTTAGTTAAGAAACACATATTTTATTGGCTCACAGATAGGAACCTCAGATATCAACATCATCTCCCTGTCGTTCTTTAGTTTTGAATCCATAATATTTCCACATATATTTTTTTGTGGGGGATACAACGGGCAAGCCAAGATGACAGGCAGAGGGCAGGGCTGCCAATTGTGACAATTCAAAAATAAATCAAGAAATCAAGACTTCACACTTCATGCAAGCTAGACGGGTTTTTAAGTCATTCCTGATTATTTCGATTCCTGATTGTCCTTTTCTGAGTGTTTTTTAACGATATGTGATAGTATCTATATCGACTCACCCCAAATTTGATGTGAATTTCCGGCTGTCTCATTTTTATCTGTTCACTGGAAAGAAGCATTTGAGACCAGCAGGGAGATGCATGCTGATTTCCCTGAACCTCTACATATGCTGATAACAATGTAGATGCATATCAACGGAAGTAGAACTGCATACTACCACACAGAGTGATGTGTAAGATTACTGTGAGCAAGGTTGTGACCCCAACAAACTATGAAAGTTAGGAAGTGCGAGTGAGACAAAAACAGAGAAAATGAGAGGGGACGAGAGGTTTGGGGGTGATATCTACGGCACAGGAGAGCAAAATCCATGGGAATTCAGCTCATTAGCATATGAATCAAATTCCAGCAGCTGGAAAAAAACAGACACGCAGTTCAGAGCCCGTTGTTAGGAATACCAGCAGTAGATGAGCAAAATCATTGCACTCAGAGTGCAAGGGTCAAAGTTTATCCTCCCATGGTGTGCTACAAAAGTAGAGTTAACGATTTCAGAGGTGTTGGTAAGATATGATAAAGATAAAACAACATATTACCATGACACATTGTAGGAATTGCTTGTACAACACCCTCACCGCCGGGGTGAAACTCTGAGCATTAAAAAGCTGCTGCTTCTAATGATTATAAAAGAAGCCTCTAAGATAATATTCTCAACATATGTATTAGAGCTACAAAGCTTAGCCAATTAATCCACAGAAAATCATGAAAATGAACATGCAAACTTTTTCTTTGCTAATGATTTTATCTTTTTCTATGTGATAGTAAATTTTTAACTGTTGGAGAAAATAAAACGTTTACAAATGTCACCCTTATAATGGGCATTTTTCACTATTTTCTTCTATTTTACAGGCAAAAAAGGAATTGACAAAATAATCAGCAGATTAATTGATAATGAAAATAATAATTAGTTGCAGCCCTAGATTCAAGATGTGTACTTTACAATCCAAATCCATTTCAACAGATAATGATTTTTGACTTTTGGTGGCTGTAAGTAACTATATACATTTATTAAACTACTGCACTAAAGCAACCATAATACATACTTTTATAATATAATACATTGTGTAATACATTGTATCAAATGGAAATGTGAGTAGGGTTGCTTATAGTGATGAACCTACAGAGAACCATCACTCAAACCTGCTGGAAGCGTAAACAAGCAGCTGTTTGCTAACAACTAAACTGAAAAGCTGGCGGTACATCAGTGTGGCCATAACTAGTTTCCACTACCTCCAAGTGGCCAAAACAACAGTTCATGCAGGTTTAAGTACAGTTTTTAGGCTACTGTCAGTAACTCCATTTTATGCGATTTAAATGAATTGAGCCTCATCTCGAATAGCTACAATAATATACTACTGCTTACACATAATAAATTAGTGATAGTAATCAAATAATGTATTTTTATATATATATACTCTATATTGTACTATAAATCTTAGTAAAACAACCTTATATATAACCCTATAATATAATTGTGAAAGCACAACATTTACTTATTCAGTATTTTATTCAATAATTCAGTATTTCTTTCATTATGATATTGCTACTTTCACTTAAAGAACCAGTGTGTGATTTAGTGGCTTCTAGCAGTGTAGAGGGAGATTAAAACCTCCTCGTCTCACCCTTGCGTTCCAAGCGTGTATGAGGAACTACGGTGGCTGCGGAAAAAAAACCTAAAAAGCCCTATCGATCGGTTCGTCTGTTCTGGGACACCACAGAAACAAGGCGATTCAGCATGGTGGCCTCTGTGGATAAAAACAGCTCATTCTAAGATAACAAAAACAAACAAACATTGTTTTAAGGTGATTATACACTAATAAAAACATACCTATAGCCTTTGTGCCAATAGATTCCCCAAAGTGATACACACTGGACCTTTAAGTAAAGAATCTAAACACTTCGTCCACAAAGTGTCCACTTTATACACAACTGAACATCAATAAATACACTGGAAATGCTATACAGCAAGAAAATATGTTTTCAGTTCACTTTTAGTGGTGGGAACCTGCTGTGGTTAAAAAATCTCTCTCAAGCCTTAGGGCAGGGGAACATGTATGAACATGGAAATCATGCGTCATAATGAAATTCTTTACTCCTGTCAAACACGGAGGACCTCTTGTATTATGTGCCTGCTGTACAGTCAGATTCAGTGTTTATTGTGTGACATTCTCTAATTTTAAACAAGCCTATCTAAAGTCTGCTCAGGTTCAAGAACCAAAACAAAACAGACTAGGGTCCGCTGACAAATCTGCGGGAGGTAACCACACACAGAGAGGCTGTTTACTTCATAGTCTGGCAATTGGGACATGCTGTCACTGTCAACAAGGCGATACGCTGTATATGTCACAACTTATTTGGGTATTTCAGTCTCAAAGTGAGCGTTTGTCCTCCAAAGAGGGGTCTTAACAGTGAGGGCACTGTTTTCAAAAGCAGGAGTCCAGATGAATGCCGTGAAGAGCATTTCAAGTGCCAGCAAAGCAAGTTCCACACTTTCTAGGAGGAATGCAGCCTATTGTCAACTGAACTTGTGCAAAAGCTCCTTTAAGTGCAGCGCGGGGGTGGCAGGAGGCTGAGGACAACATACGTGACCTTCCTTGAAGCCAGATCATCCCGCTCCTCTTGTGCTCGCCCGAGAGCCTTCAGTTGTTCCAATTCAGACGGGGTGCAAAGTTATTTGTGCCCCCCGTGTGAGCCACTGATTTCACCCAACAGTTGTCGGCTGGAGCGGTCGTGACCTTTTTGCTCTTGGTTGTTAGGAACTGCCAGAGCAGAGAAAGCCAGACACCATGGTAACATGGCTGCTGGTATCTATGCTGGAACGATTTACTGGGAATTTTGAAGAAATTTCCACAGGATACGAGTGTAATCCTTTAACCGGTGGAAGTGACGCTAACAAATCTGTCTGTACGTAAAAAGGCAGGCATGATAGACAGGCTGAAGAGACAATCAGTTTCTGACAGTGAGCCCTCTATTTTAAACTGCAGCGTTGACAGTGTTGATTTCCTGTGTCGGTGACTCCTGTAAATATTTCACAAGCATTCCAAATGTGGACTGGCTGTCCTCGGAGGAGAGCAATAAATTCCCCAACCAAGTACACACGTCAGTGCTCGACCCGTTTAGTTTCTCTTTCATGGTCATCTTCTGATAAAAGCCAACCAAGCAGCATTAAATTATTGAGCAAGAAGTGGGGAAGGGACTCCTGCATGTCCTTTTATGGCACCGAAGCATGGAGTTGCTACACAAACTGATACTCACAGCAGGAGAGAGCATGGGAACAACACAGCGGAACCACCTGCCATGCTTTATCAAACATAAAAATGACCATTTACATTTACAAGACTAATGGACCTAATACAAGAAGATGAACCAAAGATCAACTATGACACTATGTTTCTGACAGCTGTTATCTTCTCAAGTACCCGGACTGCTAAATTTATTCATGTATGCAGTATTCTCAGATTATCTTCTTAAACCGTATTTAAACAGTTAATCCACATGAATGCTTTCTCCGAGTCTATTGATATGTAAAGTGTGTGATTAGTGTGATTCTCTAGAAAAGCAAACACAATCCCTTTTCTTTTTTCTTAATTCATTCTTTGCTTCAGGTAAAAGAGATGTTTTGCAGCCTTTGCCATCCGCTTTAAAGCAATCTTTGTCTCCCACAGACAATTTCTTGATTTGACTGTAGCAGCATGTGAATGATTTGACAGTGAAACTGTCTCATTGGAACTATATTCAGGTGTCGTTCCTACTGCAATTAGAGAGCTTTGCAGATGAAACAATTTAACATCTCATGCCTGTTTAACAACTTTTATATTTTGCAGGGAACCTTTAATTACTCAGCCAAAAATGGAATTTGGTATCTGTGTTTGTTTCCCTTCCTGTTCTAATTAAAAGAATCCCCAACCGCGTCTGCCTCATCAATAAGTTCCAACACTGAGATCAATTCCTAGTGGCTCTCAGAATTTGATAGCAACAAATGCACACATTAAGCATCTGAAATCCCTCTGGAAGTGACAGAAAATCGATCAGACTTGAGTTATTTGCGATCTAGACGGTTTATTCTACCACTAAACTAGATGATTAGGTTCTGTTATATTCTTTCACGCAGTGGCGGCGTGTCAATAGCATAATGTTGTTGACTATAAGTGACTTGCATGTAGTTTTACTCTTCCCAGCGCGTCCCGGATTAAGTGGCTGAGAAACTCACCCCCTGCCTGGTAAGGCTCTTACAGTGCACTAGCTGCTCCTAATGGATAACAATGAGCTGCTCAGATGCTGACAGCAGCTAAACATACTCTTTTCTGTCACGAAACATTTGGCAGCCATTCAAACCCACCTAATGCATAATACAATCGCAGAATTTTGCATACATGTGCTACACACAGTATTTTATACTAATACAGTATTAATATAATATTTCATTTCACGTTTTTGTCAGTTTACCACAACTGTGAAGCCAGGGTTTGACCCGCAGAACTGAGTAACTCCTCTGACAGGCTCCAATTATACAATTACAGAGGTTGCTGACAGGCTATTATCTCTTCTATTTCTATGGAAGACAGACTAGGGAGGTGGAGACAGCATGCCTGGCATGTGGTAACACATGCTGGATATACCTGTCCCAGGCTGACGCTGTGTACAACCTCTGAAAAAGTAGTAGCAGGTGATTTACTGGGACACTTTTACATTTATGTTCTCTCATTCTTGCCACCGGGGAGCTATTTGCCTTGGAAAGTTTTGATTTCCATTTCACGGTGGCAGAGCATTATGACATTTCCAGCGTGAATCCACAGTCAGTTTCCATTCAAGTGTTTGCTTCACAAGAAGTGCACTCAGACAAACCACTCACCATCTGACATTTCGAATTTATCATCCTTTCCCTGTCTCTAATAAAGCAGAAAATGCCGGTGAGCCACGGGTTTGGAAGGCTCAATCTGTTTTTGTGGAAAACCCCTTTAGTCTAAACAACCTGCGTGATAACAGGGTATCTTAGAGAGAGAGAAATATCCAAATCTTCACACAGAAGAAGGAGAAGAAGAACAGAGAAACGGCTGTGTGTCTTAGGTGGACTGAATCCCAGTAGGTCTGCAACAATCGAGGGAAAATTACCTGGCAGTTATTTTGATCATTAAATAGTTTTTTAGGCAAAAATGTGCTGCTTCCAGTTTCTCAAATGTGAGGGATTGATGCTTTTCTTTTGTCATAATTGACAGTGAAAAAAAGTCGCATTCATTTGTGTTTGTGTAATTTTTCAAAGTTTCTAAGATTTTATGGAGAAAACGATTCCCTGAGGAAAGAATCACCAAACTAAATGATAATGAAAATCATATTTGCAGCCCTGAAC
This sequence comes from Morone saxatilis, assembly GCF_004916995.1. Taxonomy (NCBI): domain Eukaryota; kingdom Metazoa; phylum Chordata; class Actinopteri; family Moronidae; genus Morone; species Morone saxatilis. The sequence goes on from NW_023339707.1 coordinate 10,508,828, forward strand.
CAAAGATTAAACATTGGGAGTGCTTATTATCGGGCTACAACTGACATTTTCATTGATTAGTAAGGAGTTGATTTTCTTGATGAACTGATTAATCATTTGGTTAAGAACATTTAAGAACATTGTAAAAAAAAAAAAAAAAGTGAAAAGAAAAAAGCCCATTAGTTTCATAGAATGTCATGTCTTCAGACGTCTTGTTTTATCCTACCAACAGAACAAAGCGCAATGATAATTAATGACAATGACGATAAAATTTTAATAACATTTTAATGTTTAAGAAGCTTGAGCAGAAACCATTCCTCATTTATCACAGAAAGAATCTGAGAACGGGGCACACCACGCCAGAATGAACACACAACCGGATGAAAGTTTAAATTAAAAGCTGACCTGCTTTTCATGTAACAACTTGTTGTACTGTAAATGAATTTATTAAAAGCTTGGTCCAGACATCACCACAGGGAGTGAGGATCCCAGGACTCCCCAATTACCACATTTCAGTCAAGTTGGGTCACACAAAGAGGGAGACTCGACCCATTTCACTATGCCAAAGCTGCAGAGGCTTGAATAGGCCAGCTTTACAGGACAGAGCGTGGCCAATGCTCCGGGCAATTCAGCCGCCACCACTCCTCTTTACTCTCTGAGTGAGCGGACAGACGAACAGACACGGAGGGATGTGATCTCACTGTGAACCGTTTGCATTCATGTAAGGAATTCCTGACTTTGGAAAGAGGTAGAAAGCAAGTGAGCAAGTGAGTTTAACCTGACTGCATCTGTATCAGTCACAACAAAAAACCCAAAACAAGGAAGGTCTGGAAGAACTTGAATTTGACTTTGGATAGCTTTGAAGTTAATGTCGGCACCAGGAAGAGCTACAGTATGCTGGTTACAGAAACAAATATTTTAAAATGGGGGGTGCTTTGCACAGCTGCATGTCCAACTGTACTGTAAGAATGAAGAAAACAACAACATATAAATACCTCACCTGCAGAGGGAGGGAGAAACACACCAGCGCAGTTGATTAATAAAAAATAAAATCTAAACTTCTAGGGTTTTTGATGTCAGTTACTATAAGATTTTTCACTTTGGCTCCAATAACCTGCATGGACACAGATTCCTTTTTCACAGATTAGATTTCACAGATAGTAACATTAAGTTGTCTAAAGATACACTGTGTTGCACAGCTTACCCATAAGACGAGCAACTGGAGTGATGGCTGGTGATGAAGAGTCCTCTACCTATCGAGGTTTCGTCTTCCCTCAGGAAAAGTTCGCCGAGTGATGGCAACGTTTTTTTTTTAAGTCCGCGGTATGACTCAGAGCTGAGGGAGTGACAAACACCGCAACTCCTGCTGGAAAACTTTGCGACACTCCCAGAGTTTTGCGGAACTCTTGGACTAGTTCACAACTGCCGCTCTGCCTCAACTCTCCACAAGGTCGTCTCTCTATTTTGGAAGCGACAGAGGTCAAAGGACAGGCGGTGGAATGGCTGCTGTCATACACTATAACCGGCACACACCCATAGGCTTTGAGTGAAATATGTGCGCATACAGAAGGTAGGGAAATATTTCATCCCGCGTGTGCGTGCGCGCGCGTGTCGACTGTCAATCAATCCAAGTCGAAGGCGCGAGAGCGGCGTCATCGCTCTCCCACCCATTCATACCTGCGCACAGCACATATGCATAACACCGCCGAGCCCCCTGGTAAGCGTCAGTTATATTGGTTATAGGTGATTTCAAAGGACAATTACTGCTCATTCATGCACGTAATTGCCCTTTCCGAATATCTAAAGAGGATAAATGGCAGCTGAGTGGATTTACCTTCTCTCTACTGTATTTGACTGCTCAAATCCAAAGCTGATAGCTATAGCATAGAATTTCAAAAAGGACAAGTGCTACTTTACAATATAGCCTATCACTCATGCGCACTCACAGAGAGTGAGAAGGTGAACACACACAAAACTATGTGTTTGTTCAGAGGGACACACCCATCTGAGTTCACTTGCACTCCAGAGTCATATCAGCTCTATAGTGAACAAACACAATTAACACTAACCAAAAATAAAGCACGTGTTGAGTGTGTTTTATTGCCTCAGAGTTGAACATTTCAGATGAAGTGTTTGTCGCTGAAGGAATGTGAAGTGCAGATATGTGGAGAGAGAGCGTTCTTGCGGATTGCAGAATCCAGACCATTTGATCACATCCACAGCTTTAATTATCTCTGAGATAAACTAAAACCTGTCCCCAGATGATGTAGATTTGAATTTGAAGTGAAGAGTAGAAACAGTCAATTAATTATCACAATCCATGAATAATTTAACTCATTTTTTTAATCACTGGTTCTCGCTTCTCATCATTGAATAGTTACAGAATTTCTCTGCTGTTTGTGGTGGTAAGGCTGTTTGTTGGACAAAGCAAACGAGCAGTTTGAATCAACCTGGGCTTCAGAAAATTGTGTTTGGCTTTTTCCCACTACATTTTATAGACGATTGCCTGCTTAATCAAGAAAATAATTGTCAGATTACCAACTAAAGAAAATAATCATTAATTGCAGGCTGATCTCAGAAAGGCACTAAAATAAGAATAATGAAAAAAAAAGTAGTCTCAGATTTCAAATCTTATTTAAGGTAAAGTAAGTTAAACTTACTGATGTTGAATAATATCAGTATATTGGTTTATTTTGTGTAACAGCAGCATTATAAACCAGACATAGGACACAGTTATGTGGACATAGTGACAAAACAGCAGACTAAGCATTCTAGTATGTCTTTGTTGGTACTCACTTTGTAATCAGAGGATCAAATCACATAGTAAAGGATGCTCTCCATTTCCTGTGTAAGAATAAGTACTCTTAGTTGGACTATACATTTGAGATTTTATTTTCCAGGCATACTTTGGCAATGAAACTTGGGAAGGACATTTGTTATAATGGTTATATATTATATATACTATATTTTAGACATTAGAGAATTTAAATGTAGGTAATTCATTCAAATAATTCAAATCTGAGTGCATATGTTTCTTATTTCAGTGTGCAAAGTGTGCAAGTATTTGCATTTTATAGCACAAGCCTTTAGGGCTTTTAACAGGAATATGAATCTTTATTTAATATTTTAATCTTATAAAATCTTGATGAAACTTTTCGGCTTTTCCTTGCAAATACACAGAAACACTCAAACTTTTATCAACACATAAAGACCATAAATAAAGCTCTTCAGTGTCAAGTTGTCCTTGCCATGCTTCGTTCCCACAAGGTTCAAACTTAATTGTAAGGGTATAGAGAAAAAGCTTACATTCCAATTACCACTCGAAGCAGCAGTGAACACCATGTCCTGAACCTTGACATTACCCTCCACAGAGACAGAGGCACCGGAGCATGCTTGGAGATCCCACATTTTCACCCATTATGAGGCCATTGTTCTCCTCTGACCTGCAATCTTGCCCTCAAGTTGTGTATCTCTGCCTTGAACCACTTCACTGGTGATAAGTGAGATCTTTAGATTCCTCTTCACATCTCTGTATTTAATAGAAGCAATTCTATAGCATATGGGAAAATAACATTTCGCCCAAATTGAAAACTCTTTATTCAAGTGTTGAGTCTCCTCGTAGCAATTTATTTTATAATACGTACAGTTTCAATGGTAGCTCACACTGACCTCTGCTCTATGTTTTTGAGCTGCAGAGCAAACATGCAAAATATATTCCACAGAGAGAGGAGTGCAGAACGTCTGGTTGCCATAGTAACGGATGTATGTTTGATCGGTGGTAGGTCTCTCCTCCTGCGGTATAACAATGCCCCCTAGTGACATCTCAGATGGCCTTGCACACCAGGGGAGCAGCAACACAGTCCAGAAATATTTCTACTGCCTTCTTGCAAGCTTGAAAAGTTAAAATCCTTTCTCCAGGCTTTTTTCTTTTTCTTTTTTTTAAGTATTTACTGGACGTGTTCAAACATCACTTGTTGGTGTCATCTGTTTATAGAAACTTTGGGAAATGTGAGTTGACTGATTAGCCAAACTAGTATGTTTAAAAGGTCCGATCTATGTCCACATTTGATATTACAGAAGATGACATTTGCACTATATATCATAGTATCTATATCACAGTGTTAATCTCATGCAGTAGATGGACAACGCATTTCTTTTCTCAGGTGCATTTGAGCATGCAACCTAATTTCTACCAGCTGTAGAAACACTGTAGCACAACTGTTTCTCCAAATGTTTTGTCCTCCGTTGAATGTGGAAATCTGTGTGGATTTTTCAGTTGGTTAAGCAAGAAATATTCTTCTGGTGTTTCTGCTCCTGGGTCTGCTGTGGACATATTTTATTTATCAGAGTTAAACACTAGAGGGAGCTTCATTTCCCTGTGGTTTCCATATGGCTGTCGGTGAAGTTATTTCAGCCATCCAGGTAGTGATTTGACATAAAATAAAATATTGTATCAAATGAAATCACCATATCTACTGGACTTGCAGTAGGGAAAACATTTTTCATCCAAAGTTTTTACATATTCTTGTCAAAAATATGACATGCAGTCACAACTTGCATGTAAAAAATTTTATGAAGGACAGAGGTTCCCTGGTGGCTCACTGGTCTAGCATGCATGTAGTACATACCATCTTCCCAAAATTAAGACACCCTGGTGCAAAAAAAATAACTACATTTCTATATCAAGAGATCAGTGTCATTATTGGTGTATTAAACATTTTAACAAAGTGAATGAAGATTGGAATGATGTCTCCCCTGACTCCCCTGCATGACAGACACTTGGCTGGAATGCATATTAAATGCCAAAGAGTAAAATCAGCTGTTTTTCCCATTATGTTACTTTGTTTCAATGAAATAAGCCCCCCAATCTTTGACTTAATCGAAAAATGCGTTATGTAGACCACTCTGTGTAAAATTGTCATGTTAAAGCCAGATTTCTAAAAATGGACATTTATACCTATAATCACAGGTAAAACTGACCTCTATAGAGACAGCTGTCCTCCAGCTGCACTATTAATTTTGTGCAATTAAATAAAGATTCTATGTTGCTATTGGCAACACCTTTTGTCTATACTGTGCCTGAAAGAGCTGCAACATAATTCACAGGCACACACTCACATTTTCACTATGGATAAGAGAAAGAGAAACAGAGTTACGAATGTAAATCAGACGTTGAATGAAGGAGAGTCGGTTTTATCTTGGATCTATAATATTTTTTAAACTATATACTATAAATGTTGAATTATATACTATATTGTAACTTAAATAGACTATAGAGCTGTGTCGTCTTCATTAGCAAAGTAGCAAACTGTAGTTGCAGAAGAGACACACTGCTGCCTGTAGTGTTATTATATTATATATAATATTTCTATAATCATTCAGTAGCGTCTGTGCTGCTAAAAAATACTCCAACTAACTTCTATAACACCGAATTTTAAAACCTCTATTTTAGGGGAGACATGACTACGGATATAGTTTTTAGTATAGATGTTTAGCGTAACCTGGGAGTGGAGCAGGTAATGTGTTTGTATCTTGAAAATCAGTACATTCTAATAGTGGGTCAATTTTACCTGTTGGCGGTTGTAGATTTACAGCAACACCTTGAGGTTATAATGTAAGATACATACCTACGGAGGTTTCTTCAACCATACAACCAGTATTGCAGAGGGACTCTGCACTCCCAGCTGCTTTGACTGACTTGCTGTTCAGACTGTGAATATGAGTATCCCTTCAGGGATTATCCATAGTACAAGGGTGAACTACTGCTCACTGTATGAAATTATCCAATTATGAGCTTCTTTGTATTAAGGCCCAGGATGCGGCCACATTGACCTGAAGATATCAGGGATCTTTCTCTGCATCCATGCCAGAATGGAAGAAAGGGTTGAGAGAAAAAAGAAATGATACTGAACAATGCTCCCTCTGAAGAGGAATGCCTCAGAGAATGTGTCTCCTATCGCTGCATGCGTTTTTTAATGACTGACCGTATTGTGTAGACTACAGTGGGAACATCAAACGTCTCATGCAAAATTTCAGCTGTACTGGCAATGGATTATCTCATATTTTCTGCCCAACAAGATAACAGCATTGCAATGGGCGCTAAATGAAGATGTACTGGGAATAAATGTTGACTGATAAGTGCAATCAAAGCCAGCTGCCTTCATTTATTGACTCAAGACCCAGGGGTGTGAGAGTATGTGAGAATGTGTGTGATATCAGTGTTGCAGTGTAATACGAGGAGTTACATCATCACCACTTAACAGAGTTACAGGCGGCTCGCTAGACTATTGGTGCCCAAGGGAAAAATTTAAAGTGAAATGTTAAATGACTTTAATACATGTGCACATTGGGAATATGTGACTAAGGGTTGCATTTATGCTTTGGTGTGTTGTTCTGTGCTCTGCTTTAGCACTTTAATTTCTCTAAACTGGTACATTAAACGCTTTTCTACTGAATGGTTTTGGAATATTCCAAATAACAGACCGCTGTCATCTTGAGATTGCTTTGTCAAAGTCAAGGTCCTGGTGCATTGTTTCTTCAGTCCACTGACCAAATCATTATGCAGTAAAATAATATAAAAGACCTTTGAAAAGCTTCACATAAAAGTTGAAATAGTAATGTAGAGCACTAGGATTATTGTAAGTACCTTCAAAGTAACAATTTTTTATATAATCTCAATGGACATAGGAAATCCTCTTTATGTTGTTGTAGTTTTCTTTGGTTTACAGTGCTGTTGTTGCTGTTCTTTACAGTGCACCCACAAAGTTTTATTGTCATACATTTGTAATATAGATTTTCTGTTCCATGTACACTCACAAGTCAACATGTGGACCATTAAGGGATTCTCCATGTTAATCAAGATGTTTGAATAATTCATGTGTTTGACATCTTGAATGCTAGGCTAGGCAAAGGCATTGTAAAACAGATGTGTTCACCCTTAACCAGCTAATGATCATCCATGGAAATTTGAGAGCCAAGCAGCTCTACGGCTGTTCAAGGTGGCCATAATGAGAAAACATTGCTTTTTCACACTATTTCTGCATCATTTGTCACCAAAGAAATGTGCAAGTTACCACTTGAGAACTGCAGAGTCGTCACTCGTTACCAGCTGTTTGAGGTTGATTGTGCTTTTGCATTTTCTTGAGTGTGCTGATGAGACCGTTTTGTGCACTGCATGTTGATGCTGTTGTCTAATTGCAACTAAAACACATCTTTAAAAATCAACTGAGATAATTTGTGTTTTACACGTTAGCTAATATGCATGTAACTTTAAATGTAAGCACAGAGGATCATTGTGTCATTGACAAGTAAAGAGTGAAAACATTCATTAGGCAAAGACTATTGAAAATCCATACAGCGGTCTGCACCTTGGACCAATATATATCTAAACCCCAATCACCTAGGATAGATCTTTTCATCGAACACTTGAGAACAAAGCGTGAAAACAAATACAGGCTGCACGCTAGCTGAACATTCATGATGTGTGTTTATGTGCAGGAAGGAGCCCACTCTGGAGAGGAAGAATATGGGAGAGAACCCACTTGGGCGTCATCCCCATTGTTTGTTCCATTATACTGCAGAGTTCACCTACGTATAAGCCTCTAATGCTCTCAAAATGAAAGTAAACACAATTCCCAACTGCCTCTTTTTCTCATGAAGGAGGTAAACATTTCATTTAAGGAGGCACACTATGGGGCCAGGCGGCACTTGTTGGATTGAGCAAGTTGGGTGAAGCTGGAGAATTTTCCATAGAATAGATTATATTTGTTGGCTCATAGATGGGTTTTATGCTTGCTAGGGCCCTGTGTTTTATTGCAATAAGCATTGCAAGGTGCATATGCAAGGTATCTAAAAGATGCATTTACTCAAATAATTAATTTGCATGTAAATGTATATTAAATAATAAAATATGAATGCATTCATTTGCTGAATTTAAATTTAAAATATTATCAATTTCTTCTTCTTTTGTGTCCATATCTGCACTCAAGAAATATTGAAGAGGAGAAAATGTGATCCTGCAGCCAACCTAAGACCATGTGTGATTGTGTAGATTCATGTAGCTTCTTATGAGAGAAAAATTGCCAATCTCATGTGAGGTGAGCTGACCTTGCAGGTTCAGTAGCTTTATTGATTGCACATGTCAGACAACCTAATATCGGCAGTAAAATTGAACCCCGAAAACAACGTACAGTAGGTACGCACATGTATGCACATGCACACACTCACACACACACACACACCCAAGATGAATCAATGGAAAGCTGGTGAAATGAGAGATAAAATATTTATAGGTAATGAATATTCAGCTGAAAGTACTTTTGTATCATCCCCCACAACAGTTTTAAAGTTAAAATATTTATAGCTGCTTAAATAAATGGAACAGCCGCACAACCTAAACATTATTGATGTCTAGGTGAATATAAACACGCGCTACATGATACCGGTCAGTCTCTGTGGAGACAAACAGCTTCAGTTGACTAAAAGCATGATTTGAATCTGTACGTCTCTTTCATGTTGTCAAATTAAGTATCTCTGGACATGAGAGCAGGTCAGACTTCCTGCCAGAAAATAGCATAACACGTGGCAACTTGTTCCATTTAACAATCTCCTCTTCCCATCCTTTACCACACTTAACACCTCCCCTCCCCCATGTCCTGACTGAAATGAAAGCATTAAAGCAATTTTGACTCAGTTATCACTTTATGTGTTGCTATTGGCAGAATTTATAACCAAATGAGCGGCTCTGAAAATGTCTGTTAAGATTGGCATGAGGACGTGGGCAGTAATGTCTGCTGCCACCTGCTCCTTCCTCAGTGTTTTCTGCTTTTCAGTGCAAGGCTGCAGGCAGCGAGTCTAATTTGGTCTGCACTCTGAGTTTAGGATTTAGGGACCTTTTACCAGGGCCGTAAAGGCATTGGGGGATGATGATGTCAGTGCAATTTAATCTTGTCTAAACTTCAAGGTTGGCCTAGAGGTAGAAATACTGACTATCAACAAACTACTGTTAAGAGGCTCTCTTGGGTTGATTCCTGGCACTGGGTGATGAGTGTAGGCCATCAAATTTGCACACTATCAACTGCAAGGTGGCTGTTGTTACACACCACAAACACCGCTAAAGAGCCCTTGAGTAAGACACTAAACCCCAAATTACTATAAGGTGGATGCACTGCTGCAAAGAGTAGGAGGAAGAGGCTTTCTGGCCTCTTTAAGTTGCCTTATGTTGACTTGAAAACTCATCGTAAAAACTGCAACTGTCAGATATCTATTACAGTAGAGCTGGCACATACTGCTGGTTGCTATTCAACTTAGAAATGACTCACTCATGTGAAGCTGCCTTTTTGTTTTAGCAGTTGTCACTGATTGCTGGTGCATCCGTCCCACGAACACTGTGAAATTATATAATTCAACAAAGGGAACTTCTCAATAAACATATCCCACTTACAGGAAAGCTGCTTTGGCAAAGAGAACCAGTATTCACAAGTAGACCCTCACCAATGCCGACTAAAAAACACTTGACCCGACATTTGCTTAATAACACTACAAACTACAGCCTCTGAATGACCATCGAGTTGAATCAACACCTCTGACAGTCTCTAGTACAAGTGACCATAATGAGCATCACCAAATTTGTCTTTGTTATTTGGCATGTACATATGATTTAGAGCTGCTACTGTATACTATGTGTGGCATAATAATACATTTATCATTGTGTGGCATTCTAGTGCCATCAATTGTTACAGTAAATCACTTGAGTTACCTTGTTATAACCGTGGTAGAGATAATTAGTAGTAGCCTCTGTTGCACAGCAGTGGTATTGTAAGCGTTGATAAATTATGATCCAGATTATGACCACATTTCCTAATAAACCATATTGCTTCCTGTTACAAATAAGAAGGCTACTCCCCCGAGCATCACTCTGCATAAGTTTAATAGAGTAAGAATTGTAAGAACTGATAATGGATACAGTCGGTCTTTCACACACCACCATCTGTTGTAGCAAGAAACCCATCCAGAAGTCCATGCTTTCAGCCATCAAGCAACCTCTTTGTGCCATAAAAGCCAGTGACTCACAATGTGTGAAAAGGCATGCAAAATCTTCCGGTTTCTTGATAGTTTGTTTGTTCAGGTATCATGTGTAATCAATGTCTCAAAATATCTTAAGTGATAATTGATTAAAGGTGAAACACTACATGCAACATCTTGCTTGCATTTACTGTAATTTGTAGGAATTAACACATCACATCTAGTCCACATCAAAAATTTATGTCAAATGATGTCAAATTTAACACACTAACTTTTATTTAAATAAAAAGACGTGTTCAAAAACGAATATAATCGAATGATCCATTATAGTCAAATTTTAGACTAAGTGATAAACTTAAGTTGAAAGAAAAAAGATTTACCAATGTGCCACCATAATGTAATGTTAAGTTCAAATATCTTCATTTTGATATATGTGATTGTTGATGAAATAGTTTGTTTACTAAGATTAATCATTTAACATAGGTTTTTAAAATATAACTATGCCTATGATGAATGTATCACTTCCATATGCATTTCTGTAGTGCATCTCCCTGCTGAATTTACTGAACTCACCCCCAGGTCACACCTCACAAGCTGGTTTTTTACTTGCAGGTCTCATCTGAAGCCAAGCAAATTTTTTATTGACCTACAGGAGGATTTATTTCAAAGTGGATCTTTCCCTTCATTAGCCCCTTGCGAGGCCTATCAGCAGCAGTAGAGAGTAAATTCTTGATCCTCAAAAGTAATGGACCTCCACAGCCATGGAACTGCAGTATGCAATAAAAGGTATGCTGGCCCATTAGTCTTTTATGCAAACCACCCAGGTAATGAACTGAGGCTACCAGTTTAAAAAGAAAACAACCAGGTAAACTTACTGAGTTAATATATGAGAAAGAAAGAGCAAGCATCATTAGGAGCCTCTGTGTGATATACTGAAGTCAACTGCAGACAACACCCAAATAATTTTTGGATTAACACAAGTTTGGATTAACAAGTACATGAGAAATGTTTTTGTGTTCAGATGCATTATACAATGGAGCAATTGGGTATAAAAAAGAAAGCGGATTTATGGTTTTGTGAAAAGTGATTACAGTGGAAGTGAGAGTGATGTAAGTTTACATATTTGAAGCAATAGCTGTTCAATATTTCATGAAATAATAAAGTAGGCTATATCGTGTTTCCTCCAGTGCTGACAAATTGACAAATTGTCAAATTACTTTCCATTTACAAGTGACAAATAGCCTTCTATTTCTACCTGTGTGAGTGTGTGTGTGTGTCCTTTTCAACAGCCTCCACTTCCCAGTCTTCAAATGCATTCACTTTTCCCCACACAGCCTGAAGAATTTCTGTCAGGTGTGCAGTCAGGAGTTGAGCAATGTTCTGTGATCAAGAAACATCATAATTAACATCTTAAATCCCATTTGAAGTGTGTGCATTCGAGATTCCCTCCGCTACTTTGTGCGAAATTGCTGTGTTTTGCCGTCTGTTAACCAACCTGCAGAGTGAGCAAATTAAGCGGTGATGTTTTCCTCTGCAAAACTAGGTTAAACATTGGGGGTCTCTGCATTGTGCGATAAGCACAGATCTTGCAACCATTTGCACTTTTCTTTGTGTTCTCCCAAATTTAGACAAGCTAGTAATACAGGAGAATTTACATTGAGTCCTCTGAATGGTTGAGAAATAAGACCTAATGACTTTTGCAGCTTAACACACACATTCAAGGCACAGTAATCATTGCCATCGTACACACACACACATACCACAAGTGTGCACACACGCAGAGACACTCACACACAATGAAGGAAGTAATACCTTCAGGGGTTTGCTATTAAGATGGTTAATCCGTGGGCCTCGAGAGGAGGAGCAGGATAAAATATTCCTGGAGGAAGCTTTTCACAACAAGCTCCTAGGATCAAGTGCATGAATAAATTACAGCCATAATTAAAGGAAATGTCAAATGGCTCCTGTATGGAACATTATTAACGATGCCCTGGCCATGTTAAAGGAACCTGGGCCTGAAATGAGGATGATCAATGTACGTTTAATGGGGTTCCTAGTGGACTGAGGGACTATGGGACCTAAGATAATACAGTTAGGCTTCACTGAGGCCCAGCACAGATATTGACCTGGTGGTGATGTACACAAGGGTGTGTGTCTGAGAGAGAGTGGAAAAAGTAATGAAGGGAAGGTGTGCATCTGAGAGAGTGTGAATAAAGAAAGAGGGAGTGGGGAAGAGAGTTGGAGGAGAGAGCAGTTTCTTTCCAGTCTTGTCATGGGAAATACATCCTTTCACCATAAACCAAAGCTGTCAGCGGATGCTTATCAAAAACTGTGAAACGTCAGCCTTCTGCAACTCAGTACGCGCAGCCCAATTTCTTGCAGTTGGCGAAAGCAATTTTGAATTATAGTGAAGTACATTTTCTGTTTACTTTTTTCTGCCCAAAACCACAAATTTGTCTTGGCAGGGCTTTACAGTCTGCACAACATACAACACCCTCTATTTATACTTATAGCCTTTTTCTACTGTTACATATCACAATTACTGAGAGAGGAAGAAATGTCACCAATTCTCAATACTATCAATAGCACACTCAATTTGTATTTGTGTTTTAACCACAGGTACCTGCTCCATTACATTTCCATAATGACCAGGTGCATTTTTGTGGTACAATGGAAAAAAGGTTCTCACAAAACCAAGCACCCCTCACCCGAAGTCCACCACCTGTCCACCCTGAGCCCTTGTGCATACCCCACTTGCACACAAAGAAGAAGCCACACTCACACATTTTTGAGTAATTTTAACACCCCACTCTGCAGCTCTATGTTTTCAGCCACTTGCAACTCATTATATTGGTTTTCTGGTACATGTATACTTGAGTCCCAATGGCTCTCACTGACCCCACATATTATAACTGGCAGCCACTCCTGGCTCATAAGCGCACACAAGCTGATTTTATGCTGCCTGTCTAGTGAGAAATGAAGGCTTGCTGAAGTAAACAAGTGACTGGTGAAGAAAGTGGAACCAAAGCAACCTAGAACCATTTTTCTCAGGAGTTAGTTTCGGAGACATTATATCCCCTAGTGGTCAGAAATATATTAATACTGCTTTTTAAGTTAATTAACTTAGTCCAAAATGGTGTATAAATAGGTGTCAGTAATAGTGTTGTAAATAGATTAGTTTTAAAGGTTCAGTGTATTTTATTTCACGAGATTCACGGCCACTGTATTTCCTACACGATTTGAAGGCTGAGCTGTATTCATGTGGTTCCAATCTACAACGTCACGCCACTAGATGCTATGAATCCAACACACGGGTCCTTTCAATTTGCTAAAAAAAAAAAAAAAAGCAGAGCACTCCACACTGTTTTACAATGTAACATATTCTGGGGAGTCTGTAAGGCAATATACTTTACTTAAACTTAGATACAAATGACAGGACAGGCAAACGCATTTAAGTGTTCATTGAAGTGCTGCAGTAAACCATGGCAGTGAGCCATCATGCAAAATGGAAAAACTAAATGAAATGCAGCCAATATTAATCTTGTTAACTACACCTGTGCTTTGATACAACATGTCTCCAGCTTGTGATTGCTGTTAAAGGAACACTTTGGGGAATAAGTTTATTGGCTTTCTTGCCCAGATTAGAATATTGATACCACTGTTGTATGAAGCAGCCTGTAAGGAGAGTGAAATAACAGCTAGAGGGTTCCTCTTATCTTTCTGAAAAGATGAAACTGTCTTCCTCTCAGCTAAATAATAACTACTACTACACAGTAAAAGTCCTTTTGGCACCCCTCTGTATTTGTTCGCATTTGCAAAATGAAATAATTATTGTTCTATTTTGCTAAAATTATGGATACAATTAAATGTTAATATCCCAAATACCAATTTTACTTAAAAATCTCAACAATGTTTCAGTTTTTCAGAAAGATTAATGTAAGACACACCCTGTGGAAAAAACATTCCAGTTTATCCAAACTATTGGTCGGTATATTGGTATAAAATTGGAAGGAGACTCGTACTGGTTCTGAAAGTATTTTCTTTACCAATGTTAATTCAGATTTGAAGGTTTAAAGTATGGCTTCAAGTCTTAAGCATGTCTATAATAATTATAATTTTTTAATGTCTTTAAAATAACGTTATCAGATTTTGATTCAAATGTTTCCAAATCCTGACTGGTGTTAGTTAGTTCATCTTAAACTCAGAGAGAAGAGCACAGAACTCTGGAAGAAAAGTCTGTGTTCATGCTAGTAAGAGGCCATAGAGAAAAAAAATCTTCACCATTGGTCGAATATTTCTTATTATCTAATATTTCACTTTTATGAATGCATAATTTAAAACAAATTCTGCAGGCTTGCACTGATTCCACACACCTGTGATTCAGTATGAGTTTTAGTTCATGTTTTAAGTCACACTGGACTGGAATTAAAATAAAGTTGTAACATATGTGTGTGTGTGTGTGTGTGTGTGTTTGGGGCTGTGCACCATCTCTTTGTAATCATAGGGTGCATGCGGGCCAGAAAAGGGGAAAGTCCTCACCAAAGACATCTACAACTATAATCTTCTGCCTGTGACTTTTGTTTTATAAACCTGGCAAAAAAAAGCCTTGATGAGAAACACAAACGATCCCCGTGCTCCACTAATGGCGAACCACGAGTGTCTCACAATCCCGCTGCAATATTGAGGTCTGGCGCAGGAGGGTGCAGTTCTCCGCCAGGTGCGCCTCCCTCCCCCCCTCCCTCCCGCACCTTCCCATCCC
>NW_023339707.1:10523688-10633526 GCF_004916995.1 Morone saxatilis
ACACACACACACACAAACGCGCGCGCATACACACTAAAAAAATAAAAAATAAAGCTCACGAGCGCGCTTGGCAATTGTGAACGTGCACAAATACAGAAAAGCTTCAATTATTCACACTGTGATATTTATATGCTAAAATATTTATCCACTGTAACGGGATCACGCGTCGGCCTGTCTCGCCTGCTATCCCCAATTGGCCCCCATCAATTCCCGCTGCCATATATTTGATAATAATTGTTTATTTCAGGCTGGAGTAACGTGACGTGCCCTCCCAACTGCAGCCCCATTCCTCCACACTGAGTTGTCTGGTTGTGTGTGTGTGTGTATGTGTGTGTGTAGGGGGGGCGCATGGCATTCAGACACACAGGCACTTTGTATTTATTTTCTAACAAGAAGTAGTTTTCAGCCATGCCTTTCTTTGTCCGTCTCTTTGATGCAGAGGTGCTGTAACATTTACAGTGCATGGTGGTGCTTTTAAGGCTCTATCTAACTGCTCCTGTGGTTCCTACCTGGTGTGATGCCACACTGCAGCCCGGTTTCACTCCACCTCACCCTCTGAAAGATGTGTAGCTAGAGGCCAACACCAACACATTTGAAGGGCTAAATCAGCCTTGAGTGGACTTGGCATTGTTGTTGTTTGTGTGCGCTGACTGATAAAAGAGAAAAAATGGATATGTGTAGGTGCACTTAAGGAACCTCCTCCAAAGGTATTAAAAGCTAGGGGGAAAAAAAATATTCACTGCAAACCTTGAGAAGTGTCATAGCAATGATTGGCTTTATGCCTCCTGAGATACAGTAAGACACACACACACACACCCAAATTTCCACCCTGCAACATTCACCAGGTAATTGCATACTGTATGTCACAATGTCAGATGGAATATCTGTGATGAATGCAGCTCAGGCCTTCAAAGTAAGTACCCTCCCACTCTGCCAGCTGGGCTATTTGTTCAACCAGCGTGTTACTTGGATGCAGGCGGAGTGTGATGGAGGTGGTAGATTTCGTGATTATACATTTATTTTTTCGTGTCAGTTAACCCAGTGGTGTGTTGTTACAGAAAGGTACCCTCCTCGATTGAGAGTGATTCACCCTGCAAAGCTTTCTCTCCACCTTTTATCACCGTCATCGTTAGCACCATTATCCATGAGTGCAAGCTGAGAAGGTGCGTGTGACTGAGTGTGTGTGTGTGTGTGTGTGTGTGGGTGGGTGGGTGCCTACATGCCTGTGTCTGTGTGTTCATGTGTGTCTTGTACAGTACACACACATGTGATATCACTGACAGAATTCTGTAACTGAGTGTTTTGCATTTGTAAATGATTTATTAGATCTGCATGAAAAATAAAGGAACACATTGCATCAGCTGTTAGACGGTGCCATCCCTGACAAAACCCCATTACAAATGCAAACCAGAACATGCAAAGTCGACAGTAGTGTAATACCCACTGTACCTTCCACACACCAATCCTCAGTCCTGAGGTGCCAGCAGTTTGCACACTGTGGGCCTATCACTGAGGTATGGCATGCAGGGCTCTTCTTGAGAGGAAGCGTACCAATCCAATTTTGCAGACTTTGGGGGGAAGAAAAAGGACTGAGCAAACATGAAAGGTAGGGAAGAAAATCCTGGCTGAGACCCCACGTGTCTGATTTGACGTCCAGGCAGCTGACAAACAATTAGACCCTCCATAACTAGCGTTCAGAACCAGGCTCGCCCCGGGATTAGGCCACAAATGAGCCACACATCACGGCTTATGTCTTCTAAATGGAAGGAGTGTGCGTGGAGGCAGGGTGTTACATGTGTTGTACACAGTGAGAAAGTGAGTTTGGTGTGTAGGTGTGTGTGGGTTGTGTGACATTTAGCAGATTGGTGTTATTATCTGTGTCTGCCCTTACTATATCTTCAACACCTCTCGGAAGAAATTTGTGTTTCCGTGTGCAGGCCCGCTCATTCATGTGCATGTTTTGATGCAGGTGCGCACTGATGTTACACAGATCTGCATATTACTCTGAACACGTGCATGTGCGTGTGACTGCTCTTAACTGCTGTGTTATTGCCGGTTCTTCCGTTGTGTGTATGTTTGACATTTCATAATTGCATCATTACTCGCTCAGTCTCCTCCTGCAAGAAGTGGGTGCATTGCAATTTGCAACACATGCTACGAGCAGACAGACACTTGCCCTTGATTATGGACCTGGGTGGAATGGCTTCCTCATCAGGCTGTCTTGATTCACCCCAGCATGTGGGGAGACACATGCTGCTGTGGGTGAATCTAATTGATTGGATGGCACCCAATTCCCAGGTCCAAGTCTCCTCAGGCAGCCAGAGTGAATCCGTCCAAGTGAAGGATGAGCTTAGGCGTTGGTCGCTCCCCTAATAGATTGGCATGGGCTTCCTCCCATATGCCTCTGGTATCACCCACAGACATCTCCGGGTGCAAGTTGGCCAAGCCACGGGGCACAAAGTGACACCGCCTGCATCTTCACTGATTAGAAATGTGAGAACAGGCTGAAGAAATGAGACACATCCTGCACCAAACTCCACATCCAATTTTATCGTGATTACATTTTCACTACTAAAGTTTACCCCTCCCCTGTCTTCTCCGGATGGATTATTAAAAGGCATAATGTTGAAAGTGGGATAAAAAAAATGTTGGGGTTTGCTGAGTTTGGCCTTTTTACAACAAAATTCTTGTTCCAACAGGTCAAGCTCCCCTCTCTCGGAAAACACGAGTGCCATTTCAAAGCTTATTGGATGAAAGTCTCATTTGCCCTTGGCTGCCAAAGATGACGTTGCCATGGAAACAGCTTCTACTGTTATCAATCATTGACTGTCTGGCAGGTAAACCACCTTTTTATATGAGTAATGATTCTTTCACGTTTGGACATTTACAGTTGCGAGATGATAGCTGAAGAGCCGAAAATCATGTCAGTGTCAGAGATGATAGGATGGACCCCGGTTTAAAGGAATACTCCTTAGTATTGACTTCCATTCACAACACGGACACAATACTCTCAATCTTCCTCCACTCCACCCTGTGATTGTAACCTACTGGAGAGTCATTTGCAGTGTTTTCCTTGTCTTTTATACTTTACCCTTGGCATTTAGTAGAACAGTTAAGTAACACAACACACAGAGCAAAGGCTACCACTTCTGTTACTTGAAGAAATGTATGTGTTAATAATAGCTCCTCTAGATTCACAACAAATTGGTTGTTTTTTTAAATATAAACTTATTTGCCAATGAATGATGAAATATTTTTTTCCCTTCTTGTATCATATGAAAGTACAATTGTATTGTGAAGTGTCAGGAATGGTGCAGGGGTACATTCTGTTCATTTTGTTCTGTTTATTTGTTCTATAATGTCAGTCATTTCCCATTTTGAAAGGCGCTCCCTATTAGACCTGAATACCCTTCTATCACAATGACACTTATTTTTTCACTTTTTGTCATTATACTCAGACTGTTACTGTTTCTTGGACAGATTGTCTGGACAGTGGATCATACCATGGTCCAAGATGGCGGATGGAGCCAGGTGACTTGTTCATTCCTGTCGACTCCATAGAAGAAGAAGCTACTCTGACCTGTGATGCTAAAGGAATACCACCTCCTCAGTACAGGTAAGATGCGGCTCATTATTTGAAGTTTTCAAAAACAAATCTGTCAGTTTGTGTTTACTGTGATTATTACAGGCCCAGTGTGGAGCATTGAGGAGGCTCTAATGGCAGAAATGGAATATAATATTCAGAGGTATCATTAGTGAACAATCATTTGACAATAAGAACTGCTATGTTTTTGTTACCTTAGAATGAGCCGTTATTATATACAGAACCGCCATGTTTCTACTAGGTAGCAAGTTTCATGTCCACCATAGTTTCTCATGCACACGCTTGGAATGATAGGGTGTAATCCACAACTACAATGCTGGATGCCACTAAATACACACTGGGCTTTAAAGTATAAATTAACAAATCAATAATCTGAAAACTGGATTTTAAAAATACCATTTGCAGTACAAAAACTAGTTTAGTAAGAAGTAATGATCACCATTTATTGCTTCTTTTGTGAGAATTTAGAGAGACTCTTAATCAGCAGCTAACGTGCACTTTCCCCTTATTCTTCTCTTCACTTTCATCACTGAAAGCATTTTCTGAGTTGTCAATGTCAAAAGAGGACCTTGCTTAATGTTAAGTACTGTGATCTGTGCAGGAAACATAATTTGGGGTCTGTGGGGTGTAAAAATCTGTTGAAAACTACCAGTTTAGAGGAGAATTTGAAATAGTCTTTGGTGCAAAGCATAACAAATCTTTAAAACCCCCAAAGTATATATAGATATAGATATATTCTTTATGCAACTGTCAACCTGGCCACTTTATGTAAAGCACATTTCAGTAATTTACAGTACTGTAGAGATATAAATATACACATATATACACATTATGGTTTTACTGATTCCTATTGACTAACACACCTCCAATCTGGCTCTTGTTTTGCCAGATATTATCTTAGTGACACATGTAGCATCTCAATGCATCTTAAATCTCCCTTTATAAAAAAAAAAAATACCATGAGACAGTTGCAGGTTACTAGACACCAGTTGGCACCAACAGGCATTGATTACAAGTGTCTTTGGTGTTCAGCAGTGGATTACTGCAGCACAGACAAACTGAATGATAGTGGTGTGGAGTATGTATGCTCATTATTTCAGGCTTTTCACATTCCTTGCCTAAGACCCGGTATTTCTATGTACTGATTAAAGGTGAGATGAGCATGTTTAACGTGGTGTCTTGTCAAGCTGGCTGTGCTAGGCTCTACATGCCCTCAGCACTTCTCTGGCTCCTCTCTTGAAGTGTAAATGGGATCATACTGCTCCCTCCCCCTTTCCTCTCTTTTCTTCCTTCCCCTTTCCTCTGCCAGTCCTGTCACTCACAAAGAGATGAGACATTCATCGTATGCACACTGTAGCGGCATTAAAAACTCACGGGAGAAAGGCACATCTTGTGTAGAAAAGCATCTTCTCCATGGCGGGTCATAAAAGCGATGCAGTGTTAAAGATCTAAACAGAAGGTGACTTGTCTAACCTTTTCCCGACCTCAGGTCTGAGGCCTGTGGCTCTGGACCGCAGGATCATCTGAAATACTCAAGCTTCTCCGTGGTTAGATGGTCAGGCGACATGTGTTTACAAAATGAGTTTCAAGCTGAGTAATTCAGTTTTGGAGTTGCTATTCAATCACCTGCCGAATGTTCAGGGCACCACTGAACAGCAGAGGCACTTCAGAGCAGGTCAAAGAGAGGTGAAGATGGTGACTCAGGGATAAAAAGCTGAATGCATATCAGTGAACACAAACACCTAAACACACACAGGCACGTATCTCTAGCCGGTGCAATCCTTAAGGTATTTATTGCGGCCTCGCGTGCTGTTTTGCCCGAAGCAGTATTGTTAATTTCAATACATGCATAAACGCAGCTATCAGTTATAAGTGTCTAGAATATGGCAGCAAGCCCTCATCAACATTCAATGCTTTGGATGTATTCTTTAAGAAATAATTCTGAAAGCTTGACTCTAAAGCGTTTGGAAAGTTGCCCATTATGGCCTCCATGTCTTGGATTTCCTCTTAAGGAAAGCAGAACAGAAAAATGTGGCTGAAGGAAAAAGAAATATTTTCTGTGCTTTCAGAAAAATGATGGAACATTCTTGAAAAGTGCTCCGTCCTTGAACCCGTCCACGCTCCGCTTTTGAATAGCAGTTAAAAAGTGTTGTGGTGGCAGACAAAGACAGTCTTTTCTTGCTGAATAATAGGACTTGTTTGAATCAATGAATTAACCTCATGTTTTCAAGAGTTCTTTTAGGGGTTTCATTTATTTGATAGTGGAATCTGAACCTGCTATGCAAAGTTTTTTCTTTTTTAATTCCTGTGCCTGCTAAGTGTGGGATAGATGTAATGGAAGGTGAAAAGGAGCATAAAAGGCATCTTTTGTTACATCAGCCCACTGTTACCTCTTGCCAAGTGATAATGTTTTGTTCCTAATGAGAAGTCAAAGGTGGAATAATGTCACATTATGTAAATATAATGTGACAGAGAAGAGGTGATTATGGTTAAGACTGATGATAATATCTAGGATGGCTTCTAAAACCTTTATCTTCTGCTTCCTTTAAATAGCAGAGGACAGCTTTGTGTATGATACTCTAAGATTAAACTTTAATGATCCCTGTGGGGAAAATGGGATAGCTGCGGCAGCAAATAGTCATAGAGCCAAATAAAGAAAAATAGAATGAAAACAGAAAAATACAATATAAATAAGACATTTGCATAAAACACATAACCAATAACACTATAACATGTAATGTAAACAAATGCCTTAGTCATATGGACATTGCAGCATTATTCGCTATTAGATTACAGGCCCAGGAAATATGCAGCAAACATGAGACATATGCATAATATGATACTAGGAAGCATTTATGAAACATACTAAACTTGCAATTTGTGAAAATGTCAGTTGACAAGAAGTTAGGAGGGTAAAGAAAACAAAAATGTGACTAAGACTACAAAGGCCTTTTTTAAAGTTTTTCTTTATGACTTTTGTCAGGAAAGTTTGGGAACTGCAGGAGAAGAATTAATGACTAAAACCACAACTGTAAAGTTAATTCTGTTCATGCTTCGAGCCTGTGAATTCCTCGGCACCAGCACAAATATACAGTAAATTATTCTTACTTCGAGTGACTTACTACAGTGAGTTGTGTTCTCAGCTCACCTCCTGTCAGACCACCTTGGTTGGTAGAAAGAAATGGACGGTGCGTTTTGCCAGGGACTGATGGTGTCTTTGCCCCCACAGATGGTCATTGAATGGGACTCTCATAAATCTGGGCCTGGATCGCCGGCGGCGTCTGTCTGGGGGCAACCTCATTATAAGCAGTCTGGACCGCTACCAGGATGTGGGGATGTACCAGTGTATGGCGTACAACACTGTAGGAGCTATCCTCAGCAGGAGGGCAAGTCTGCAGTTTGCCTGTAAGTTGTAGTCAGTTCTTTGTCACTTTTGTTTTACTAAGAAATGGCATGGAAGTGTAACTGCACTTAGCAAATAATGCAGACGCACAGCAAACTGGGTGGGCTATATTTGCAATATTTATCAGAGTGCTGCGATGTTGGTGTGAAAGTACATTAAATGGGAGCGAGGCTGAGTGTGACGACTGTTTACTTATGCTCATACATGCAAACTTAGACTTTTTGTTGCTTAGCTCGGTCAAAAGTCATTGGTGTTTTTTCGGATGTACTCTGGGGCAAAGTAGTCAACTAAATTGCTTAAGTAGTGTGCGGATGTGAAAGGACTAAAGCCTGAAGAAACACAAATGTATTTTGACTAGAGCATAATATACCTGTACTAAACTGCATTGCCACAACATGTTTTAGTTAGACTGTATACAAAACTCTTGAATTCTTATTGAAACCTTGAAGCAACAGATAAAGAAACAAATAACGACTATGTTTGTACTGGTAGTTAAGGCTTCTATTCATGCACATCACAACAACGGCATCTTTTCACACCTCCTCTCTTCTCTTGGTGGTATCTGGCCACGTAGATATTTTTGGTTGTGTCTGAAAAGCTTTTAAGATAAGAAAATTGAATAATGACATTTAATGAACACACCAACAATGACTCTTTCCAGAAGTAGTGTCCTGGTTACACTCAATAATCCCTTTCACTATTACGCACCTGAATTCTATCTCTCAGCATTATTTGGATGTGAAGCTGTAAGTATAATAATACTTGTTTAACCTGCTATAGCTTCAGTTAGAACAACCAACCACATCACATGGTGTTATTAAGTATTTATTTGAAATACTTTGTATTAAAAATACTGTTTTTAACTTATTCTTGTTATGTTATTCTCCTGTTTTGGGATGCAGTCCATCCCATCATGCAATGCTCATGTGGTTACAGAGCTTTCATAGATGTGTACACGACTGGAGTCATAGCCTGTTTTTTGTCTAGTTCCCAAGTCATAAAATTTATATCTAACATCTAATTTAGGCCGTGGGTACAAACTTCTGCACTGGAATTCTACATATGAGCTCTTCTCTGTCTCGCCCTGCCTCTATCTCTCTCTCAGGCATTGCAGAAGTGCAATTCTCATGACGATTTCCTTATGGGCTCATGTCAGTGTCTTGCTGAAAGCTTTTACTCAGCCCTGTTCCTCTCTGATATGTGAGATCCTGAGGTGATCTTTCTTTTCATTTCTTTTCCCCCCTCAGACTTAGATCATTTCAAAGTCCACACCAGAAGCGCAGTGTCAGTCCGAGAGGGACAAGGAGTGGTGCTGCTTTGTGGGACGCCCACTTCCTCAGGAGGTAAACTCTCTGGCCTTCTCTCGCAGTTATTTAAAGTTCTAGTGAGGTGCTTGAACAAGATAAAAGTAAAATCTTGCCATTATTGATTAGCCTTTTTTATAATCACATTTAATATCACGTATATGGTACCCATGATCTGCGTCTTTTTTACATTTCCAGACCTTACGTATGCATGGGTCTTCAATGAGTACCCGTACTTTGTTCAACAAGACAATCGGCGTTTCGTCTCCCAGCAGACAGGAAACCTTTACATTGCCAAGGTGGAGCCCTCTGACGTGGGTAACTACACTTGCGTAGTGATGAACAGCATCACGAAGGGCAAAGTTCATAGCTCACCCACGTCTCTGATCCTCAGGACAGATGGTAAGACCGCAGCTCATGGCCATGATGTGACAAGTATGCCTTTCAGCCATGTATTCAGGACCTTTTCTTTTAAGGTTGCTTTAATCAACATACTAGAATGAGTGTTCTTTGTCCTCTTGTCGTGCCTCACCGTAGTTGAATCACTGAGTGCTAATGCCTGTGAGTAAATAGTTGCTCCTCAATGTAGGCCAGCAAACAAAGCACCCAAATCTCTTCTTTGCTGACTTGGCTTTCTTATAATTCGCATTCCCTTTAAAAGCTTTCCCTGTGCTTTCACATGAATTCTCGGACAGTTCACAGTGGCCTGTTGTTCTTTTCTCTGTTACGCTTTCATGGAAAGATTGAATAAAGATTGCCTTCGGGAATGAATTAAACATAAGCCATACGTCACTGGACCATTACATTGAGTGTTCTGGTGGCTCAACCAGTTAGTTTCCACTCAGTGTACTGTACATGTAACTGCATAAATTTAAATCCTATCGTATCACTTTCTGATCCTGGTCTCTTCCCTGAATACTGATATTAATACTAAAATACCAAAGGTTGGGGACTGCCCACTCAAGCTTTGGAATAATAGATAAACAGCCAGACTAGCTAAAAAAAGAAGATTTCCTATATACTCTGTCTATTCCAGAAGAAGAGATTTAAATTATTCCTTGCTGGTATTCCACTGTACTCCGGCGACTGCACACTTAAGTGATGTACTACTTTGAGTTTACCCATGAGAGAATGTTTGCTCATGTGTCTTTTATTTCTCCTCTGTTAGTTTTACAGTGCTATTGTTTGGTCCATAATGCATGCCATATTGCTTGTAAGTCATGAATAATGGAAGACTGAGCAAGTTCCTGTGCTTGCTCCTCATAGGAGTGATGGGAGAATACGAGCCGAAAATAGAAGTTAATTTCCCAGACAATGTACCCGCTGCAAAAGGATCAACAGTTACGCTGGAGTGTTTCGCCCTTGGGAAGTAAGCTGGATTCCTTGAAGCATGTTTTCAATCTTGTGCTGTCTTTCATTCCAGATGAGGAACCTTCGGATTTCTATATAGTAAAGTTACTGTTGCAATTACATTTCTTAGAGTGTGGCATCAAGCCATGATTGTTGTTGGTTTGAGTTAACTATAAGCCATTCATCCGTAAAAAAAATAAATAATACAGTGAATAGGCTTTAAGCTCCATCAAACACTTTATTGCAGGATTATTATAGACACCTGCAACAATCTAAAAAATGTCAAAGGAACTTGAGTCATGACTTTCTGCTGAGGGTTTACTTCATCTGTCTCATCCAGCCCAGTCCCAGAGATCACCTGGAAGAGGGCTAACGGCGTCCCCTTCCCCAGCAAAGTCAAAATGAAGTACTCGAATGCCGTGCTGGAGATCCCCAGCTTCCAGCAGGATGATACAGGCGGATACGAATGCGTGGCTGAGAACAAGATGGGCAAGAACACAGCCACTGGTCGTCTGGCCTTCTATGGTACTTTTATGCCTCTATATGACCTATATAAGCAAACGAGACCATCAGCGAGAAGATATATAGGCTATTTCTATATATTTATTCTTAATCACTGCCACAAGGTCCAATTTATGGCACAAAGAGCTGATTTTTATATTTTCCCTTGCAAAGTTTTGCAGTGAGTAGTACGTAGCCAATTAGAGATCTTTTCTTATTTATTTTGTGGCTACGGCTGATACTGGGGAAGGATCAGCAAAGAGAAAGGGCATTAGTGATAGAGCACCAGCGAAAACATGATGGTATGTAACATGTGTATGCCTACAGCTGTTAGTCTGCACTTTAGCATATAATGCAAATAGCTGTGTACATGATTCTGTTCTATTCTATGTTATCCAAGCTATATCTTGCTGTTGGCTTATTATTATGAAGACATAACATGACTAGGGGATATTGATAACTTTAGCTTTTTCAACAAAATAACCCTTAACAGCAACCAAACCTGTTAGTTGTAGGCTTATATGGAACCTAGGTGCATGAATGAAGTTAATTTTGTTATTAATCGTACATAGCCACAAGTAGATACATTATCTCATTGCTATGCATCCTGCAAACAGCTGTGTTTGAAAAAGAAAAATGGTATTAAAAATAAGTTGCATCTTTCTTTCGCTCTCTTCCAAAACCGGATTAGGATCTTTACGACAGAACGCTACCACTTTTTTCCACAGGGGCCGCAACACAAAATAAATGTTCCTTGTAGTAACTCTAATTCTGTTTGTGTGTAACATCAAGCATTGGTTTAAGTGGTTAAGAATCTTTATTTGGTAATATAATAATACTAATTTCAAGAGCTATATTGTCCCATACACAGCCTTCTTTTTCTCCAAATAAAAAGCACTCTTGGTTTTAATTTTACTGCAATTTCTTTTACATGTTTGGGTTCTTGGCTCACTTCAGCCGTGAATTTTTGTGAGAGAGGGAAAATGACACTTGTGAAATTGGAGTTGACGGTATGTACAGTGCCTGCGAAGTGAGCTATGCTTATTATGGGCACAATACTCTACCCATGAAAAATTCCTGAAAAGCTGTAAATATGTAAGAGGTAAGATGCAGGGTGAGCTGTGTGCTGCATGGGAAACGCACAGGGATGATGTTTATTATACACAGAATTTAGGTGACAGGTTGAGGTGAGCGGTGATGTCGGGTGCACTTCAGCCGTCATGAGAGCTTCCTGCTTTGTGGCGCAGTCTTTGGTGCTAATCTTGAGTTGCCACTGGCTGCTAACATATTTAAGTGATGAAACTGAGTGATACTCTACATTCACTCTTCTCTCTTCTATCATCTTTTAACACGAACCCATTCTCCAAACGTTTTTTTTTCTTCTAAGATGTCTACTTATTTGAGCTGTCAATCAGCGCCTTGCTTTCCTTTGAACTTATTTTTGTTGCGCCATATTTAATGAGATCATTCTGCTCCTTCAAAATCTGTCCTCCTGCTCCCTGGCAGATATTTCACTCGGGTGTATTTCTGTTCCCCGCAGCCAAGCCTCAGTGGATTCAGGCCATGAAGGACACGGCCCTGGCCATAGAGGAGAGACTGTACTGGGAGTGCCGGGCCAATGGAAAGCCGAAACCCTCTTACACGTGGCTGAAAAATGGCCAGCAGCTACTCTCAGAGGTGAATTACTGCCTGTCTCCTGCTACCTACCAATATTTCATTTTAAAGACTTAATCTTCAGCTTCAGCTCATCTTTTCATTTTAGAGAGCCTGGCGTCTAACACACTGCTGTTTTTCCAAGTGTAATTTAGAGTGAGATGAGAGGAGAGTGTAAACATCTTGCTGAGGTGTGCCAGTGATGAGACATGGATGTAACTGTCTCTTATTCTGTTCTACCTTGGCAGATTACACAGTCTTAGAGAGTGGATCAGTGTAGTCCCTGGGAAATTGCTCCATTTCAATGGAGTCACTAGTTGTTTTTCATTATTCATGGTGCATGTTTAAGCTTCTCCAGATTTAGGGACAATGGGCCTAATCTTCTGTGAAATATACGGTATATACCAGCACACCTTACTCCAGACCACCAGAGAAATTGTATGTATTTTGAGAGCTAGAACTTTAAACTTGATTTTCTTTCATTTAATAATGCTCAGGGCAAAGCTTCTTCTTTTTAAGTTATACTGCAAATATAACTTGTCTGTTGTTATTATTAAAAAGACATTTTGTAAAGGTCATTCATTAATTTGATTTCAAGAATTTAGAATATGATTGGCATTTGGACCACTAAAGGTGCACTATTATCTAGTTTTCATGATTTCAGATGTACAGCATGTGACTGTTGTGTGTACATACCTTTATTAAAATGATATTGAGAATCAATGTGAGAGCTTCATCCTCACAGGCAGAAACAGAAACAATTGAAGATTGGACTGATGCGTTTAGTTCTATGGATTATGTAATACAATAACCTCAGACAAAAATCTGAATCATTCCTAAAAAATGTTTGATGATGCGTTTATATGGGAACAAATTGAACTTTTATGACAGGCTAATAATGAGTTGAGCCGCACAGACACAGATTTTGCAAGCTTACCTTTAAATGCAGGATATTGGTCCTGAAACCATCCATTTAGAAACCGTTTCAGGACCAACTGGTTTACATGGTGGTGTGAACAAGCATAGTTAGAAAACAAAAATGTAGTTTGTTCTCTGGCTCTGATTCATTCTCTGCAACATAATCCTGATTTGATCTGTGCCCATTGACAATGCCTCTAACCCAATCCAATGCTTATTGAGCTTTGCCAGAGCACGCTGAGCAAAGCAAAAGCTACCTTTAAGTCTTCGGCCATAATTGCTTTCTTTCATCCCTTTCTTCACAGGACAGAATCCATGTGGAGGATGGAGTCCTGTCAGTGTCAGCGCTGACACTATCTGACGCCGGCATGTACCAGTGTGTGGCTGAGAATAAACACGGCGTCATATATTTTGCTGCTGAACTAATGGTTTTAGGTAGGCATTTATCTCTCGATTAAATCATTGTTGCCAAAGAATCTTAAAGGTCAACTTACTGTCATTCTTAAAGGTTGTCTGGATTAGCGAATAATGGGGTCAGTGAGGGTGGTTTTGTGGGGCCAAACACATTTAAAAAATAATTTTTCCCATGGTGATATCCTAATTTACTTTGATATTATGGTGAGGATGGGGTGATGGTTACAGAATTCCCAGTTGAACAGTAAAGATCTTTTGTGGAAAAAGCAATTAAAAGGACTTTTTTAAATCCATTGTATACGTAGAAAATTTTATTAAGAAAGTGATTTGATTTTATATTTATTTGATTCCTGTTACAAATGTTTAAAATGTCTGTCTCCATTACTTTACCATGTGATGATTTCCACAGATCAAACTAAAGCATGCTTCAGATTGCTGCAGTCTTCTACTAAAGTCAGTTTACTGTTTCCCATCAGCCTCTCCCCCAGACTTCACAGGGAATGTCCTCAGAGCTTTGCTCAAAGCCAAGGCAGGAACTACAGTGACTTTAGAGTGTAAACCCCAGGCCTATCCCATCGCCAGCATTTTATGGAAGAAAGGAAACCTGCCTATCCACACCAATGACAGGTAATGACTGAACTGAAAGTGGCTGCACGTGTTCTGAAAATGCTTTTATGATGGCATAGCAAGAGACTGATGGCTGTTCAAAGTAGTGATAGTAATGCACGCACATATCCAATTCAGTATTTTCTCTGTGTAGAGAGCAGGTGCATTATTCATCCCACCTGCGCCCCTTTTCAGGCCTTGTTTGGTCTAATTGATCAATATTCACTGCACATATACGGACTGCTTAACTCCTCGATGTCCATGATCATGCAGAACATTGACATGTAGACAGATCCAGAATCAGGCTTTAACAAATTATTGGTTGCTTTGGCAAGTTAGATTGTAAACTGCCGTCTCTGTTTGTACTGTCCTATAGGATCACACTCTCTCCAGATGGAACACTGAGGCTCGCCAATGTGAGCAAATCTGACGCAGGCAGCTATACATGCTTCGCTCGGAATAGATTTGGCATGTCGAGTACAACGGGAAGGCTCCTCGTTACGGGTAAGCTCCGCTGTTAAATAGCAGAATGTTTGGGCGTTCCCACTTAGTAAGCAGAATTTATTGCTCAGTATAGATTAACACAGAAGAGAGCTGCTGTACCGCGAGGACTTGAGTCAATAACTGGTGGGCAGAAAACAGAAACAAACTTTAGGTTTTTTGCTCCGAGGAGTGCCTCAAAACTTTGGGTTGGCTCTCTCCTTGACGGGCTAAATATCTTTGCATAATTAAGTAACATCCTTAAATGTCTTTAGATTAATTTTTAAAAGTTATTTGTGTATATCCATTCATCTGAGCAAGGGTGTAATTGTTACCAATACTCAATCAGTCTTTCAGCTTCATTTTATTGAGTTGTTTTGTTAGGCTGCATTTTGCAGCGGCTGCAATAATGCACTTGGAAGGTGTTTGAGAAAATACTTGATCATTGTTTTCCTCAAAGCAGTTGAAACAACCAATTTACTGCAACAAATGAAAGTGCCCTGAGTGGAAGCAATGAAAGTGTTAGTGAGGAGGTGTTACAGATGCTGTTTTTGTTGAGTGCGTTTCCAGTAGAATGATAGTTGCGTGCTCTCTTATTGGTTTTATTAATCTGCTGAATGCTATTGTCTGACGCACTAAGTGCCAAGGCCAGTTGTGTTTTCAAATGACTGTTTTTCAAGGCCATAATGCAGTCAGTGACACAGAGCCATGACCCAGACATTGATTATAACTGGCTTAAGAACACAGGGGACACTTTTAAAAAAAATGTATCCCTTGACAGTCTGCATAAGGTAAGAGTGCAAATCCTCTCCCTTTGTGTTGTACCTTCTTTATTTGATTCTGGCAGATTCATTATCTTGACTTTTGAAGCACAGCCGACTTAGCCAAATGATTTGCTATTGTAGACTTTGAAGCAGTACCCCTCATTTTTGTTCTGGATGCACAGAGAAGCCCATTACATAAAGTTTTATCTGATCCATAGTGTATTGTAATTGCTATCAGGATTTCAGAAGATTATTCTAGCAGTGTCAGCCTGGAGTATTAGGCCATTTTAGTAGTGGCAGGCTTCATGTTATCACATTATTCGACTGAGACTTTCATGAGACCTTCCTTTATATAGATAATACTGCTCTGTCTGTGACTTAGTGTATTACAGAGCATGCTCTAGTGTGTCTCTATTTTAGAAAATCAACAAAGCACTGCTCATCTCGTTGCAAAGAAAAGTCTGTGCGAGATTGGCAGCCGCCCAGGTCAGACATGACTCCTGCTTGCAATATATATTTATTTTTTTCTGGGGCAGATCCAACCAGAATCACCCAGGGGCCAGCGGACATGGAGATCATTGTGGGCGAGAGCATCGTGTTACCCTGTCAGGTCGCCAGTGACCCCGTCCTTGACGTTTCTTTCTCCTGGGCCTTCAACGGACAGCTCATCGCCAAGGGAGACGGTCACTTTGAGCTAGTGGGTGGGGTGAGTGACCCGCAGTCATACTTCTTCAGAACGTGCGAATGGGCAGTTGGCACCTCTTCCCATCTTGCTTCGCTTCATCCCTGCCATTAGTTAAAAGAGACAGCTTGTGGTTTGACATCATGGACAGATTCACTGTGGCTAGTTTTGCTGCAATGGGTGTGAAACCATCCATTTCGCAATTCTAAAAGTCTCCTCGGAGGCACGATAAGCTGCAGGAATGTGAAACTCTTTGGAAAGAAGCGCCATTAGATCCTTCAACCCCCTCTAAGCTTCCAATTGTACTGTTGTGAATGGAAACATGGCGGTTGCTATGTCAAAGTACACTTCCTACATAAAATTCATCATGTAGGTAATGCGTTAGTTGCTCAGCCATTGTGACAGGTTGTCATATTTTTGAGTACACTACTGGAGCTCAGCCTTCTATAGTAATCTATTTTTTAAGACTTTTGGCTGGTCTTGAATTCTTTTCAAATCCTACTCTGACATAGCCTGCTGCACAGCTCCTTATAACAGAAAGGGGATACACATCATTAGAGGTGTCTTTTAAAGGAATGAAAGCATGGCAGAGCCCCAAATGACAAAACACTTTCAGAACACCCTTGCACCCTTCCAGATTAACCATTCTTCCTGTGTGTGTTTGACTGACAATGTTCTTATCTGAAAAGAGACTCCTTCCCCAGAAATGCAAGAATGTCCCCAGACCAAAGAGATTATCAACTTAACTTTGCCGCTTCAAGGAATTTAATTTCCATAATTAAACCGCGTTGGCTCTACTGCCACATTTCCCTGCCAATGCCAAGAGAACGATTTCACCACTAATTTACCATTTGCTGCTTACGGGTGTTCTCTCAGATGAGAATCTAGAGGGCCTTTTCCTCCTCTCCAATCAAGCAAAAACTGACTGAACTCAGTAGTAACAGATTATTATTTGTGTATTTCCTCGCAACAGGTCTTGAAGGTCATGGCAATGACCTCTGCAAAAAGAAAGTGAAATAGCCGAGACCTTGTCAAACACAAAAACTCTATTTGCTGCATACAATTTTTGTGAATTCTGGCCTTGATCCTGTTCACCTGAGCTCATATTGGACAGGAGAGTGTGACTAAGACGTTCTGTCATATTCAAAAAAAAATTTATTATGTTTGCCTTTATGGTTTTGACTGCAAGAACTGTCAAGAGATCTGTGAAAACTATCTTTGGTGTAAAACATCTTTTTAAAAACGGGCCTTATTTTCCTCCGCAGAGCTCTGGCTAAATAACTGCAGGATCTGCAAGCATTTACTGCACCTTATATATGCTTCACTACATTCTTTAATAAGCTGTCACAAGGTCTGTTATCTTTCATGCTACATAAAGCTTTCTTTCCTCCTTTTTAGAGAACAGCAGGAGATCTGATGATCAGGAACATTCAGCTTTACCATGCTGGCAAATATATCTGTGTGGTGGACACGGACGTTGAGAGCCTGTCAGCCGTGGCTGTATTGATTGTGAAAGGTAAGAAAACCTTCTCTCGCTCTGCTCAGTCACTAATTAAAACAGGGCTTACAGCCAGGACTGTTTCTGGGTTGCTCTTTAAAAAAAAAGCGAAATTAAAAATCTAGACTTAAATATAATAGCAAATGGACTACACTTTTATAACGCTTTTCTACCTAAAAGGACAAAGTGCTTTCTAATTTGCCCCTCATTCACCCATTCACACACCTATGGCAGCAGAGCTGCCACACAAGGTGCTGGCCTGTCGGAAGCAATTTTGATTTCAATGTCTTACTCAAGGACACTCGCTACAATAGCTGTAAAGTAGGTGATAGATGTGGCCACAATAAAAAGATGACTGTATTCTGTACCGATTACCAAATAAAGCTGTGTTGCAAAAAAAATAAAGGTAAAAGAAAAAATTTGGAGACAATATATGGATGTGCTTTACTGAGCATATAAAGAATGCAGACTGTCAGGGTGTATAATGTTCATTTAGGCTTTTAAACTCAAATGGGTTTTGTTTCAGCCAGTGATTGCAGTGCCACCAAAATGCCCATATTCTCATGAAAATCATTCTGGATGTCATCAGAGAGCACACAGTTTTTATGCCCTGCTTATTTCTAGTAGCAGTTGCTTGATTACATCAAATAGAGGAGGCTTGCTTTCCTTTCATATTGCGCTTAGGGATGATTGTGAAAGTAGAGAACTTGACAAAACTGTGTTGAACTATAGGAATATCATGCTTTTATCTCTCTTTTGTAATAACCAATTTCCAATACTGTTGCAATGTACTTGACAGTGTAATGTTTAGACGCCTGTCAGTGCTCACTCATGCAGTATGTATAGCTCCAGAGAGGCACTACTGTCAAGAGCTACATCGCGCAGCACAAAATAGAGAAACTTTTTTGATGTGTTTCAGGGAGTTTGTATTGCATGCAGAGTGAGAGGAGGGATGTTCCTGGCTTTGATCAATACACCAAATAGGCCAGCAAATTGACTCTACGCGTATACGTTAAATGTCAGATGAAGTGAGGCATGATTTTAGTGTCAAGATTTGAAATGGTTTGGATCCATATGTTTATTCTGTAAGGATACCCACCAGTGATTCAGCTTGGCATGTTGAAAATCTTTTAGGCAAATCACATTAATAAGCGCTCCTTTCCAAATGACTGCAGACTAAGTGTAAATAAGGCTGTTTCTCAAGTAGAAGCAATATCAAGGCTATGGAAATGGATTGGCCCCTGTATTGACTGGAGAGAAACATGTCTCTGACTCAGATGCAGTGCATTATTTACACTTCCTGCTCACGGCAGCTGTCATAGATGCCTCATTGCTTGGATCGAATGGCTTCAAATGTTGGGCCACAAAGCATGAAGCTGAATAGAAAACCAGTCACGGAGTGCGAAGAATAACTGTACTCGCACAGCTGCAGACCTCTAACAAACACGTTGACTTCAATATTATTTTCCAATCTAGCCGCTGGCCAGTCATTATCCTTTCACCTGTTTATAAAACCCATTAAGGAAACAAGTAACTTTCAATCACTGTGTCAATAACGCCACACTAAGCACGTACAGTATATGAACCACCCAAGATACAAGCTGTCCACACGCAAATTACAAAGAAACATCACTTACCTCCAGAGGTATCTAGCCATGTAAGTGGTTTTGCATTTATTTGCCCCAGTTGTGACATATCCATCTCAGTATAATGGTCAATAATCAGTGGTGGACTGAGTCCTCAGATCCTTCTCCCAAAGTAGTCAGTGATTCTAATCCAAAAACAAACTTGTTGTGTTAATATAGAAGTCAGGCAGTAATCTGGCTTTTTCCATTATTATGTGATTTTATGCTGTACACGGCATGAGTCTGCAAACAGCAGGGCACAGTGAAAAGAGTTACCTCACTGAGAAGTTGGAGGTATTCAGCCTATTGCCTGCAGCTCTTAATCTAACAGTTCACTGTGGCTGCTCATTCTTGTTCCATTATTCCCTGAAATATTTCAAACTGGTCCGCTGTCAAAGAACAGCAAAAATCTTTTCTCGTTTTGCAGACGACAGACGATAACGGCCAGTGTCAATCTCAGTGACATCATCTTAACAATAAAAGTTAACTGCAAATATATAAATATTGCAATACCAGTCATACTCAATCACCACTGTGTTACATCATTTGGCGATTGGTAGTGACTTAACAGACATTTATTTAAATTAAAATCCTCAGCAAACTGTAGTTTGTATCAAAAGTAAAAAAAATCTTTCTGCAGTAAAGTCCCCTGTGAGTGACGTGTTTTATATATATATTAGATTGTTAATACTGATGCATGAATGTCTGTGTAAGCAGCATTTTACTGCTGTAGCTCATCAAGATGTACCACTTTATTTACAGTTTTGTGATGATTAACAGGGTAGAAAAGAAGAAAAAAACTGTTAGTCTACATTAGTTGTATTCATTTTTTATTTATTTGTTCCTTGCTTTGAGGTGAAATATTGGATAGTTGGATCTCAAACAGTTATTTAGATAAAACTATGTGAGAATTTCAAAGGGGAAGGGAACAACTCACAGACATCTGAATTATGAGAGGAGCCCAGAAGCCATTTTGTAAGGAGTCACAAGCAAAAAAGATTGGGAACCGCTGCTTCAATTTTCAAGTTTTAAAAGTAGTGGAGTAGAAGTAAAGTGTATCTCATACAGTACTTGAGTAAATTAACTTTTAATTTTTCACCACTGACAGAAACATATCTTTTTAGAAAAAGTGCCCATGTCCCTGTCTAGATAAACGACAGAACGATGATGTTTTCATTGGAACTACTTTCTATCA
Source organism: Morone saxatilis (assembly GCF_004916995.1). Taxonomy (NCBI): domain Eukaryota; kingdom Metazoa; phylum Chordata; class Actinopteri; family Moronidae; genus Morone; species Morone saxatilis. The sequence goes on from NW_023339707.1 coordinate 10,543,686, forward strand.
GACAAATTGTCCTGTGTTGTGTGTATTATCCAAAGCAATGGGGACACTGAATCTGGAAAGAGATGTTGCTGTTGGATTTTTTTGAAAATGTCATTTTTCAAAGCTGTGAGCGCCACAAAAAAATCCTTTCACAGCCATTTATTTTAGGGTGGGGGCAGAAAACTCAGACACGGATAGTTCTAAACCTTGACATATAAAATCCAAACTATCTGCATGGCAGTGTACTGCAAAATAACAGTGAGAAAACACTAGCTTCCCTCAGTGGCTGCATTTACATGTGCTAAAATAATGCAATTTTAATGTTAAGACAACAATGTGAATAATGTAGGACCCATTTAACTGTGATAATGACTGTGTCAGTGTCACTGTGTGATCGCAGCAACATACAACATCCATGATCACACTCGCAAGACACTGATTATTGGCCATAGACACATTAGTGCAATTGTGTATTGTATATCATTTTGCAGGGTATTATTTCTGATCTTGTCTTGCTCCACTCATCTGGCAGCACTGAAGGTCAGCGATAATAGCTCCTGACACAAAGACTCTTGAGTGATCATCTGGGTTCTTGTTTTTTACAATGACAATGGAAAATGTTTTAGATGCCACTCCATGATGCCTCACAAGCACTTCACTGGGTGGTGGTGGTTATGGGGAAGGTCATGTTATATGGATAACATCACGGTCATTAGCATTCAAACCACTTGGCGGGCACTCGTGCTTGTTTGACAATTGCATCATCATCATCATCATCATCATCATCATCATCATCCTGGTCAGCACAACACTGTACAAATGTGTTTTATCATTATTGTTCAGTCACTTTTACCACATACTGTTAATTTTTTTTCTCTTCTGACATGTTGACGTATATTACTATTTTGTTTAATATTAGGTTCCGACCAAAATAATATTACCGTGTCTAAGTATTCATAATACAGACAGATAATAATTTGCTCCGTGCCAAGTTCACAATAAAAGCCCAGACCGTCTGTCCATATTAATAACAGATTATTTAATCACCCTCAAGACACTGACAGCACCCTCTTGCCTCAGCCAATGAAATATAATTAAGTGGATAAGGAATTGATCCTTGATTGTGTGCTCCATTAATATGTATTAATGAGGCCAGTGTATTAAAGGTTTTTTTTGATCAAGAGCTGCTAATGAGTTTTACAAAGATCAATATCTCTAAAGCCAGGGCTTTAAGGCCAAATGTATGTGGGCAGCACGTTCAAGGCTTCTGTAAACAAGAAAATGTAGATCAGCAGTTATTTGTTAACATGGATGTCGAGTATAGTCTGATAAATATTTATGGATACATGCATTTACACATGTAGCACGTACACACATGCACGAACACAAAATCAGTTGTTTGTGTTTCCAAAACACTGACTGTTTATTAAAATAATCATTTAACGCTTTAATAATTAGAATATTTTGCTTCAGATTAGAAACCACTACAGAGCCGTTGAGTGTGAGCCAAGCTAGGGGCGTTATTATTCTGCGGTCTGTCTCACAGCTCTCTAGTGGTCGATTATTTTTGATGAGCCGACACGTTCATTAGGGCAGGAAACAGTAGATGAGGCTAAAGTAAAACATCATACCGCTTAATTGGTGGGATAATGAAAATAAATGATAAAAATCTGGTTCTTCGGCACTATGAGGTCCTTTTTCATCTTTTACCTTTTAATTTGGCTTCCTGCATCTACTCATGTATGCTGTTTCATCGATCAATTACCAGGAGGACCATGAAAGGGAAGGATTACAAGTTGGGTGAATATTGGAGGATAAATCTTGAATTCACTTTTAATTCCTTGTGAAGGGCATAACGTCTTCTCAAACCCAAAGCTTTCTAAAAATGTTTTTCTCTCGCTAACGTTAATTTCAAGATACGGAGGCTTTGAACTAAGCGTGATAATCTCTTGTAGCAATACAGTTTAGCTGGATGTGTTTTTTGTGCAAATATATGCTCGGTTCATGTTTTTTCTTGCAGTATGTGTGAGTACACACAGTTACATCCACATTCTGTAGTCTCGTCTGTGCCTCTGCATGTGCGAGTACCTCACACAGCGTCTGTTCCTGTGATTGAGCCAGGCCCCCCCAGCCCTCCAGACTCTGTGACGGTGGAGGAGGTGACAGACAGTACAGCCCAGCTGGCCTGGAGACCCGGCAGAGACAACGGCAGCCCCATCACCAATTACCTCATCCAGACCAGGACTCCCTTCACTGTGGGCTGGCAGAGGGTAAACACAGGTAGGCAGCGCTGGAAGATGAATTTTCATCTCATACCACATGTGATGTTATTCAGACGATTCGCGGATCCCCGCAGGGAAATTGTCTTACAGCTGGGAGGTCAGATTGTAGGGTCAGCTACCGAAGGCTCTGGAGATGTGAGGGATTCAGGTCCTTACTCAAGAGAACTAGAGGTCACCGTTGCTGCTCTTACATGATCTCATTTAAACCACTTTAATCACTTTTACAAAAGCAAAGCAAAATCCTTTTCATTTGCTTAAGATAAGTCAAGTCTGTTAGTAGTATAGACATCTTGATCTTGTTCGTATGGAGGTTGAATGTACATATTGCAGGTTGCATCTGCCAAATGAATGTAATATAGTGAAATTTGTATTTCATTTTATTAGTTTATTTAAAAGGGACAGTGGTCATTGATCAAAGTAAAAAAAAAACTGTAAATGAGCCACAGTTTGCCCAAAAGGTTCATTTTTATATTGTCCTTTGCTTTGCATTAAAGCTAGGGTAGGTTAAGTTGGAGAAACTAGCAAGAGACGGCTAGATTTTGAAATGATCCAATCAGAAATATCTCAACCCCTCCTTTCAGGTCTCCCTCCAAAGCCACTCCTCCAACACACATGAACACACAGTGCATCATAACCGTATCCAACTTCCTCATGTCTCATTCATACACGGTTATACATACTACATAGTTCAGGAAAAAAAAATAAACCAAATAATTTACCTGTCCCTCAGTTCTCACCATTGTAGAAAAGCCACACTGACCCTGGTTTGACACGTTTCTTTATCCAAACTTCTTGTTCATAGCCTTTTCTACTCCTGTGTTTCTTTTCTGGCTTGGTTTCAAACTGTTGAGGGCACAGATGGAACTGGAAATTTTGGCTGGTCTTCCTCTGCTGTTCTTGTACGACTAGTTCAGTAGCTTTAGCGATATCTGACTGGCTGGCAGGCAGGCAGTTGTGGAAGCTGTGGAGTTGGGGGGTGGGTGGGTGCAGAGTGCACGGTATGGCATGCCAGCCAGTCGACCAGAATTTTTCTGAGCATTTGATTTATTGATTTCTGTTGCTAAAAAGTATAAAAATACATATATATCTCATAAGATTCATATACACAACATAAAAGAATACACAAAATAGTACAGTGCACATCCACCAATAATGAATGCCACAAAATAACACACAGCAATTAGCTACAGTTCCTAGAAAACAAGAAGAAAAAGGTCATGTTAAAGCTGTTAGAATCAATATTTTTATGTTAACCAAGGATCAGAGTCGCTCATAATGATGAACCCAAAGATAATTATCACCTGACTCTGGAGTTCCCCTCAGCTCAACAAAGCTTTTTCATGTATTCCAGCTCATTGTTTTGGTTTTTCGGCTTGCGACTTTACTGTTTTGGTTCACTCTGACCACTCTCATTAGTATCGATTCAAGCTGCTGCTTTCAACAACAAAAAAAGACAAATAGCATACAGTGGATATGTTATTTGCCCTTGACCACAACAAGCTGGTGGGCCAAAACAGACAGATATTTCCAGAGGTAGCAGAGACCAAACCAACAAAGCTAAAAGGAGATAAAATATAGATTTAGATTCATCAAAGGGTCTGCAACACACATCCAAAGGATTTCTAATGTTGCTCCACATCTGCTGGATGTGTAAATAGACAAGTTCACCAAACAAACTGAGCCCCGAAGTAACCAAAGAAACTGCTTTGGCACCCACAGTGTTAGTATCAAAGGAGTCACTGTTGCAGACAGCAATGCTCACAGCTAAACCCTTTATGTTACCTTACCTTATCTTTGTCCCCTGCATTTCACCTATCCTTTTACTAGCCAAATTGCAGTTCCTTCTTATGATGTCATAGGGTATCTTGTAGGATCTTCACACTTGCATGTCAGTTTAAGAGTTTATTCTAAGATGCAAGGTAACACAAGGTAAGGAAGGCAGTTTTCTAGATTTGTGTAGCTCAGACCTTTAACAGTCTAGACTCAAACCAGTGCTCACCTTACATCCATCATAATGACACACATTTCATTCTTGTTTTAGTTTTATAAAACCAGTTTTTCCTTCTGTATCCACTGTATGTTTTCTGTTTTTTTTCCAGTCCCTGAGATAATCGACGGGAACACGCTGACAGCCACTGTGGTAGACCTCAATGCCTGGGTGGAGTATGAGTTTCGGGTTTTGGCCAAAAACAGTGTTGGCGTCGGAGAACCCAGCCCTGTGTCAGTCAAGACCAGGACAGAGGACGCAGGTACAGCCAATGTGATTCACTTTTCCCCCCTCAAATCATTCATCCTGCTCAGATAATAAATATCTTTTTGTACAATTTTCTAAAGCCTAAAGTTTTTCTCATATGGAGGTGTGAACAAGGTCTGTGTTGTGTTAGTTCCTGATGCAGCGCCAGGTGATGTGGGTGGAGGAGGAGGAAGCAGATCTGAACTGGTCATCACATGGGAGGTAAGTCATCAGTCTTATGTTCTAGTCTGTTATTCAAAGTGGCTGCAGTTCTTTTTTATCCTTGAGTGAGGTGCTTAGTATTTCTCAAAGCCCCTGCTCTGTTCGGCTTGTGGGTGTCATAAATTTTAGGTCAATTGAATTCTGGCGCTGAAGTTGCTGTAATTTCTTAGTTAAAGAGTCTGTGTGTAAGGCAGCGGCGATGTATACATAAGCAGAGCACTGAATCTGACAGTTATTGTCATTTATGAGGCTTTGATCTGTGGTGAATCGCTGTTCAGTCAAATCTGCAATGCTCAAATTGAGCGAAGAAGTAAATGGGTAGTTGAAAAATAATGCAGATATTGAAGTCATTAGACGGCTAAATCTCTCTGGTTATTTGATTTTTCTCATTTCATTAATATCATAAATACCTTTTCATTTATAAAGCTGCACAGACGTTCTGTAATGAGCTTAGATTTTTTTTTAAATGGCATTTTACTGCTCATTTCATTTCGTCAGGTGGGTCACAAATGTAATTTGTGGGTCATCCGCTCCTTTTGGCACCATGAGAGTGGGTGGAGATGTGTCAGCCCAGCCACGGGGTGAACGTGAGTGGTTTGTATATGTTTTAATATCACTATAGTTTTGTGTTTCACTCTCAGCCTGTCCCTGAAGAACTACAGAATGGTGAGAGCTTTGGTTACATCATTGCTTTCCGCGCCTTTGGAGAAGTTAGCTGGACTCACGTGGCCACCTCTGCCCCCGGTGCATCACGCTACGTATACCGCAACGACAGCATCGCGCCCTTCTCTCCGTTTCATGTCAAGGTGGGCACTTACAACAGCAAAGGACAGGGTCCCTTCAGCCCTGTGGTCACCATCTACTCTGCAGAGATAGGTAAGGCAATAGAGCGCGAGTGGGATTTTTTTAAAAGCTTTTTCTGTTTTTGAAAAAAGGACAAAGATCATGAAAGTGGTTTTGCAATAAAGAGACATGTATTTTCCTCTGTGAAATGGAGAGACATCCAGGAAAATAAATCCGCAGAAATCTTTTTACAAGTAAAAAAAAGAAAAAAAATTGCAACACATTTATCTAAGGATAGGCAGATTGCCTCCAAATATCACCACTCTTTTGAATGGCTATACCAATGTAAAAACCAGTTGGCATTTAGATCTATGCTACCTCTCAGCATGCAGAGAGGGGGTCAGTCTGTAGTGAGGTGTTGGTCTATTTACCAGCAGCACCTGTGTGTGATGATTCATCCAAGTAGAGATCAGCAAGAATGCCGCACAGTTATAAATGTAAAAATTGAAGAGATTTGTTCTGCTTGTCTCTGTGCTGTTGGAAGGAGGCAGCAATGCTCAGTCCCCTGTTATCTGTTTTCAGAGCCAAGTGGGATGCCAGCGGGAGTTTGGGCCAGAAGTGTCTCAGCCTCTGAGATTGAGGTGAATTGGCAGGCTCTCTCCTTCACCCCTGAAAGGGTTCTGGGCTATGAGGTACATTTTACCCTTTTAAATGGAAATAGAAATCACACACAACACAATTCAAATGCTTGTCATCACCCCTGTTGTACCTCAAAGCCATCACTTCCAAACTCTGCGTCACCATGGAAATGGCTGCTTCAGTTGGGTGACTGTTGGAGCCAAAATTAAACAGTTCTTTGTACCAACACGACAGGAAAACATGTCAGAGCGTTTTCAAGAGAACAAAAGAAAATTGCCTGTCCATATGCCTTTTCATGTTGCTGTCAGTTATGGGGTATCATGATACAGAGCTTCATGATAGTCTGCGCTGCAATGCTATACCAGACCTCATGTCAGAATACCAAGAAGTACCATCGTAACCGCACCACAGACTGTAAGATGATACTGAGCAGCAGCATGGGTATTGATCTTCAGTTATTGTTCACTAAGTAAAATATCAATATTAAACATTCACATTTTAAACCCCCCCCCAAAAAAGTAGATTGTATTCTATTTTACCTTCAAAAACTGGGACACCCTGATTGCTTCGCCTGCATACTTCAGACTGAATAATCAGGGGGATCAAAAGGCTTTAATGTCAGATGTTGTTGTCATTATTTTGCTAAATAAAATCAAAGTTGTTTCAGTATTTCCATCCGGGAAAGTAAGCTTTCATGCCATTTCATATCTTAGCTACCCCAGCATAATCAAGTCAGTCAGCTAACATTGAATAATGATGACAGAAAAGTAGAGATGGGTGGGGGATGGATGTTGTCTAAGGATCCTTTATTTTCAGTGTACACTGTAAAGGGTTGGAAGTAGTGATAACAAAGTCACTTATTTGATGATGATTTAAATGTAGAATTTTATGATATGTTTAAATGAAAACATTACAGATGAACTACGTCTGTAATGTTTGAATTTCAACGCACAAGAGAAGATTAAGATGTACCTTTATTGAGGAATTCATTCTTAGGAGAAATTCAAAATTGACATAGCAGCATAGGGGAATGTAGTGCAAAAAAAGAATACAGAAGTGGAGGTACAACAAGATATCACAAAATAAAATATTACAAAATATTATATTATATGACTATAATGAAAGTATATACAATATGCAATATGCAAGTAAGAATGGTGTGCAAATAATTGAGCATCTTGACTAAAAACTAAACTGTACATGTAGAAATTAAATATAAATAGGTCGTGCAAGTTTGTGCGTCGTAGGTTGGAGTTTAAACATATCCTGCTGGATTTTCATTAGTGGAAAAATCTATATTTCAAGTCGTATGATGCAACTTAGATTGATATATTGTAGTTGATTGATATATATTTTGATTGATTAATTTTTTTAATGCGTGAAGTGGTCCTAGATTCTGACATGTGAACATTTTCTGCTTTTCTGCTTTATATCATTGTAAATGAAATACCTTGTTTTTGAGTGCTGATTTTACAAAATAAGAGTTTTGATGGCTTTGGGGAATTATAATGGGAATTTCTTATCATTTATTTGTTATTATTTTTGGCATTATAATGATTAAATCATTCATTATTCTTTTTAAAAAATAACTAGATTGATAGATAATGAAAAGGATCATGAATGCCTTCGCTATTGTGTCACTCCTTCAGTAGTATCTGAACAATAGTGAAACATTCCTTGGAGTTGTAAAAGTGCATTAAAGGTCCAGTGTGTAACATTTATGAGAATCTTTTGGCAGTCTATTTCAATTTTGTATAATGATCTGAATATAAGAATCGTTGTGGTATTGTTACCTTAGAATGAGACGTTTTTATCTACAGATATCGTACAGGGTCACCTTCCATGGAGTTCGCCATGTTAAACCGCCATGTTTCTACAGTAGCCCAGCACGGAGAAAAAAAAAACAGGCTGTAGATGGGGCCGTTGCCGTTTTTTGCACGTTTTGCGGTCACCTTAGTTTGTCCTTCGCGTTTGTAAAAGGAGGGTGAAGCGAGTGAGTTGCAATCTGCTACTCCACTGCTAGATGCCACTAAAATCTACACGCTGGACATTTAACAAAGGCTATGTAATGTCTGATCAAATATCCTGTAAAAGAAAACTGTGATCTTTTGTAAGAGGATACACCCAGTGACAATCATTTATATAAAATATATCTATAAATGCTTTGTCGTGCTGTATGTGACAGAAAATGCATTCTACCAATCTACACATCTTGCTCCAATCCAAAGCCATATATCACGGTTAAAACCCAGATCACATGCTCTCCGTCTCAAACAGGTGGTTTACTGGGAAGATGACACTAAGCCGGAGACCATGGGAAAGGTTAGGGTGCCTTGGAACCAGACGTCTGTCACAGTGAGCGGCTTGGCAGGAAACACACAGTATTTCCTAACGGTCAGTGCTTTCAACACGGCAGGCACCGGCCCCTTCCTCCCTGCAATAAACGTCACCACAAAAAAGCCACGTAAGTTGCACCCGAGACGCCCTGCGGCTCAAGTGTTTGATTTTGCATCCACACTGATTATAATTCAAAGGTAAAAGGTCTATTCTTAGCAGGAAATGTTGAGGAGAAACACTAACTACTTCTAATCTCACTCTTGGAAGTTGTGTTATGAGAAATATGATCATTCTTGTATAATGATGTGACGGTAATATATTTCTGTGCTTACATATAGAAATGAATTAATTTGATATCATGCAGCACCAGCACAACCACCGCTGAATGTGGAATGGACCCTAATTGGCTCTCAGCTGTCTCTTTACTGGGAACCTGTGGTGGCAATGGAATCAGAGTCAGAAGTTACAGGCTACCAAGTGAGTTTTACATTGTCAGTATTCATAGTAGCATGTTTATTCCCATTATGTATCAGACTGAGTGAAAGCGTGGACCCTACATGTGCGGTGGCTCACTCTATTTCTGTCAGGCTATAAGAATGCATGTTTACTATGTGTCACCAACCTTGTTTCTCTCCGCCATTTCAGCTGTCATACAGGAGACAGAGACACAAAGAGGTAAACACACTCACAACAGCCAATTCAACGGTAGAGCTGACCCTCACTGAGGAAGAGGACGACTACATCATCCACATTCAGACGCTGAGCGAAGGAGGGCTGGGCCCGGCCTCGGATCCCATACGAGTCCACCAGCTAAGTAAGCTCGCTGTTGATGGGTTGTAGTGGTTATGTGGTTACAAATAGAAAGTTCAAGGAGTAATTTTAGTTTAGCTTCCTCTTGCGCAAAAAAATCACAATGACTGCAAGAAAAAGCAAAGAATAAAATGTCAACGTTTTCAGCTTTCAGCCGTAACACTGTAATATGCTGATGCCAGCGTGTTGTTGAGAAACACAACGGCATGGCAACATTTAAACTACATAAAAGTTCACCGGGACCTCAGTCTCTTACTTCCATTCGTTATTACTTACCCCCTCTTGTAAATTAAGTCACTTAGCGCTCCTTAAACCTGACAGGGACATTTTGTCCTCCGTTGACTCACCATTACTCGTGTCCCCAGCCACTCCCGTCGGCTCTCCCTGGCTGGTATTTTGCTGAAATATGCAGCACAATCCATCTCTGTCGCAGAGGTTGACTTCCTCTTTTACTAGGTGCTATTACTGTCCTGTGGGACTCCAGGGCGGCTCTTCTTCTGCTCTAAATGCTAATTTGCATTGTTGATATTCTGTGTTAAATCCCTGAAAACAGCAGTTGAGAGAGATAGAAATCCATGCTGGCTTTTTTTTTTAATTTCATTTGAAAAATAGACTTTTTTTTTCCTCCCAGTGATTCTTTGGATACTGGAAGAAAAAGATGGGGGCAAAACACATTAGCAGGCAGGCCAAACACAGTGCTGTGTCTACAGAAAGTAGTGGATCTGAAACATCAGATGTGGTTGAGGGGGTTTCTTGTGCATCAACAATACATATTTTATACAGGAAAGGGTTTTATATGGATATTATGTCATTACAGGAAAACATAGTCAGTGATTCATAAGAGTTAATTGACTCACTTAAATCACAGCAGTCGGAAACCAGGATATAACTTAGTTTTTACCACATTTCACAAACCCCTCTGAAACTTGTCTGTTTTGAAAATCGATCTAACTTTCAGTTGGCAAATATGTTTTCGGTTAAAAAACCTTAAGATAACCTCAACTACTGCAGCATGGTCTGAATTTCTGGGTTAAATCAAGCATTTTTAGGCCCTTAAGCTTAACCTTTTTTGTTAAATCTTTGTTTAATTGTTAGTATTTCCATCAAACCTTATTCTTTTATGTAAATGTAAATGTGTGTAAATCTTTTACTGTTGTCATACTTATACTGAAAGTAGTGTGACCAATATTGTAGTATGTTGTGTTGTACATTTTAAATTAAATAAGATCAAGGATATCTTTATTATGAAGGGCAATTTGTTGTACAGGCTGCTGTAACTACATAACCACATAACCATCAGACAAGAACAAATGAAAAATAAACAATAAATACAATCCAAAGATCACATAAAGTTATTTAAAAGGCCAATGGCAGCAGGAGTGTTTAAGTCTATTGGTTCTGCATCTCTGCAGAATATATCTGCAAGCAGACAGAAGCAGCTTAGACGGGAGGGTAGGATCAGCCGGGACAGAGTGTGCCCTCTTCAAACGTCTCACCTTGTACAAGGAAGGTCAAGATGATCTCAAAAAAGAAAAGAAACGTAAGATAAGAACTTGGTGATGGTGTTTCCACTTTCTCCAGCAGTTTCAGTTTATCTTTTTGTGTGTGTGTTGCAGGTATGAGTGCCCGCGGCTCAAGAGCCTGGAGTGTGGACATCTCTCCCCTCTCCCTGCTCCTCGCCATCACAATATCAACATTCAGGTCAACGTCGTGACACAAGAACAAACTCTGCTTTGTTTTTCAACCTTCTTATGGGTAAAAAAAATTTTCTTTAATTTGTGAAAGTTGCTGAGGTTTTTGGGTTTTTTTCTCTCTCATTTTTGGAGGTGACCACATATGTTGCAGTATTAGTTTGTGGGTATGAGGCAGCACAAGAATGGAGTCTGCTGTCTGACACTTAATTAACGGTAAATGCTTGAGCTTTTTTTTTTCTGCCGGTTGGGAACAATGCTCCATTTCAACTCTTTATTAGAATGATACAGATGCCTTACTTCCATTCATGTGCCAAAGTAGTTTCAGCCTTCTAGTTGTTATTGCTAAGATAGCTACATGCTTTCCTCAACATTTTATTCCTCACAGTTTCTTATTATTGAAGGACTCGGTGTACCTTGGGGAGGGCCGTGATGAGAAGGTGTATTTTGTATTTTTGAATATTTTCCGTTTTCCTCTCCACGTCTGAGTGGGCGAGTCGGAACATGTTCATTCACCCGTGCCCGTGCCTTTGGAGATTCTTGTAACGCCATCACTTATAGACACTAGTCAGTGATACTCCAGTGTTTAAGAACATACTGCAGCCATCCTCATTTTTACGTGCTCCATTAAAAGTTGGTTGTGTCCCAGATGAAACCCATAAAACAGCTCACAGTGCCAGTGTTAGCCATTTACTTTTTATCATTTGATTGTGGAGAGCTGAATGTAACATGAGGGCTGCTACAGGTTTTAATGCCTCAGACCAGTTATTGTAATAGCCTGCTGATTGATTGGATTGGACTTTTTTCTGCATTCACAAAGCTTACATCTGCCTGTATACAGCAGTAGTGGGACAGGTATGCAACTGCCAGTGTATTTCTTTCAACGCTGAAACAATCAGTCAATGGACAGAAAATATTCAGCAACAATCATTTAAGTCAATTGTCAAAGAGAAAATGCCAAACATGTCCAACAAGGTGTATGTTAGATTGCAATCCATTTGCCTCCACAGAATCCAACTCGGGAGTGTACTATTCCGCTTTATACCATGGCCACATGACAAAAAATACAATTGTCATTCAATTACTTCTATCACATTTTTTTTTTTATTCTCACTCGTACATGTTGGTTAACAGGCAAATAACATAAAATACACAGCTAAGTATCCATGCCTATCTAATAGAATTTACTGCATGCTGCGATTGCCTTAGGCAAACACTATAGCTAAGGACCAAACAGCTGGGAGTAGAGAAAGGATACGTTTACAACAGGGCTGGCATAAAGGAGTTTATAGCCCAAGTTACAGATCCTGAGAATGAGGTCTGATTATCCAGCGGCAGGAGAATCAAAATCTGTGTTTACTGTAAAATCATGTTTAAAGGAATAGTTCTACATTTTAAGAAGTCCTTTTGCTAAGTTAGATGAGAAGATTGATACCATTCTTTTTTCATTATGTAACTAGAGTAGGGATCTCATCTCTCTAGCCAAGCAAGCTTTCTTGTAGTAGAATGTTAAAGTGATCCTCCTATGCCTAAGCTTATCTTAGCTTAGTGTGAAGACTGAAAGCAGGGGGAGTAGCTAGCTTGGCTCCGAAGTTAAATAAATCCATAAATATGCCTGGCAGCACCTGTGAAGTTCAATTTCTAACAAGTTGCATCTTGTTTGTTGAATCTATAAGGTATACTTCATCAGAAGTGCACGTTGGATAGTGGACCAGCTTCGGAAACCCCCTACCCCCACACCTTTCTGGTGTTGGGAATGGGGGATGGGGGGTGGGTGGTATGCACCATTATCCCCAGTATTTTCAGTGTGCAGTAACTCTGATGAAGCAAGTGAGTTTCAATCTGCATCTACACTGCTAGATGCCACTAAATCCTACACATTGGACCTTTAAACAGTTATTGCCTCTCCTTACTCGCTTCATCCTTGTTGATGTGTTCGCGTACAGGCTGGTTCTTTTCAACCCCATAGCACGTGTCTCACTGATGCTCTCATCCAACTCGCAGCAAGAAAACAAATAAGCATATGTCTCAAAATGTCGAACTGTTCTTTGAATGAGAATAGAGAATAGTAGTTCAATACTTTTTGAGCATGAAAATATGGAACAATAGTTTAACAAAACAATCTCAGCTTAAGGTCTAGCTTTATCTTAAGCTTTCAGCTTCTTCTATATCAGCAAATGGAGTTTGCTCATAAGTTCCTCACTTCAGTCACGTGACTTTGATTATGTCAGCTGAACCAACTCCAATGCGACTTAGCAAACTCCATTTGCTGATTAAAACTATTGAGATGTGGTTGAAAAATATGAAAATATCACATTTACCTTGAGTTAATATTATTTCTTCAAATCAATTTGACACTGGTGCATTCATTTACAATAGCAAACAAACGTGTGTCAGAGGTGCCTGGTTATACTGTCCGGTTACCAGACAAAAAGGATCACCGGGCCAGCCAATCAGAATCCTCAGTGGCTATGGTATAGAGACATTAAAGACAAACAGCACCTTGTGCTTGGTGGAAACATTTTATAGACTGATTGACTAATTGATCATTATTTGCAGTGCTAGTCTTCATCCATCTGGGGAACACAGAGTAGTTGTGCCAGTCAATGTGCATCGTCAGCCATTGCAGTCGAGAAGAGAGGCTTAAAGTGCTGCCAATTGTGCCAGTCTGATAATTGAAATCTAGCCACCAGCTTAGATATTATTTGGCAAAATCTATGGTCAGCTGTGTTTTAATACTTTGTGAATCTGTCCTTTCTTGTCAGTTGTATTGGCCTTTTTATGTGGTAAGTGTTGTCACTGTTTATTTATGTATTTCAGCAAAACCCCACTGCTCAGGTATTCAGACCTGCTCCATCCTACCTTTCAATAGCCCTATAGTGTGGGAGCAGATAGATCACAAATCTGTCAGCACCCGACACAAGGGTCTATTTAACAGTCTGACTTGACGGATGGAAAGCCTGATATGTGCCGTGATTTAGCCGACATTAAAATATCTTAGTAAATTAGAGCAAGCCTGAGGGGATTCTATGGGAAAGGGCATAGGAGTAATGGTACTAATGACACCCACACAAGACTAATATATCAGGATTTAGGGAGGACTAAATCAGGACAATCCCATCAAAATGACACCAGGAAGATTCAAGGGTGTGTGTGTGTGTGTGCGCGTGTGTGTGGGTGTGGTTATTTTACCCTATGGTGTCATGGACAATAGTTTTCAAAAGGGGCCATTCTGCTATTTGGAAAAAAATTATTTAAATGTATTTCTTGTACTTTACCACGGTTCAGGGCTTTGGGCAACTGGAACATTTCGGACACAAACACAGTAATATAAGGTCAATATGTGAGGAAGGAAAAAAAAAACAAGTTTGAGTTGAAATGGCTGTTTTTCTATCACATTACCCTGGATTGCCAGAGCAATGGAACAAGCGGTAAAAAGCTCCAGAGTCCAAGGCCAGGTCAGTTGCACCTCGCAGGATACAGTTCGTATTAAATGTGGAGACAAAAAGGTTTTCTTCCCCAAATCAGTGTTAATAACTTTCTGAAAGCGGTCTTTGAATCCTGTTATGTTGTTTATGTGGCTTTACGTGTGGTTAACCTGTATACATTTATTCATCACAGAATGTCATTGTTAAGCTAACAAATGTTTACACAGGAAACGCATCTTTTCTGGCTAATTTATTAATTATACTGAACTGAAAAAAGACAGCATTACACTTTATGAACTTGTGTCTTGGGTACATAGAAGCATTGCCAACCTCTTTGTTTTGTAACGTATCAGTACTGTGGAGATGTTTTGATTCTGACTTTTTGTTCTTTTTTTAATGTTTGATATGGTTACTAATTGTTTACTTTATTTTTTTTTCTTCCAAAAATTCTGCACAAAGGTCAAGTGTTGCTTTAAAATAACATTTAAGAGCCAGTGTTGGCTAATTTAAAAGCCAGTGCAATGAGATCTCTCTTGCCTTCATACGGTATACTGTACATACTGTATGTATTTTGTTGTGATTTGAAGCAATGCCCCCCAACTGCGAGACCAAACTGCGGTGTCCTACTTCCAATTGTAATTCTCAGTCAAACCCAGAATCTGAAAAATACAAGAGCCAAGGGTAACCTTTCTTAGCAGCTGCTATCACACAACAGCCTTTTGGTGCAATGACACAAACACTACCTGTTACAAGGTAGTCAGCCAGTGCACAGTAGATAATACAAGTAGTACTATCTACTAGTACTTTTTGTCTTTTTATACCAATACAACTTTACAATTTTCTTGCTACTTTCAAGATCAGAAAAGGGCAGAATTGATCAGAAAATGAATAAACAAGTTACCCAAAATTTGCAATTTCATGAAGATTGATTGGAGAAATACAATTAGAGCTCTGGGTGACAACGCTTGGCCTTTCTGTTGTGACTCCTCAGTATTTTGATGTCCAGGTGATCTCTGTGAGATCGTGGCAGTAACGTTTTCACATTGAAAAGTCATCAGCTGATCTTGATATGCTGAAGCTGTGCATGTATGATATCGTTTGGTGCATTTGTGTTTTCTAAATGAGGGAGTTAATAAAAACAATTCACTGAGGATCTTCTCTTGGATTTCTTTATTTGAGTTATGTGTGTGGCACGGTGTCATTTTCAGCATCAGCAGTTTTAGTGTCTTTTACTGCAGGAGGAATTTGAGTGGTGCTTTGGGGCACCATCAAAGCTATAAAATGCATAATATTATGGAAAAAGCATATAAATGAGAGTAAATGGCAGCAGTAATCCCCTATTCAGTGGATAAAGAATAGATATAACAGAAGAGATTTTTTGCTGCATATACTAATTGTTTCATATAATAAGGACTACCATCACAGAAAGTCTAATGTTTTGAATACTAACATCACATACAATATCTACAAGAAGATTTAAAACTAACATGTATCAAGCAGTTGGCAGTGTTCTGTGGCTTTCTCAAAGAATACTGATTCATTTCTTTTGATTATTAGAGCATGCATCTGCCGAGGTTTAGATACCTTCCACTAAAAACAAAGGAATGACATGGAAAGCTACTGTGAAATATTGATTGAGCCAGTGTTGCAGAGATGCTTTTAAGATAATAAGAGGGAGAGGACCCTGTGAAGAGATCAATAGGAAGGGGATGTGAAGAAAAGAGAGGTTTCTCCCAACACACCACAGATCATCCGTAATGAGCTGGTGTGTCAATACTTAAGCAATGGCTCTTCACATGCTATTGACCACTGAATCAGCACTAGGTAACTTCCTTTTTACACCAGACACTGTAGGAAGGGATGTATGATTTTTATACCCACATTATCACTTTTTAGTATTGCTGAAAACTGCAAAATGCTTTGGATTCCAGATATGGTTTAGATAGCTCTTACACAGATATTGGATAAGACATGATTGGTGTGTATTATTTCTCCCCACATCTCTGCAACAGTCCAGACGCTGTAGCTTTGTCACTGCAGATTGCAATATGTCAATACTGCCCCCTCATGGTACTGGCATCCTGGTGCAGCACCCCACGGGTGAGTCAATACAGGGGGAGATAAGGCTGTGTCCGCAATGTCACTGCATTGAGTGGGTAGCCTACATTGACGACCTGAGCCAAGCTATGCAGTGGAACAATGACAAGATTCTGGGGGGTAATAAATGAATACAGCATTAAAACAAAGAAAACCCTAAAATGTCGCAGTCATATAACATAAAAGTTTGACATTTCAGGAATAAATTCAGTCATAATTTTTCTGTACATTATGTATGATCATGCAGCAATATTTCCAATAAGACCTCAATAAATTGTAGAAAATGTAGCTCCACTCCAGGCCGGTAGGTGGCGCTGTGTCCCCCAGCTTCCCCCAGAGCCGCTCAGAAGAAAACAGTGGGGAAAAGAGGGCTGCTTCCTGCGGCTCACACATGTACACAGTATCAAACTAGATGATGGCTTCTTCAAAGAGTAATCAGTCCACAAACAGTGGCCTTCAAGACATGAATTCAGACACTAACGACGACGAAAATGGCGAGTTGTGTCCCGGTTTTAAAGACGTGGATGCCTTTGTTAAAGTAAGTAAACTAACGTTAGCTCACTGGAGTTGTTGACTTCAGGCTAGCAGTCAGATGGACAACGTGGATGTGCCTGTTGGCTACGAGCTGTAAACACACTTTCAGTCAGGTATAGGATTAAAACATGCACAGCTATCCGGTGACATGACATCAGATTTGGTGTTTACCTCCCTGCAGTTGTCGAGGTAATGGTGGATATTTCCAGAGCTCAGCCTCTTTGCTGTGCTGCTTAATTAGCTTAAACATATGTGCGCGATAACTAATGTTTTCATGTGGCTGCAAGTAGATTTGCGCTTTCGACTAGTCTATCGATTGTGTAAAATAATGGTTTCGTCAAAACTATTGACATATTCATCTTATATCACTTACTTAAGACCAACGAACCCGAAGTTAAGAGCTATAGCTAGCTAAAGTGAGGGCTAATACGTTTGGAGAAGTTAAAACCAATGTCAAAAATTGAGAGGCTGTCACCAGCTAGCTAGTTAGGTAGTTGTTCTTTTTAGTTTGTTAAATAGTTAAAACAAGTTATTATCGGCTAGGGTTAGATTCACTAATAAACACTACATTCATACCAGTTAGCTAAACAAGTTAAACTATGTAATTCTCCATGTTTCACTGTGTAGGAGTAACCACCTTGTGTTTAAACCCCCACTGTGACATTAAACTGAAAGGCAAAATATGCATTACATTTCATTGTTCTCTGCTTTACATGCACTATGTTTGATTATATTAAAAGACACTTAAGGAAGTGTTGACTTACAGCTCAGCCTGTCTCTCCTCCGCAGTATGGATTGGGTGCTGTATTGTCCGCCACCAAAGCGTCCGCCGCCTTGCCTCAAGCTGGAGATGAGTATGATTTCTACCGCAGCTTCCCAGGCTTCCAGGAGTTCTGTGAAAGTCAGGGGGATAAGCTCTTGCACTGGTGAGTGTATGTTATGTTGTTGCTTCTTTTGAGTTTGGGCTCAGTCAGACGTGCACCAGTGTCCCCGCCTCCTTAAAGCCCATGAAGCTGACAAATTCAAGAATGTTTTTGCTCTTTCGCAAGGAGCTGTGGATCTCCAGTGCATTTGCAGGTCAAAGTTCACATTTGTTGAATGTAGATATGAGTTGGCACTGCTTGGTCAATAGTGCACTGCTTGGTCAATAGTACGCTACCAGACTACACAATGCAACATCACTCTGATTTACAGTCTTGATTTTCTGCTTACCTTTGTCAGACCTGACATCACATCCTGTTTGATGCTGAGATCGAGGCAATTTAAGTCTGACTGAGCCTTTGCTCAGAACCAAGGAGATACGGTTGGTTACTCAGCCAACACAAGAGTGGTTTGGCTGAGTAACCTGCTACTTGCTGTTTCTCAATAATAGAATAATATTCTTGTCACTTGTCCCTGTGTTAGCATGAGTCAGATAATGCAGCACCACGGCTGCAGATCCCACATGAGGGACCGGAACAAGCTGACAGGGCAGGAGGAGAGGTTCGACTTGGTTGTGGACTCAAACGACGTCATCCTCGAAAGAGTGGTATGACCTATGGCTTTGGTGTTATACAACTTTCTCCATGAAAAAGGTTGAGAAACCAACCAAGCTCTTGTATGTGATTTCCAGGGGATTCTTCTTGATGAAGCTGATGGGGTGAACAGGAGCCAGCAGCCTGTCATGCCTGCAGGATTTCAGCCTCCCAAGATTGTGGTTTCCAGCTGGAATCGCAAGGTTTGGCTAATTAACCTCTCAGCTCTCATACTGCAGATGCCAGTTTTTTTTTTGTGCTGCATTCAAGCTGAAACATCATGTGCCAGTCCTGGCATTCAAGCACCTAAAGCCCTAGCCCCGTTTTTAAAAACATTTTTTTTGGAACACTTGCTAAATATTCATACCAGCACTTCACACGTTGTGGTAAACAATGCTTTCATTGATCAGGGTACAGGTTCTGGCAGTCGTTCTGAGATGTTCCGACTGCTCCACGCCAAGAATGTTACGAGGCCTCAGCTGAAATTCAAGGAAAAAGTTGACAACAGCAACACACCATTTATTCCCAAGATCTTCATCAAGCCCAACGCAATGAAGCCTCTTCCTTCTTGTAAGACGCTCATGTTTTTTCCCCATTTGCTGTTTTCATAACATTCACTGCACCTATAAATTTAACTCTTTAACATCTCTAACATATTAGCTCTCGTGCTCTCCAATCATAGATTTCACCAACAAACAAATCCGTAAAGAGAGACCCGAGGACCTTGACGTCCCAGCTGCCCTCGCTGACTTCATTCACCAACAGAGAACTCAGGAACATGTTGAAGACATGTAAGACTTTTCCTTCGTGTAATATTAACATTTTGTCTTTTCCTATTTCTAGTTGTCCATCTAAGTGTCTGATTTTGATCCTTGTAGGTTTGCACACCCATACCAATATGAATTGGACCATCTTACAATACCAGAAAGCTTTCTGTCTAAGCCAGTGGCACAGGTAAATTCTAGTGATCCTACAATATGATCTTCTGATTGTTGGTTTGCCTCTCCTAAATTTGTGTCTTGTGGATTATTTTTAGATGTACAAACCAATGGATGAGACCAGGTGCTCCTTCATTGACACACTGGAGGATCTGGTGGCTCTGAATGAGAAGCTCTGCAAATTGCCTGAGTTTGCTGTGGACCTTGAGGTACGGGATTAGGAACAGTTCTTGGATGTAATGTACGGGGGTTGGGCATCAGTATCAGTACAACAGCCAAGCAACACATAGTGCCTTTGTAAGGAAGGCATTGATTCAATTCTGTGGTCAATTTTGAGTCTGTTATTAAAAACCTGTAGGTCCTTGTGTTTTAAGCAGAGGTTTTGTTTGTTTGCCATCGCAGCACCACTCCTACAGGAGTTTCCTCGGCCTCACCTCGCTGATGCAGATCTCCACCAGAGAGGAAGACTTCATCATCGACACCTTGGAGCTCCGCAGCGAGATGTACATCCTAAACGAGGCGTTCACTGACCCGGCTATTGTCAAGGTAATGGAACCGCTCCACAGATCCTGCATTGTGTATCTTGTTCTACAGCTTTTACTGTCTAAAGAGAAGATGAGATTATGTATCTGATCAGATTTGTTTTCCAAAAATGGTGAACTGTACCGTGTGTGTGGCTGTTTATAACGGAAATTTTCTTTCCGTTTTATCGTTATTTTCCTTTGTTATGTGCTTTCTGTTATAATTAAACAATTTATTCAGCAGCCTCATCAGGATATGGCAACACTTTACAACGGAAGGCACAGAGCAATCACATCACAGATTTGATATGGCCCATATTACATTAACTAAACCGCTTGTCTGAAAATAAGATGTACTGTATGTAAAATTACAACTGCCAGTTGTAGAAATCCATTAGATCTTGCAGCGCTACCTCCTCATTCAACTCTGACCCAGTGGACATACCTACTGTATGTATAAAACAACGAGTTTTACAATGCAGTGGACAGTTATGACAGGAACTTCTCATGCAATCCCTTTGGGTTTTACTTCTAAATAAAAGGTATAAGGATAGGATAAGGATAATTAAACTGAAGATATTTAAGGAAAACCTGCGTGGTTGTCTGACCACTTGGTCTGCTTTGCAAAGCTGTGTCATCATACTCCCAAATCTCAGCAATTAAAATGGCCTTAGAATAGCCTCTAGATAATTAATTTATTTTAAGCATATGAAATTAGGATGGCTCAGACTACTTTATGAACTGGTTGCATCTGAACTGCCCAACGTAACCTGGAGAAGAAAATCTCCACCTGTGTAGTAATACGTTTGTAAAGTCATAATCTTGAAAACTTGGAGGTGTCTCAGCACTTCACAGTTTTCAAACATGTTTAATAAAGTTGGCGGGTGTCCTGTGGTGTGTGGGAGCCACCATGACTCAAGCACCGTAGGATTCCTGTGAAAAAGTGCGGTGCGTGGGCTTGAACTACTGAGAGACGTGTGAAAATAATCCAAATGGAAAAATATCACATGCTGTGTCCCCAGTTTTTAATCTTTTTGGTTCAAGTATCTTCTCTAGCAAAGCAAGTCAAATTTCTTTTTTAAAATATATATATATATATGTGGATACCTCACCTTAGAGGTTTCGGCTGAATGTCCTTTCTTTCCTGGTTTCAGGTATTTCACGGCTCCGACTCTGACATTGAGTGGCTCCAGAGGGACTTCGGCTTGTATGTTGTCAACCTGTTTGACACGCATCAGGCCAGCCGAGCTCTGAACCTGGCTAGACATTCCCTCGACCACCTGCTCAAACACTTCTGCAATGTGGACTCAGACAAACGCTACCAGCTGGCTGACTGGAGGATCCGGTATGTGTTCCGTTTGGTGCTTATTATTGTATAGGATTAACTGTGGGATGGAGTTCTTTTTAATCTCTTATCAGTAAACCCCACCATGCATTTCAAATTGTTTGTAATTTAGAATACTATTATTGACTTTTTGGCCAGTTGAAGTAAAAACTTTCCTGTAACTTGGCCCTTTAGCCCTTTGCCAGATGAGATGGTGCAGTATGCCCGGACAGACACCCACTACCTCCTTTACATCTTCGATTCTGTGAGGGCACAGCTGTTGGACTTCAACCACGGTCAGCCTGGCCTTCTGCAGAGTGTCTGGAACAAAAGCAAAGACATTTCTCTGAAGGTGACCACAAATCTCGCTTCATACATCATGAAGATTAAATTGGCACTTAAAAATCAACCTTTATACTCCTTCTCCATCCAGTAGTTTCATGGTGTCTTTATTGCTTTCATATTTCTACATTTCCACGCCATAATCTTGTGCATTTTCCAACATTTGTCGCAATTCACCGTGTGCTCACCCCCTCCATACAGAAATATATGAAGCCTATATACACAGAGGAGTCATATCTGGAGCTGCAGAGGAAGCAGAAAAGGTCTTTTAACACCCAGCAGCTCACTGCCTTCAGACTGCTGTTTGCCTGGAGGGACAAGCTGGCCAGGCAGGAAGATGAAAGCACCGGGTAGGCTGTTTGGAAATGGATGGACTTGCTGTTCTGGAAAACTGCTTGAGCTGTTTTCTTATTTATAGTTTGTACCCAGCCAGATTTTGCAACCCCCTGCTTTTAGAATAATTCATAGCCTTTCGATAACTGTGTTAATATGTTTAAATATTGTGTTATTTGTGTGTTTTAGATACGTCCTGCCTACCCATATGATGATCAAGATATCTGAGGAGCTGCCCAAGTAAGATGATCAGATTTCCCTCTTTTGATTTGTTTTTTAGTGTTGGTGGTTCTCACCTCAGTGCAGGTGAATTTAGTGTTTTTATTCATAACCTGCAGCACAGTATTGCGTCTTTATCTTCCCAGAGAGCCTCAGGGCATTATTGCCTGCTGTAACCCGGTACCCCCGCTGGTGAGGCAGCAGGTCAATGAGCTCCATTTGCTAGTGCAGCAAGCTAGGGAAATGCCTCTCCTTAAGGTGAGCTGAGGGGATATGATGTTTTTTTTTTTTAGTTATGTAATATCAGTGTTTGTTTTCAGTTATCAGTGAAGGCCCCCAAATCAATCATCGCAATATTTTCTACATTTCACACAGGCTGAGATTGCAGCTCAAAAGAAGAAGGGACTCACACCCATAAAAAAGGTTTGTCAAAAACTTATTAAACTATATTTTTTGTTTAGTTTTTGCATTCACTAACAAACCATGACTGGAGTAAAATAAATGTGATGTTGTATTTGAACTTTCCAGCCAGAAGTCCTGTTATTTGGTCCTCATGATACATCCAGGGTCTCTGAGAGTGACCTCCACCCCTTTTCTCCTGATGGTAAGCTTGATCCTCGTGCATGCATTATCCTGGTGGTTTAATATTTCAGTCACAATAATATTTAAGTTCAACCAAGTTCCACCTTGTTTGTCTGTGACGGGGGGCACACCATAAACAGTTTGAGAATCACTGCCTTAAACAAATGTATTTATTTTCAGAACTGCCTGTGAAACAAGGGATGCTTTTCTCAGATGATGAGCACAAAATGGATGTTGATGTACAGAGAACAAGTGGCCTTGTGGCAGCAGCTAAAATCACACTGTTTGAGGTAGAGATCGTCTTTTAGTTGACTTTATTAAGCCAGTCGATTTTATATGCAACAGTGCGAACTAATGTGAGAACTCTGATTCCTTTTTGAAGGAGCTGGAAACACAGAATGACCAAGAGCCCCTCCCTGTGCCTCAAATGAAAGCCAGACGTATCATTGAGTCTTTTGAAAACCCTTTCAGAATGGTGAGCTACGACCAGTGATCAACCCTTAGTATTGTTTGCTTTTTAATTCCACCTGACACGCAGTATTCCATCTTCTTTGTCATTTCAGTATTTACCCTCCAGCGATGTGCGCGTCAACAAGAATGCCAAGTTTGACCCATCCTCAAAAATATTTGAGGTATTCAAAGAGCTACGTACAGTCATGCATATCCAGACTTATTTGTGTTGTCCTCTCTGCTACGTGTCTTGAACGTTAATAGCTGTACCGTCTCACGTTCACAGATTAGCAAAAGATGGAAACTGCAGAGTATCGAGCAGCAACAAAAGGAGTTGGAGGCCAAGAGGAAAGCCAAAGAAGAAGCAAAGGAACACATAAAGAAAGTGGCAGGTAACGGATTTGAATCTGCTCTAAACTGACACATTCAAAAGCAATGATCCTCATCATACTTTAATGTTGATTTCCACAGAGGAAAGAACCAAAGCTAAACAGAGCTACCAGGAGTCTCTTCAGAACGTTGCCACTGTTCGCCAGCAAGCAGCGGTGAGTCATTTGCACTCTTGTCCTTCCTTTTTCTCTGTCCCACTTCAGATAGGCTTTGCACTCTGTCAACTTCACTTTTGATGTCCCTGTTGGGAGAGTACATATCCATGAAAAACATGAGTTATATTCACCCAAGAGCCTGACACAGCATATTAAAGATAGTGCTTTAATAGCCAGTTTAACCCTCTGCAGTGCCCCCATTTTCTAGAGACATGGCTGAGATTTCTGCACATAAATGTGGTGACTCACAAGCGAGTGAACCACGGCTGTCAGTCTGCAGCACCGGCATGTTAGTGGCCTTTTAATATTTATATCCATCACATGATGTGCCAGGGGAAGAAGAACACACAGCGTGGGATTGGAGCATTAGAGACACGTCCTCCACTCATCAAACGCTTCTCTTTCCTCCTGGGGAACAACAATAGCTACTGTCTGCCGAAAAGCCCACTTTGTTAGCTCCGTCTCTCTGGGGTATTGCTTGGCACCCTCTGGCTTGGTTACTATTACGTGCTCTTGCCACCATATGGTGTTTCCGCTCTGTTTTTAATGCTCAGTTAGACAGTAGTCTCTGTACTTCATCTTCTGTCCAAGCAGTCCAAGAGAATAGAGATAAAGGTCACCGCCATCTGACTCTGACTTTTATCCCTGCTTCCCTCTCTCTGCCTTTCATTGTGTGAGGCTTCAGCCATCAATCGCTGGTGTGTAACACAATGATCCGTTGTGTGATGATGAAGTGAAAAGTTGTTTTTTTTAAGGCGCACCCTGCTGAAACGGGCTAATAACCACGTTGGCACCGTCTGGTGGTATGCGTTAAAGTCGAAAGTGTTGGCAGCGACACTTGAAACCAACACTCGTCAACCTGCCAACTGCAGACAAGTATTGGCTCTGCTGGCTAGCTGTCAGTTTCAGCCAGTACTTTGGCAGTGAAGTTCTCTCGTCTCATTTCAGTTTGAAAGAGCGCTTTGTGGTTTTCCAAAGCTCATACTGAACTGATATTATAATTGACATCATCATGGGTGTATGCTGTGATTGGGCTTGTTAGTGACAGTTAATCAAAAAGTGATTAATTGTTATCAGGTCAAATTAATCATGGCCGGTAAGTAAATCAGAAATGATCACAGGGAAATAAGATTGCAAGAAAACATGATTTGTCAAGACTTTGGAGGTGTAGCCATAACCATTCTTTAGCAAATTAATATGATTAATTAGAACAAGTGACATAAATAAAAATCATTAACATCTTCTATTCAAAATCATAAATAAGGATGATAAACTTTTCTATTTGGATGAAATGTTTTCAGTTTGAAGCCTCAGTTGGCAGCATTGTAACTCCAAAGCAATCCTGAAAGTGATACCTCTGTGAGGTGACACTGATGCTGTCATTCACACCTTGTGCTGTGATTGTGGTTTAATAATGTAAAGCTATTTTGACATATCCAACCTTGAGGAAAACCTTTCTTTGTGGATAAAATAACAGACTATACAGGCTTATGCAAACGGGGGGAAGCAGAATAGCTCCAAGCTGAGTCAAGACCCTTTTTAAAGGGTTTTTGTTTAAACATGAGGAAAGATTAATGGTAGGTTCTGGGATATCGGCATGAAGCTGCAGCTTCATCCACTAACCTACTGGCTGAATATCGACTGTAGAACTCAATTTTTCAACTTATCTAAGCACAGACTTGAAATTTTTTTTCAACCTGTAGTTGGCAGCAAAATTTGGATTTTTTTCATCACTAATGAATAAATATAATTGCTGAATGGGCTACAAAAATGTTGGATAAGTATGCAGCAAATTCCCTTTTAATTCTTTAAAGATTACTTTGATTTATGTTCTTTTATACAATTTAATGGTTATCAAAAAGAAAAGATAACTGTTTGATGACTTGTACAATAAAACTGCACACACATGCTGGCAGTCCTCCAATGTTCATTATCTTGTTAGTTAAACAAAAATACACACAGAATACATTCATTAAAATGTTTGCTCTAAATGTTGTACAGACTATAACGTTGCTGACCAATTTCATTAGGAATCTGAGAAGGGCGGTGGAAAGAAAAGAGAGAGGGTTGCCAGTGAGGTTGGAGAGTCGACTCCCAAACCGAGTAAGAAGCTGATGAAATCTGTAGAGAAGCCCCAGAAGACAGAACCCCCTCCCCAAGACAGCTTCAAGCCCTTCGACTACAGTCAGTCAGACCTCAAAGTCTTCGCTGGTAAGGATATTTGATTCTGTTTTTTATTTCATCACATCGGATAGTTCACCACTTACTTCACATTCAGTTACAGTTGTTGTACTAATAAGAATTTATTCAAATCAGTGCACCTGTTATGTTTTTACAGGTAACAAAGCCAAGGACAACACACAGTTTGATCCAAGCCGGCAAGCCCATGGTTTTAAGAAAAAGGTATTTGTTTGGTCATTATTTGTTTATTGAACAATCTATTTTTTGGGGTGAAAAACAAAAACACCAGAATAAAAGGCTGTTTTATTACATTAAAAATGTGTTTTTTTGTACTTGATGAATTTAAATCCTTTGTGCAACAGAGGGGTGGTGCCAAGGGACAAAAATCCAATTTTGGAGCTGCAGGCAGAAGTATGTCATACCTGGCTGGGAAATCTGATAGGTAAACATAACAATATACAATACAAGAGTGTGTATGTGCAATCTCAAACATCTCAGTGTATTAACCGTTCTGTCTTTTTATTCTCTGCAGAGGATTCCGGCATAACTGGCCCAAAAGATAAACTCTCTTCGATGCTATTTTCTGTGTTATTTTTAAGAAAGCTTTTCATCTTACAGAAAGGATTTTTTTTTTTTTTTTTTTCAATGCCAATGAAGTTCAGTATTTCAATATTTGATGAATTTCAAAGTGTATTTTTTTCCCATCTGTGGAGCAGTTTACTTTGTAAATATGTGGGCACACAGACCTCTTTATTAAAATGATTTTAGAGGAAAAAAGGTTCTTGTTCTTTTTATATCATTTATGTGGAGCACTATCATTCAGTATCATAATCAGACCTGTCTTCCGGCTATCAACACTGATATTAAGATGATGGGTAACATTTTAGTTAATAAAAGTAATAGATGTGGAATGATAGCAAGGAAACTTAAACTTGGTGTACCGACTCACAAGATGGAAAATTGACTATAAGGTTTGTTTTTTTTTGTCTGTGAATGTGTCATGAGAATACTTTTAAGAAGTAACTGGCAATGATTCTTTTGAAGATGTGTGAACTGTGATGTGCTGTGAAGTGAAAATGTTTAGCAAGTCACACAAATAACTAAAAGTGTTACTGTCTATTTAAAAAGCAGTTCAACCTCCTGTTCTGTGATACTAATATAATCTTAAAGGTCACCCCACCACCAAAACTTGCATTATATTGCCAAACATATATGGACATATGTGACCCATATGTGACTGCTGAAGATCATGTTCCAAAAGCATGCTGATTAATATGCTGCTATACAGTGGTGGAAAGTAACGTAGTACATTTATTCAAGTAGTATACTATACAATTTTCAGGTACTTTTACTTTACTTACAGTTTTATGCTACATTTCAGAAGGGACATTTTGTCGTTTTTACTAAACTACATTTATCTGACAGCAAAAAGTATAGTGTACTCCACTTCCACCAGTTATGACATTAGAATTATGTATATGTGTATATGTTCCAGCGTCAGTAATAAAATGCTTTATATAATCATACAACTCTGTGAAAGGCACCATTTTGCCCAACAAGTATTTTTACTTTAATACTTATAATACATTTTGCAGTACTTTTTCCAGCACTGCTGCTATAACAGCCACCACCCAACTTCTAGGCACGCTTTCCATAAGAAATTGGAAGCAGTCTGCAGAGATTTTCTCCTCTTCAGCCACAAGAGCATTAGATAAGTCAGACACTGATGCTGGATGATGAGGCCTGGTTTGCATTTGGTGTTTCAGTTTATCCCAAAGGAGTTGGATGAGTTTGAGGTCAGGGCTCTGCAGGTCAGTCAAGTTCTTTAACACCAAACTGTAAAAATGTTATCTGTATAGACCTTGTCTTATGCATGGGAGCATTGTCCTGTTGAACCAGAACGGTCATCTCCAAACCAATGACTAAAAGTTGGAAGAACACTTTTGTCTAAAATACTGTAGCATTAAGGTCAGCCTTAAAGGACCCGTGTGTAGGATTTGGTGGCATCTAGTGGTGAAGTTGCAGATTGCAACTATTTGAATCCAACTCAGCCTTCCGAGTGTGTGGGAGAAACTATGGTGGCGGCAAAAAACAAGAAAGGCCCTATCTAGAATCAGTGTTTGTTTTGTTAGTCCGATCTGGACTACTGTAAACATGGTTGAGTCCCTGCTTCCCTGCTTCTAAGGTAACAAAAACTCTTATTTCCAGGTGATTATACACTAATTAAAACAGGTATGAATATAAGATTTAATTTCTGCCAATAGATCGTCCTAAATGTTACACACTGGACCTTTAAATAAAGAGTTTAGTTCAAACTACAAAACACAGTCTCAGACAAAAAGTGCATACAGTAACTATGTGTCAGTGTATAACAAAAAAAAAAAATACTGCCTTAACCTGGGTAATGGGTTCTCAACTTTTATATTTATGTATCTCAGCATGTTAAATATCATATTTGCTGGAGGAAGGTCAGAGTTGTGTTTCACTAATAGGGCAGTGGTGCTCATAAAAATATAATTTGAAAAAATAAATTTAAATATATTAATTTAAGTTCATTTTAGGTGACAAAAAAGACACATTTTCCCACGATGGTATAATAATCTTTGCAGTGGAGGGTTAACTTGGTATCTTGGTTAAAGTGTAATGTAAAAGTTTCAGCAGTTGGACTGTTGGACCCACAGCAAACCTTTCCCTAAGAATGGATGCCTAACAAAATATTGTTGGCTCAAAATTGTTCATTATTACATAAGATAAGACAAGTTACACATTTGTAAGTACTGAGTTTATACTGTAGTATGAATACATTTAATGCAACTTCCACTTACTGTTACAGAGTGATGCAGATTTTTTTAAATGCAATAATTACTTTGCTGCAAATAGAAAAATCAAATTGAGGAATAGTCTGTGCCAAGGCAACATCACAAAAGTGTTTTTTCTGAACCAACTGAAGAAGCTTTTAGACAATCTTCATTTCAACCTCACCCCATCTGGTTGTTACGTCATCCTGTGCTGCAGTTACGACAAGACGTTCATCGTGATGCTTGTGGAGCCACAGTCACAGCAGTGTCTGCTTCTCTGGGATCCTTGCTAACATCCTTAACATTCAGAACTGAAGTAATGACTGGGGGTTCAGCAGGGGGAGTCATGGGAAGTGGTGGCGATGTCTCCGGAAGCAGAGTCTGGTTCTGGGGTAGGTGGAGCCTGCTTTGCTGCATCAGACCGGCTGAACCATTCTGGGCGCCAGTAATGTCAGGAGGTACATCAGCGGGGGTCA
Organism: Morone saxatilis; assembly: GCF_004916995.1. Classification (NCBI taxonomy): domain Eukaryota; kingdom Metazoa; phylum Chordata; class Actinopteri; family Moronidae; genus Morone; species Morone saxatilis. The sequence continues at coordinate 10,572,944 of NW_023339707.1, forward strand.
CTGGAGGTAATGGTGCTGGAGCCACAACAGTCTGGTTCTCTGGTGGTCTCCTTGCTCATAGCCTCACCATCCAGGACTGATACAGAGACTGGGGATTCAGCAGGAGGAGTCAGAGGAGGTTGTGGAGCTGTTGCCATAAGAGAGTCTGCTTTAAGGCTGGGTATAGAGGAATACTCTGTTTCATTCATGACGATCTTGGCATGAGATTCAGGACTTGGAGTCAGAGAAGCAACCAGAGTCTGCTTCTATGGTGGTCTTTGCACTCATATCTAGGAGGATATGTAGGGGGGGGAACAGAAGATGACAAAGCTGGAACCACAGCAGAGTCTGATTCTAGGTTGGTTTTAGAGGCAGACTCTACTGTTTCATCCAGGCCAATATTGGCAGCAAGTTCAGTACTGAAAAGAGTAGGTTGAGGAAACAAAACAAACCAGTTCTCTGTCTTTGTCCAGACCAGGCTTCCCATTCAAAACTTCAGCCTGGGTGTGAATGGCCTGTGCACGATAGTTAGTCCTGTTTTGTTTCTTGAAATACACAGTATTATCCTGTTCAGTTTATTCATTCATTACTTGCAGCTTGGTGTGTTGGTGTCAACCTATTTGTTTGTAATGATCATTTTTGTTGCGAATCAGATTTTTTTTAAACATATATATGTATATATAGGTAGTTGAAGATAATCATGCAGAGCCCCAATATTACATGTTTAATTTAGTTCTTTCATTTTGTTGCATTCCCACTTTACGCTGTAGTAAAGGTGCTTCAGTAGCACCACTTTTTGGACAATTATTTTCATGCCACACAGTTTTCCATTGATTAGCCCATGGACCCATGAACCCTTCACAGATCGTTTTACTTGGAATGTGACTACAAAATTAAATTTCCAATTTATGTGTGGTGATATTTACTCTGTATATGAGTAAATGGTCTGCTGCAATATAATATACATTAATTCATTAATACATCATTTGGCTGACTGTTAACGTTTCTTTTTAACACTGAAGCATTTTCCAGCTCAATCAATTCTAGTGACAGTGTTGCAGAGATAAACTTGACACTTCCCAGAGTCTCACTTACTTAGTAATTGTGCTTGACACTCTTCAATCTGCTCAGGAAGTAAGCATCAGCATGTCAGTGTGTAGTTATATCCTGCTATTAAACCGCCACTGCCACACGCCTCCCATTCAGACCTGAGCTATCTATTCATCACATTATGAGGACAAAAGACTGAATACTGAATACACTGAAGGTACTCACTTCCCATATAAGGGCACAACTTGGCCCCTGCAAGGAAACATATTTATTCTAAGGTTGGTTTTTAGGGTTAAGGTTGAGGGGCAAGTATTGTAGTGGTTAATGGTGCCTCTAGTGAATGAATGTGGAGTAGATAATATGTATGCATGTGTGCGAAGATGTGAAGTCCTCCTCCCAAAAAAAAAAACATACTTCATACAACCTTCGATGTACATGAACATCACATTTTATCTTTATTTATATTTTTCCACGCTTGTAGCTGTCAAACCACAATACCAAGCAGATTCAGCATAATCAAAATCATATATTAATGTTGACAAAATAGGTTTCTTAACAGAATTTGTTGGGGATTTGTTTGTTTTTTTCATTTTTCTGAGATCTTATTTTTGGGGTGTGTTATTTAAATGTGTCTTCTGTCTTAACTAGTTTTTTTGTGTATGTTTGCACACAGTTAGTGTTCAGCAACTAATTCAGACTACACTCAAAAATAGCAAGCCATGCCCAGAAAACCACGTCTAAGTTTAAAGTTTCGAGTTTAAAAGCTGTAGGAGGATGCTGCAGTATTATTTTTCATTTATTATTTCTAATTCAAGGGGAGGGCCCAATGAAAATACTGATCACTCTGAAAAAAGCCTCACTTAAAAACAAACAAACATATGCTCGCCCCCCACCACTCACTCCCTGACCCCCTGGCCCGCGCAGGCGCAGTGGTGCTACCCCGCTCTGCTCCGGCTCCAGGGCGGCGCTGCGGCTGTGCAGTCAAACAAACTATACACGGACCGGTCCGTCCTGCGACCCCATTGGCTCGCGTAACGGCAAATATTGACGTCGGCGGCACCCGATTGGCTAACACTTGACCCATCACGTTTAGCTGTCAGTTAACGGTCATGTGTCACATCTTTGTCGCCACACTTACAAACACGTTATTTTTACTTGTGGCCGTCGGCAGCTGACATGGACCACATTAAAGATGGATGGTTTACAGAAATGTGCACGTTATGGCCCGGGCAAGCGATGAGCCTCCAAGTGGAAGAGGTCCTCTACGACAAGAAATCCAAATTTCAAGATGTTATGGTTTTTAAGAGGTGAGTACTTTCAGCCACATAACTTGGCTAATGTTGCTAGCTGTTAGCGACTACTGAGAAATGAATGAGCGAACTGAAGCTCCGTGGCTTCTCGACAAGTTTCTCCCGCGGCTGGCTGCCTGGGAGTTCCTCCGTTTGCCCTCAAGTTTTAGTTAGCTCACAAACAAAAGTAGCTGGGGGGCGAATTGAGCAGAGACCGGTGGGGGGGGGAGGAGGATATCTGTGGGTCAGTGGATGGGAGCCGTCACCCACACTGACAGGTTCACATAAATCACACAAGCTCTCTTTTCTTGTTTGGTTTTAAGAATGGTAGCAAACGAATGTGCACGGCCTCTGCTGCTGCTGCTGCATGCTGTTCAGTTTGTGTAGATCCCACCCGAGCTATGTGAACTGTCATTGGAAAGCGTGAGGGCGTATAGAGCTTTCCAATGTGCCTCATACTTCGCTGTCACTTTTCAGTAAAACCTACGGGAATGTCTTGGTGCTGGATGGAGTGATCCAGTGCACAGAGAGAGATGAGTTTGCCTATCAAGAGATGATTGCCAACCTTCCCCTGTGCAGCCACCCCTGCCCCAAGAAGGTACTTCTGAGATGTATCTGCAGTATGGCTACACTCACAGTGTGACTTATGTTTCTTGTCTCAACACTCAGCACGTTTCCTTTTGTTTTGTTACAGGTGCTCATTATTGGCGGTGGTGATGGCGGTGTGCTGAGGGAAGTGGTGAAGAATACACTGGTGGAGTCTGTGGTCCTGTGTGAGATAGACGAGGTGGGGGCAACAACAGAGAGCTGTACTGATTACTGTTGGTTCCTAATACTGCGCCTGAGTCACGCCTGCTCATATCAATGTTGCTGTCGTCTGCTGTGTAGGATGTCATTAATGTAGCGAAGAAGTTCCTCCCAGGGATGGCCAAAGGGTTTTTCAGCCCCAAGCTCACCCTCCATGTTGGAGACGGCTTTGAATTCATGAAGCAGAACCAGGATGCCTTCGACGTCATTATAACCGATTCCTCGGACCCTGTCGGTAAGTGCCACTTTTATGTTGCGCCATTTTCCTTTCTGTGCCAACTGTCATAGGTTCGTTGGAGGCACTGCTATTTTTACTTCTGTTTTTTTGTTGCAGGCCCTGCTGAGAGTTTGTTCAAGGAGTCTTACTATCAACTGATGAAGGCAGCATTGAGAAACGGTGGAATTCTTTGTTCCCAGGGTAAATGTTATATTTCACCACAATTTAGTAAGGAGATGCTTGAGTAGAAGTCATACCTGCGCTACTAAATGATGTCAAGTCTGTCAAAAAGTCTGGTTATTATTCATGACTTTTATTAACTCCTCTGTCCCCCATTTATATTGTCTGTCTTCCAACTACTTCAGGATGTAACGATACCAAAAACGCAGACAGAAAATGAACGTGCCCTTTCATCTGCTTGTGTGTCATTTTCACAGGAGAGTGTCAATGGCTCCATTTGGAGCTGATAAAGGAGATGCGAACCTTCTGCAAGACCCTATTCCCTGTGGTGGAATATGCCTACAGCACCATACCAACTTATCCCAGTGGCCAAATTGGATTCATGCTCTGCAGTAAAAATCCTGTACGTGTTCTAGTCGTTCTCCATTTGCCGTCTACCACATCGCTGATTGTTGTCAGATTGCCTATGAATGCCACCGTCTTATTGTAAAACGATCCCGTAGCACAATGACTTATCTGCTTTCTTTTTGGTGATTGGTAACGTCCATCAAATGACTGACGTTCCCTCTTCTCTTTTTTCGAATTAGGAAACAAATTTCAAGGACCCAGTGAAATCACTGGCAAAAGAAGAAATGGAAACTATGAACCTTAAATATTACAATCCTGAAATTCACAAAGCATCATTCGTCCTCCCTGAGTTTGCAAGAAAGGTGAATGTTGTTGTTAAAATACATTTTCATGTATGATTTGTGTGCAATTCAAAACTGTTAGCGCACATATTTGCTACTTTTTCACTCACTGTCTGTTTGACCATTGACAGGTACTCAGTGACGCATGACCAGCAACAAGAGACCACCATGTTCATCCTCTACCTGGCCCTTAGACCACAGATAAACAACCTTGTTCTGCGGCTTCTTCACCTCCTCAACACAGTTCAGCACCACTGAAGAAGAAAGTGGCCTCCTAAAGATTTTGTGGGTGTGGGCAACTAATAATCAGTGGGTGGGTACTTTATACAGATAAAGTGTTCGTATTCACTCTGGTGTTTTCTTTCCTTCCAGTCTTACATGCTCTCAGTGTTTATTTATTTTTCTGATGTATTTGGTTTTTCATTTTTACTCTGTAATTGTCTTATCAGCTTTTTTTTTTTTTTTTTTGGAAGAGCAGTTTAATGGGCTTGGCTGAGTGGGAAGAACATTGCCATCAAACCTGACCTCACTCTGAAACTGTGTACTGTTTATTGGATTCTTTGCATCTACACATTATGCAATATATTACATACCATATAGAGTATGTATATGTAGGTATTGCTGTACTTTTATTTGTAATGTTTAATATCAGTTTGTGCTCATAGGAAAATACACGGTTGCCATTTGTCATGACTTTATATTCAGAATACTAATGTGTCCTCCACACATGAACCCTATAGTGCCTGAAATTGGTTGTTTGTCGTTTAAAAAGAAAACTTGTTATGTATCTATCATAGCGTACCAGGCAGATAGTGTCCTAGATGAAAGCTCAAGTGTTAAAATAAAATTGGCACTTCAAAAAATATCACCAACTGAAGATTTAATAAGTTTAGTTGATAATTTAATTGATGCCCAGCTTTGACCATCCATTTGATATGGAAGAGTTTAATGTTATGGTGTTAAATAAAATAAAATTAAGTATGGCATTGGAGCTTTGCAATGCAAGAAATGTTTTTAAAATGTGAATTCATTATGCAATTATAACTTGCAGTATTTTCTCTCGACTACCAGTAGTAGACTTGTACTGTAATAAACCTGTATGCTGACATCTTAAGTTGCTACCTTTTTAGTTGTAAATCCACATTGAATCTTTGTTGAGAAATGGTGTCATACATGAGCAATGGACTTGTGTTTTTATAAGGAATGTAATAAATTGGTAAAATGGTTATATGAGATCTGTGTGCGTTCAGCCACTGACGGGTTTACTAACATCTATGCTTCTGTATTTGCACAAAAGGACACCTAGACGCAGAACTTTTGTTCTGGTTTAAACATGTGGTACTTAAAAAAAACAATATTTGGTTGCAGGAAAAATATCACCATACTAGTCCAAAACCTGTCTCATAGTTAATAAAGCTAATATTTACCAACTGTAGTATCACTTTCCAACCATATACAGCTTTATGTGTGACTTGTTTCCAGAGCTGTTTTAGCTGCTTTTTCACTGCAAATAGTTAAACCTTAAACATGGTCTAGGTGCTGGTATGAACAGTACTGTAGTACCAAGGTCCAAGTGCAGTGTTAGTATTCACACACAAGATGGCATCCTTTAACCTGTTATGTATAAGCCAGTTTCACACATTCACACAAGTATACAGGAATGCATTTTAATTATGCTGTTCAAATTCAGCAAATGCATATTCAGAGCATATAACTATATATTTTAGGTTTTCTTTGAATTTTAATGAAAAGCCCCTTGGCTCCAGTAAACTGTTCACATCAGTCAGTGTTTTGTGATGTGAAGTGTGACTGTTGCCCTCAGTTGCATCAACTCTAGTTCTTGTTGTGTAAGATTTCAGTCCTCACTGGTTTTCTGTTAAAATGTGACCAACCTGCAACAATGCAGTACATTATTGTGTGTTACAGTGGCTGTACTCTGGGCTGCACTACAAGGTTGTATAACAGGAAATTAAACATACATCAACTGTCTTACATTAAGTGAAGAAGTAGCCATAAATATTAATTTTAATGTGTATGCCTTTATTAATAATATCTGCACTCCAGGCAATTACAGAACTTTTAAGTCAATGTATGACTTGACTTTTTAAATTCTTATGCAAGTCAATAAATGTTTCGAGTGCAGTTAAATAGACAGACACACCCACATGCTCAATAGGTAACACTCCACAGAAAATCCTCAGACGAGTCAATGTTCCTTTGTGATCCCTTTAGAGAGTTGTTGAGGCGGTGCTGAAGGCCATGCATGAAGTAGATGTGGTGAAAATGGAGACTTCCATGCACATTAATAAGATCTGGGTGCACCTATACCAGTCGTCATGCTGACGATTTTTCACTGTTTGAAGTATCTTGTAGGCTGGACTTCAGATACTTTTAAGGAGGCCAGTTGTAGATTCTTCAAATGCACTGAATTGCCAATGTAGCCGTTTCAGCAGTCAGCTAATCTTTGGATAGGCTCCGGGCCTTCTTCAGAGCAGTGTATGAAGAAAATACCTCAAACACTGTTCAGAATGCACAACGAATCCATTCGAACATATCAACCAAGGCCTACTGGAACTTTAGTACTGTATGTTGACTGCCAGTAGCACCGTCTAAAGACGTCACAACAGTAAACTCTGTTAATATGTGCTATTTCAGCGATATATCCTGGCGTTTTAGGGCAGCTCCTCAAACACTTGAAACAAGAATGTATGTTGTATGCTGTAATCAGCTCTCCGTAATCCATTTTAGTGAGGAGTTTACTGTAGACCAGTATAATTGGGTTTTGCAGTAACCGGTTGCAGTAGGTTGAACATTTTCTTTTTTAAGCTTTAACTACATTTGCTGATACTAAAGCTGCATGATAAGGCCACACTACTTAGAAATATGACATATAAATGAGTCAGTAAGCTGAAACATATGTTCTTTTATAACCTTCATATTTAATCAGACAAATGCATCCTTAAATGTAATCATTTGTTGTTACGCTAAAACATGTGTAAAGAATATATGTATTCTGCTTATTTAATATTTTCAGTTAATGTTATATGAGTTATATAAACACTGTCCAGGGCAAAGCTCCAAAGAAAACTGTGTAGGAATTGTAAACAGTAATTTACTCACGTTGAATGTACACTGGGAGCCGGAAACAATTTGAATACTTGAATTCAAACAGCTTAGCCTATAGTATGAATTTAATTGAACTGCAGCTATGGCCTTTATTGTATCTAACTGGAATAAATGGAATATATTGTACTTTCACTCTGCAGACATTAATTTGATTTTTGATTTTATTTTGTAAATCCAGTTGGTTTTAAAAAGCTTTTACAACATACATTTTTATTTGACAAGCAGCATTATAGCAGCATTATTTTGGGTCTTTTCCCTAAACTTACAAATTGTTTCAATCTTGAACCAAAGCCCACTGTTTTGTTCTTAATTAATTCAGACTAGCAAATAAAAATCAATTCAATTGAATCTAAGTGCCTAGCTGATGGTTAACGTAACACTTAACCATCAGTGCAAAAAGTGCTTTTCTTTTTTTTTAACAACTATGTTTACTCCACTAGATTGGCAGTGTGTATTTCCTGAAGACACTTCCTCGAGTCATGGTGAGTGTCAGACAGTTCAATTGTAATCTGCAGGTGTCAGAAAGGCACATAGAAGCACTGTGACAGGAATCAGATGTTGACAGAAGTGCAGTGTGAAACACAATAATCAGCGATAAGTCGGCTCGAGGTCCGTTTATATCTCTTTTAGATTTGTTTGATATCATGCAGTCGATGAGTTGTGGAATTGTCTGTCCACCTGCCTGAAGAGGTCTTGTTTGAGTTATCATAACTTGCAATCCATTAGTTAGATGTTGATTTCAGAATCTGGTTTTAACCCAGTGACGTCGTTGTGTGCTGCAGATGTTTCCTCTGGTGAATCACATGAATACAACCACCTCACAATTTGTCAAAAAGGTTAACTGTTGAACGGTTCCATTTGTTCTGTCCTGAACCCTTCATCTCCCCACCTTTTCTACACTCACGTACACACACCCCCCGCCAAACACACGCACACATACACCCTCCGTCATACACCCACCACCCTCCACGTCAGTGGCAGACAGGGGGAGAGGCGTATAAAAGAGTGAGGGACTTTGGAGGTAGAGCAGAAGAATCATCAGTGGTTTCCAAATCTTGTGACCAGCTGCCACCAACTGCGCTGCACTTTTCCACCACTCTCCTCTGGATCTCTGGCTATAGTCTGAGCTGCTCAGACTCACTCTCTCTCTCTCAAACACACACTCACTCACACACTCTTACCTCTGTGAGCCTTCTTCTCCTGTGACTGTAGCTCTGGTCTGTCACCTGCACTCCTGTCACAGCATGCAGCTTCTGGTGGTGTTAGCAGCTCTCATGGGGGTTCTGTTCAGCGTTAGAGCAGCAGCCGTGCTTCCTGTGGAAGATAGGAGCCCCATCCATGTGAACAGGGTGAGGGTGATTTTTATTGTTCATATGTAGTTCATTGCACTTGATTTCAACTGTTATTGAAGGATTTGTCCATTTTTTTGTGGCAAAAATTGCTTGAATAATTTGAATTTGAAAAGAATGACTCAACTTCACATCACAATTGCATGTTAAATCAACTAAAATAATAGGTATTTTTCTAATTTACATTTACAAGAATTTTCAAGAGAAAATGTATTCAGTTTTTAAATCCTCCTGTTAATTCATAGCGTCTAAAATGAAAAAAGTACAAATAAAAATACTTCAGAGTAAGGTTTCTGAAAGATGGTAAATTTACACATTTTCGACAATCTAGTCACTGTAATAATATGTTCTCCTCTCTTCTGATTTTTGGTCAGGAGTTGAGCAAAGAACGCAAGGAGTTGATCCTGAAGCTGGTGTCCGGCTTGTTGGATGGAGCTCTTGACACCAATATGCTGCCGGGGGAAGCGGCACCTGTGGATCTTGAGGAGCCACTGGAGTCTCGTCTGGAGGAGAGGGCTGTCTACAACAGGCTATCGCTGCCTCAGCGTGACCGCAAAGCCCCCTGTAAAAACTTCTTCTGGAAAACTTTCACCTCCTGCTAACAGTGCCCCAAAACCACCCGGCTCTGCCTGCCTACTGTACTCCTTCCCTCCCAGCTCCACATGAACTGTAGTAGACCTCAGCTGTACATATCATCTACACCTGTCAGACATGCAGCATCGATGGACTTCACTGAGACAGTGTGTCTGTTTGAATATTAATTATTTATGTATCTATTGTATGTATTTATGTATGTAACCGTTTCTTTCAGGGTCAATAATAAAGCATGGATATAATATTTGAGATGGTAATCACAGTTAATTGTTTTTGTTCAAGAGAGAAAAGGTGAGATTTTTTCAAAGACGCACAATACCACAATATAAATGCAAAAAAAAGAGTTACATTTCATCCAAAAATAATGCCTGTATTTTCATTGTGGATTGGAACATTTACTAAACTTAAATTATGGAAATACAGTATATTAGCTTAAATATTTTTCTATATCTACTAAAAACCAAGTTGCAGCCCTAAAAGACACACAGAGCGCAGTTCATAATCTCACTTATTCTGCTTTGCATTTGTTGCTGTATAACTGTCTTTCTAGTTTATGGGTAAAGGAAATACTCAAGGGATTGAATAAGAAATATAGCCCCTTTCACAAGATAATATTTAATATTCTAATGAAGAAACGAAAATTAGAAGTGCTGTAATTGGATCCTTAAAATAAACAGCCTGCTACTAATTTATTTATGAAAACTATAAATTCAAAATAATGTTGTGCCTTAATGGCTTACAAATATATATATAAATATATATATATATATATATATATATATAGTAAGATATAAAAAGTAAATAAATCAGATGCTTTCCACATATTCACCCAGTGCTGTCGGCAGTACATGTAGCCTGAAAGGTGGAAACCCTGTTGTACAATTAAACAGTGAAAACAATGACAGGTCTAAAGATAAAAGGTGCGTAGTGCTGATATCAATTTGACCTCAGTGTTTAATAGTGAAAGGACAGACGAGATTGTTGCTGCATGTTGAGACCATGTGACCCTATCATTCTCGAGACCCTGCATTGGCTACCCGGTTCTCAATCAGTCACACTACAATTACCACACACTCTCATAGCCCTCCTGACATGTTCGACCAGGGTGATATGTGTGTTTTTTAACCACTTACTGAGGTGGAGCGTGGAGAAGGTGCTGGCCACAATCAAATATCGACTTTCAAGCCGGGCCCACAGTCCTCATTAGTGAACTGATGGATTTCATGTATTAAATTATATGCAGGTGAAACATCATGCTGTTTGAGCCAGTTCAAATAAGTAGTGTTTTTCATAGTTGTGAATAAATAGCCAATCAAACCACTGAACAAACATGCAAACAAACAGTTTGCATTGAATAGAGGATTATGGCTCACAATCATAAGAGCACTTTCAGTACATTAATGAATATAATACATATAACAAAAATTAAAAAAATATACAGCCAGCCCTGTAACTTTGATAAGGTCAAGCTATGTGTGGTGTAAATGGGGAAACTGGCAATGCCGAATTGAATCCATGATTAAATCTTGTGCTAATATTGGGCTGAGGAGTTAGCTTATAGATCACAATTGCACAGCAAAGACTGCTTAGATAAACAGCACAAAGATTTTATTTTATTTTATGGAGCTCTATATTAAAACGGGTGTTCTTGTTAGAAAATATCTCACTGTAGATCCGTAAAAACAAAATACAACTATCCCCAGGGGAATGTTTTGTTTAAAGTTTCCTGCCGGCAGTAATTAAACCCCATTGCTTGGCAGAGGTTTGGCACTAACCTAATGAAAGACAGCAACATGTGTGAATTGTTAAATAACCTACATTAATGTACCACCAGAGTCCACAGAAAATCCTACACAGGCAGAGGAAAGGCAAAGCTCAGAGTAGTTTCCATACACTCTTCTCCACTGTCTCATTATCTTCCTGAACAGGATGAATAGGAGATAATGGCTCATAAATGTGCTTGTTTCACAGGTGCAAAGACAAGAGTTAACATGAGTTCACAGCGCTGATTCAATTACAGGTGGAACATTAGACGGAATAGTGATATCCTTTTTTTCCCTTGATGGTCATTGTATACTTGTTCAAGACAGTTGGAGAGAAAAGCTCCTAAATGATCCATCCTGACAACAAGATCCCCCTGAAAATACCACTTGATGGTGAGTTACAGTTCCACAAATTTCAAAGCAATGTAATTACATGGTTCTAGCAACCGCTGGGAACTCTGCTCTGTCGCTCCCTTTAACGATGCTGAATAGACAAAGGCTCCTGTGGGCTTACTTGATTACAGTTCATCATGCAGCATCTTTCATTTTCTTCCGTGCAGTAAAAAGCACCGTATCAAAATGACACATTTGCAGGTTTACAACCTGTGGGAGAATAACTAGACTGTGTTATGCTAGAAAAAAAAAAGAAACAATCCTTTTGAAAAATGAAGAATTTTTTTTTTTTTTTCAGAAAGATTTCTACTCATAAAAAAAGCACCATCTGATGCCAGTCAGTATCTTGGTTTAAGATTATAAACACAAAACAATTTCATGTCTGCAGAGGTGCTGTCCACTCCTGACTTTATGCCCCTGGGCTCAAATGAGCATGCAGAGAGCAGCAACATCAAAGCTGATGCCTGCAAGCAAAGCATTTTATTGGCTTTCCTTTTGATCTGAAGGAGGAGGGAAAGGAGTGCTCGGGCCGAACTGTGTAATTCAAATTTAAATGTGACTTCATATGTGCCAGTGTATAAAAATAACAAAGACTTAGGTTTTGTTGGGGCTCCTCATACGAATAAAAAAACAACTTCAAAGTGAACCCACCACGGTTCCATAAATGCAGAGAATAGTTGTAAAGTTTAGTCGGATGTCATTATACATTTTGGCTGCTGGTGCATCAGGATTTATGGCTATTTAACGTCGGCTGATTTTATCAGATCAAATATGGTGACCACAAGTCATTTGGGGAATGACTCCTTATGATTGAAATTATATTTGTAAATATAATCAACCACAAATATAATATAACTATTATATTAACACACTGTATGAAAAGGAATGGTGAAAATTTACATTCATATTTAGTCAAATCACAATATATGACATGGGTCATTTGTAGACAGGCTAGGGAGTAATGGATTACATGTAACTGAGTTACGTAATCAGAATACAAAACAAGGGAACTGTGATCCATAACAATTACAGAAAAGAATGATGTAATCAGATTACAGTTGCATTCAGTAAAAATGGGGATTATTTAGTAGGATTGCAATTTTAAAATACACCAGTTCTTTTCAAAGGTTACATTGTTCTGTTGTCTCATAAAATACACTTGCATCTATACTTCCTATTGGCATTTCTGTTCTCTTATCTTTATTTACATATTTGGTGTGGAGGTGTTTGTAGAGACAAACTCACAAATCATTTATACATAACTTTTTTAGCCTTTTTAAGGTCATTGTTTTAGTGGCCCACAATTTTTCTGTATGATTTTTTCTCACCATTTCATTGACCCACTCTCCGGCAGCAGAAGCAGCAGGCAACTGTTTTTAGAAAACAAGCTCTTAACACACTGTGAACTACCTGCTCAGCACCAAACAGCAATCAGATTTAGCAACTAGCTAATGAAGAAAGGGAAATATCTAGGAAGCTAAATATCCATACATTTTCCTCTGGAGTTAATGGAGACCAAAACAGAGCTAGTAGTAGGAGTATATTTGTCAGGTGGCCAGAAAATCCAAATGAAGTTGCTGTTTGTACTTGATGTTTAATAGGCAAGCATTTGCTTACATGTTCGCCATAACAATTTTATAAGACAGGTCTGGACCATGTGTAGTTTGTTTTTGTTTTTATGACCCCTAGTGGTAAAAAAACAATGAATGCATTTCAGATGTTACAGGCGTGTTTGGGAACAGTTTCTGTGATTTGTCTGGAGGCTCGTCACCTAGAATGATATTTAAGGAGTTGGCAGAAACCCACCAGACTAGAAAGGAGTGAAGAGATTTCCTCTGTCTGTGATGTTTTCAGTGTCTTGGCAAACACCAAGTTGATTATTTTTGAGAGCAATATTGAATCTTGATTGACACTACACATACTGTATCTAAAAATGATTTACTGTATTACCCTGTACATTTACTCGATGTCCTAATTTATAGAAAGTTACTTACTGTTACTTACAAATACATATTATACTTGATAATTTTACCTTCACTGTAAGCTGTGTCAGCCTCACTGAGCACTACATGATCATTGTGTTTGTCTCTGTGTTTCACAGATGTGTCATAAGTAATTTTCATCCCACGCTAGCGAAGATTTAAATCGGTTAACATCAAACGGTTCCCTAACCTGGCCTCGATCGGTCAAGACAGGCCAAATTAACACCCAGCACTCGGATAATGCTTCTGAGGAAAGGTGTGAACAGGCAGGTTGTGTGGCAATTCCCCGCTGAAAGAAAAGGCTGTGTCCTCTTCCGTATACAACAAACACTATCAACAAAGAGTTATATTATGCTGAACAAAATTGATTTACATAAAAGGGACGGGAATTATCTTTTTAAATTAAATGTTACACAGATTCGGGTTACTGCAGCTGACATATTGTTATTAGAATGTGTTGTGTTCTCAAAGCATGTACCGATTTAATGTGTAGCAGAGTAAATTGGAAATATGAAACAACATAACCACATTCTTTTTACAAATTAGCTAAGAAAGGAAAAATACTCATCATACCCTTCCTGAATTTTTACTTGATATATTATACAGTGGGGTGCATGTTTTGTTTGAAAAGCTGAGATGGAAGTTCTTTGCAGTCCGTCAACGTGTACTTGTACTTTATTAACCCAGCGACTCTGGACACGGCGCCTGCAGCAGCCTTATTCATCTCTGTCAGTCGGGCTCAATTTGTTTAGTGGTGACATTTTAGAGGTTGTATCCAGAGCACTGAACAAATGCAGTATGCTTGACTAGCTGAGGCATTTTGAAGTAAAATAAATATAAAAATAACCATTTTTAAAAATGTTCTAGGGAAAGTACATACCCTGTAGGAATAATGGACCTGTCTCTCTGAGTATGCAGTAGGTTTGTATCACTCGGTTGGGAGATCATTAGTGCCTTTTCAGAATTGACTCTCCTCTCTTCAGTTAAAAATATAATGATACCATGTCCTCCTGTTGTTGACCAGTCACTGCCTCCTGTTTCTTTGATTCAAGATTTTAGCATAAGTAAAGATTTGTAGGTATTAAAAGGTAAACTGATAACTAGATGCTTCAAGTGAAATGAATTATGCGTTTCGGGGGTTTTCAAAGGCATCATAAAGAGCTACATCACCAGGCATAGAGAGTCTTTGACCGCGGAATGATGCCAATTGCAAATGAGCAAAGCATTCTTGTACACACAACACAAGGCTAAAGTGTCTCTGATGTATTTCTCTCAAAGAGTTCTCCTATTTGGGAGCACCGATGGGAATGGGGGATTGTTTTCCCCAGCAGGGTCTAATGATGCCTGATGGCTTATTCAGCCGCCCAGTGCCAGCACTAAAAGCTGATCATTATAGGGCCCTCTGCTCTTTCAGTGCTAAAGCCGTGGCTCAGAAAATGAGCTGTCACCAGCATGAGAAAGGGATGCTGCACACCGGTCACTATAGTGACCCTGTTCATTCTGGATGCCACTACTTTGGGAGGCTGGGCAGGTCTGTGGTGTGAAAGCAAACCACGGGGTTTTAAGGATTCAGTGAACAATGACCTTTAAGTGCTGCAGGATGGAAACCGCAGGTTACATTTACTGCAACAAAAAGTAGCAATCTTATCAGTTGAATATGAGACGTCTTAAACTAGGGCTCATTAATGTGCTCTGACGATGATAACTACCTCTTGAGATTTATGTGCTTTCACAGTGTAATTAGGACTACTAGAAAAATAAAGAAAAATAAGGACTGAAAAAGTTTTGACAACAGTAAATTATCCCCAATGACTATGTTGAAAAAAGTCTATGCTTTCTGAGGCTGTACATATGCAGGCACAGTGATGCTTCGAGCTAAATGCTACATCAGCATGCTAACATACTCACTCTGGTAATGCTAACAAGCCAATGTTAAGCAGGTACAATGTTTATCATTGTCAGCATATTAGTTTCATCATTTCAGCATGCTAACATTTGTTAATTAGCACTAAACACCAAATACAGCTGGGGCTGATGGGAATGAAATTAGTTTTGCATGTATGAGGTCATAAACCATAAAATACTGAATAAATTAAATATCTGACCTGATGATGCTAAATGAAAAGGTAAACAAAGCTATTACAATTTATCCTAACTAATGTGTGTACCAAAGTACATGGCTGCCCAACCAGTGATATTTTTTCTCATTAGATAAAAAGCCAGGGGAGAGTTAGCAGGAGACATCATCTGGGGACCATGAATGTCTGTATAACATTTAATGACAATCCATAGTCGCTAACGTGGCTAAAAACAGTAAATGTAGTTGAATAGGTTAGAGCATTATGACAACTCTATTAAAACGGACTTCGGACATTTGAGTGGCAGCAGGAAATGTCGGAATAGACAGAGGGAAATTAAATGCAACAGAGGTCCCCTGGCTGGATTTGAAGCCGGAATATAGCAGTTACATGTCACCACCCTGATTTAAAATATTAAAAAACTAATTTGTAAAAACACATACTATACTGTATATCTGTTCAGTGTGCCTCAAATTTGAAAAATCTGTTTTTTTCCCCAAACAACCCATAAAGTACAATATACCAATTTAAAACAGTGTCAAAAAAGCAAGTAAAGAAAATTTCATAAGACAAATCTGCAGTTTATGACCTCCTTCACTTTTAAACCTTTCCAGTTTAAATTTAGCCTAAAGGGCTATTACCATTTTGATGGCAAATCAACGTGAAATTGTAATATTCAAATTTTGCTGGTATGGGCAATTTTACATTTGCAAAAGCTACAAGAACAATTGGATCAGTTTATATCCTTGGCTTGATTAGATAACAACCAGTTTCTAAAGTGTCAGACACAAAGGCAACACAAACTTATTTGTACAGTATATTCCTCTAAATATTTTGCCCACAAACCATTGAATTTTAGTTAAAGGGGAGACCTATTATGCTTTCCCTTATTCTCTGTCATATACTTTACAATGTATGTTCATATTAAACGTGGCCAAAGTTGCAAATAATGAGGTAAGCATATAAAATGAATCCCAGTGAGCAAAAAGCTCAGGCTTCAGACTGCTCTGAATAATAGTCTTCCAATAGTTTTTTTCTATTTTTGCGACAAGCAGACATTGGCTCGTCGCAGATTATTATTTATATGGTCATCGGCACAGCACGGCCACAAGGTACAATGAAGTGTCCATCCACCTGCTAAGTATGTCTAGTCATTTGACTGCTTTGTTTGTGGAGGTTGTTCAGTAGCCTATATCTCAAAGTAGTTGGAATTTTAGTGGTGGTGATAATGAAGTTGTGCAACTGTGGTGTAGTTCGTTTATAGCCTAACGTTAGCTTTTTGCTTCTGGCAATCACATTTCAGCTTCAAAAATCATAAAAGTGGTGTTCATTTGTGAAGAATATCTTGCTAAACAAAAAGTCTAAGTGTCATCAACCTTATTTTTTTCTGCAATAATCCAAAGAAACCATGGCCATGCTAACTTTACTTCAAGCTGGCCAACAAAAATACATCATCCCTGCAGCACTCTGTAAAGGGCCAGTATAAGATACATAAGGATTGCACTGTGAATCATGCAAAGTATTGTATAAGTGGTGGAGCGGAGGCATTACTTTGTGGAGGTGGTTGCACTTTTGATGACAACGCAAAACATGAGATAAGATGACATAAGAT
The DNA here is from genome assembly GCF_004916995.1 of Morone saxatilis. NCBI lineage: Eukaryota > Metazoa > Chordata > Actinopteri > Moronidae > Morone > Morone saxatilis. The sequence goes on from NW_023339707.1 coordinate 10,590,052, forward strand.
TAATTGTTTTGTGCTTTGGTGACCAACTGAATGACTCTCTACACTGACAACTAATCTTGTCACTTTATCTCTTCTGACTCCTTTTGTGAGAATATGTTGTCCAAGCAAATTACTGGTGTCTATGTGCCTCAAGATAACCAAATTTCAAATCCTCAAAGAACGATTTACCCTGTGGTTATAATGGCTGAAAAAATCTGTTAAAGTTAGAAAAATACTACTAATTAGTCAGTCATATAGCCTTTATCTATATTGTATCGCTGAATTCTGCTGTATTATAGTCACTTCTATCAGAGTAATATCATCCATCATGATAAAGTGGTGAGAGTTACCGTCACAGTTTATTAGTTTGGATTTTACACTGAGAGTCAGACTCATGACCAGGAGCTACTCATGATGATGATGTCATTAAAAGAGAAGGACTGCAGGGAGGGAAAAAAACACCTAAGATGATACTGACTGTCTTGTTTAAGCACTGCAGTGTCCTGTATGATGTGTACAATATAGGGCTCTAATCACAAGGGCGACCCTTCCTGTCATTATCTACCACAACTGGCCTTGTTTGGCTCAGTACTACACCTGTAATAGATTTGTTGCTACAGCAGCAGATGAGGATCTCAAGTAATGTTATTTTCTCCCAGTATGTAGTGCTGCTTATGACTATTTTCAGGACAATTGGGCCCTTGTGGGATGGCAATACACCTGATTGCAGTTGCTCTAATGACACCAAATCCCCTTATGTCAAATGGTCTTGCTGTGATGCAGAGACAAAAAAAAAGAAAACATGATGTGAGCCACTGAGATCTAAATGTTACCACAGCATTACGTGTGACAGTGATGGTTTTCGTTTATTAATGGCATGTGAAGTCCTCGCTGCTGCAGACGAGAGAGTCGTGCCATTACTCATATTGGAAATCCATGGTTAATGTTCAGGGTGACCATCATTTTTCTCAAGCCTAACAGACCTGAAAATGTTTAATCAATTATACAAGAAATAACCCCCCTCATTAATATCCCTTCTGGAGTTATTGAGTCATGGCCTGTCAGCACTATTATATAATTTCATATCAGTGATATGGGTATGTTCACAATGAGTCGATGGGTTATTTTGTTGAGAGAAATATTCACTGCTGATCACTTGCAGGTTTACCAAGAACTTAATACAGGTGAGTAATTCTTTCTTTGAGGCATTTTCTTTCTCATCAAAGTCATGTTAAGTGAGCAAGCAAGTTTTTTGTAATTCATTAGTTTTGTAAAAGAGAGCTGTTTGAAACATAATGAAGGAGAAAGCGTGGTCGTGGTGAGGCACTATAATGAAGGAAAAGATTCAGGGGTGAGAGCAGCACCTGTGTGCCATTTCTCATCATTGCTTGTTCGCACCAACGTCACTGAATGCTTTACTGCCTTATGGCAGTCCACTGAATTGCTAAATCTGGGGCCTGGTTGAATTAGCAAGGAAATGACCATATTTGTTATCTGTGAAAAAGAGCCATGCCAGGCCAAATTGGAAGAGTAATGGGCCTGACGTCAAGAATGAAATCCAGCACAAAAAGGCTCAACATCAATTCATCAGCAGTCATTCTTGATTATTAGCATCAGGGGATGCTGGGAACCAGGATGAGCAATAAATTATACACTGAACATTGGAACATGGGTTTGGTGTTGGGACACTTTGTTGTAAATGCTCCAAGACTCGGTTACAACGATATGCAGTCATTGCAATGCTGAAACAATGTAACCCTTTGATAACATTTTTAAGATAATTGATTATTTTTAAAGCAACCTTTTCAACCTCAAACATATTTCCCTCCTCAATATTTATTTTGTGTAATGCTTGTGAAATGGGGACACTGATCAACTTGTTTTTTAGAGCAAAGATATTTCATTCCATACAATGACATAAACAAAATCAACGGCATTTACTAAAAATGTATTTTTTTTGGCAAAAAATGAACAGCATGCACCACCATTAGTAAACACATCAATCTATTAATTTTGTCAGGATACCTTTTGAAAGCCAAGGGGAACTATTTTTAGAACAATAAATTTAACTTGTTTTTTTTTTTTTTCCCTCATTAGAGCAGCTGAAGAGAGTCAGGAAAGAGGAGAGAGAGAGGGGATGACATGCAGCAGAGGGCCACTACGGTAAGGACTCGTGCAGGTGAGCTACCCCAAATTTAAATTTAATGTAACTGTTTAATATGGCAGTCAGATTAAAAACATAAATTTAAATCAGCAGGAAAATGATTCGTTGTGGTTTTCACTCTTCTGAAACATGCGATACAACCTCTAACTTGCTTTATGAAAATATATTTGTAAGAGTTGAACATTTTCATTTATTTAAAACCCTCAAATTGAATATTATTTTGTTAGATTTTCCTCTTCCTCTTCCTCTGTATTCCTTTAAACATTGATTATGTCTGTCCACCTCAATGACAGCACAGCACCGATAGCATTTATTCTTTGCATTCATTTGCATGTTCACATTCTTAAAGTCGCAATTTTAAACAAGCACGATGCAGAGAAGAACTGTAATTGTACAAAGATTACATACAGATACAAACGCACCAAGCTGCTGCTTTAAGAGAATAAAAAGCTTTTTTATAAAAATCTCTTAAACCATACCTAAAGAAAGCTCTTTATTGCCAAGAAAGAAATAAACATGCAGTAAATTGAAGTGAGTCTTTAGCAAGAAATCACCGAGACATTTCCAGGTGTATTTTTGTTTTATGCAATGTAATGTATTCTCTGCGCCCACGCACAATGAGCAAGAACAATGGCGATGTTAATGGAATGAAACCTGCTGCTCCCCACAGAACAAAGAAAAATGTTAATATATATTGACGGCATTCAATCAATTCTGTTCCTTTTGGCTCATGAACATCTGGCCTCCAGCCTCAAGTCGATGCAACAACAGAGTGAGTCCTCAGAAGGGCCAGAGGCAACAATATTCGAAACTGTTTTGTGAATTAAATGTTGATGTTCCTGCTATAACATTTTACATTTCTGCACTTGCAGTTGTGGATCTAACTGGCATGATACCAGACACTGACAAATGAGTGAATGAGTGGTGCTTTTAAACCGTGCAGCAGGTAGCGTGCTGTGGAAGCCTAAACTCTAACGTTTCTGCAAAACTACAGTGGACGAGCAAATTACAGTGGATTAACTCTACATTGTTCGTCTGTGTTCAGCTCAAGTGACACATCCCCACCTATTCAAGTCCTTAATTGCAGTTTACAGCATGTGGGTGGTTGAGACTACTGTGATTGCAGCGGAAAATGGAAAGGAGAAAGAGGATGAGAGTGAGGATGAAGATGGCAGAGGGATGTCACAGTTAGGGTAAATGCACTCACAATGTGTGCGAGCATGTCTGGGAGTATAATTTGTTAGTACAAGCTGTTTGGAGAGATACAGCAGAGATGTGCAAAATGAGGGGGAAAAAATTAAATTCTCCTTTTTGCCTCCTTCCAGAAATCTGATATGACACTGATTTGATGCTCTCCCTCCCTGCATCTCCATCACTGCCTTTTGTTGACTCTACGGATACAAACAGCCACTCTCCTTTCGACTTTTCGATTGATCTCAGGTGGCCTATTCTTTATTTAATGACTGGCTGACTTCCTATAAGGAAGCACTTCATTACCGCATGGTACAGCAAGCGGGTGAAACACTTCTGCGAGCACAGCGCCTGTCTTGCGCACATGGACATTCAGGATTTGATCATGCGGCCTGTGCTTTTTTTTTTGCTGCACGTTTTGTGTGCATGCTTAGCTCCGCGTGTGTGTCCACATTATCTATGGTACATGCACAAACATACCACTGAGTTTAGTTAACGTCTTGCAAATATGCTTTATTGGTGACGCACATGTTCAATACTTAAATTCATATGTATAATGAATAATGAATTTATATTGTGTTTGTGCTTTGATGATTCAGAGTTAATTAATTGAAAGGGCCAGTGTGTAACATTTAAGAGGATCTACTTGCAGGAATTGAATATAATATTCTAAAGTATGTTTTCATTAGTGTATTATCATCTAAAAATAAGAACTGTTGTTACCTTAGAAGGGTCCTCTTCTCCACCATGTTAAACCTGCCATGTTTCTGCAGTAGCCCAGATAGGGCCTGTTTTATGTTTGGCTGCCAGTGTAGCTTCTCATACAAGGCGAGCAGTATTTACTTGGTCGCAATCTGTAATTTCAATACTTGATATCACTAAATCCTACCCGCTGGTCCTTTAAATCCCATAATCTACATCTACATGAAGCTTTTCATATTCAGATTCTTTCTATTGCAGGTGCAAATGCAAACTCCTCGATGTTGCATCAGTTTTATCTGATGAGGTTAAAACTAACAAACAAAGGCTCTCTTAATGCATTCCAGTTCTGCAAAAAATCACTTTCCATTAATCCATTGATTTCGGATAGAAAAGCAGATATCTACAAAACACCCTCTTACTTGATTATCAGGTGATGATTTTTGTAGTCCGTTTTTTCACAGTGAACAGGTCTGTTAGTTTTATTTGAATGAAGGCCTTTCAGCTGCAAATCAGAAAACGTCTTCACATCCCATTTAAATCACCATGCTGTCAATGTTCCATTATTCACAGTCTAAAGAGCAGCTCTAGGTTTTGTCTACAGATGACATCATCACTTCTCTCTGCTGTTCGGCCTAAAGAGAGGCTTGTTCAAATTCAGAAGGTAGAACTGAACTGCACAATATTACAGGAATATTATTATTCTATTCTTATATTTGATTCCTTTTATTTTACTTAGATATAGTGTGTAGTTTTATTCCTTGCTTGTAGTTTTGCTTCAAGCACCTCAAACATTTCACTGCTACTCAGCATTTAGACCTAATTGTGCTTTTTGTGTTAATTATGCTTTTGTCCCTGTTGTTTCATCTGTATAATGGAAGTATATCGAAGTATGTGTCAGTATAATCAAACAAAACCTATTGAATATCAAAGGAAAATAAGAATTTGAGAGAGAATAAAACTTACTGAAGCAAAGTCATTTCAAAAGTAAAACATAGCTCGCAAACAAATTATTTGTGTAATTGTGTAAATTATTGAGAGAGCTGTTGTGTAGTACCACAGAGCCGACAATAAGGGCAAAAGTCTGATCCGTGAGAAAGAAGCTGCAGGAGCTGCAAACAAAAAGACATATTATAAAAGTAAAAGACCAATAGTTTCACGATTACACAAATAATTTGTCCGCAAGTTATAGGTTTTACTGTTGAGATGGCATCTTTTTTTTGCTACAGTGAGTTTTATTCTCTGTCAAATTCTTATTTTTGTTTGACATTTAAGAAGCTTTGTTTGATCATATTGACACAAATCTGATACTATATGAATACTGCCTCCAGTCAACAGCAAGCAGCAATCAAAGGAAAGGTTTTTTGCGCCTTAAGGTAATGACCTAATGGTGTGAAAGATATGACCTTAGGGTGTGAAAAGGTTAGAAAACTGAGCGGCGACAAAGAGCATGCAATAAAAAAGGTGCTGTTGTGAGTAGCTGTAGGCATTTTAGGAGGATATGGTTTTTCTATTTTAGAGCAGGGAGTGCAGTAACAGTCCTTTAGCAACCAAACAAATGTTTTGTATCCAGTCAATAAAGCAAAGAAGCAGTACATTATGAAGGATCGGCTGTCTTACAATTTCTAATTACTAGCTATGGCGTTTCAGTGCCAATCACTGCAGTGACATTTAGAAAGCAGAGTTACCGTCGGTAAAGGCAAACCTATAACACTGTTTTCAGAAATTCTACTTTAAAACATTTACTGTGAGTTCTTTCAATGCATTTTTCATTAACAGTTTTTCTGTGACAAACTATTTTTTGGGTAATAGTGATCACCAAATTGTCTAAAATAAATAATGTTGTGATTAGAAAATAGGATTTATGGCCCACTTATGATCCATCATACCTCTAAATAAGGATTCAGGTTATGACATCAAATCTTTTGCATGCTTTTATAGAAGGCTATTTATCAGCGGCAAACCTTTTTATTATTAATGGTATGTTATATTATCTGTTTTTGGAAGACTAACAATATTCAGTATGCAGTCCTTCCCACTTTATTAGGGTAGTTTAAATTAGAACAATAACAAATGCTGGATTTATTAAATGTTTTATTTCATAGTTTTTATTTCCTATATTAACTGCTGCAAACGTGATAGAAGCTGTCATATATTTTGAAGTGAAATTTTTAAGTTGTCAACACATTTTCTACTGAGTATGTTTATCTATAGCCATTGTGTAAATATGGAGATTTGATTATTATTAGGGTTTATTTACTTTAGCCTGAATATGCTTTATAGCTCTGCTTATCTGTTCTTTTATATAGAACCATACACTGGTGGACAAGTGGAGTGTGTTTATTGGTGTGGCACCAGTATTCAGTTAATATCCTGGAAAACAACATGGCTATAACAATAACTATAACTCTGTAATAACTAAAAAATTGAAAGGTTATAGGGAGTCAGCTCCTAAGACTTTCTTTTAACTGAACCTTCAGGCCCGATATTGGAGACCGCCACAGTGAAGATGCTTTCTAGGAATCAGCATGAGCCTGCAGAGGAACCTACAGTTCATCAAAGACGCATTAACCATAGACCTAGTTATTTAGAAGACTATATACTTAGTGAGGGGCAATGATCATACACTCCGCATCGTGAAGCTATAGTAAATCAGATGATAAGAACCCTTCAGTGCACATACCAGTCACTATTCAACTTATAAAGGAGAAATAATGAGATGAAAAGCGAGATTATGGAACTGTGTCGTACAGCAGATCAGTTCCCTACAGTCCTTAAGGCATTCAGACAAAGGGAACAAATAAAATAGAGCAAATCATGGTAAGTAAGGCTAATGAGCAGCAGATGGTTTCAGCACTGACAGAGCTGAGGTCAAACCCAACACAGGTTCCAGTCCCAAAACTGCACACTACAGAGGGTTAGGATGGGGGAAGAAAAAGACGACAGACCTAGAATCAAGGTGCAAGCTGCGTCATTAGTCCTCCCTTGTAAGCAGTGTGTGCAGCAGCCAGCCATGAATGAACACTCGAAACTTAATGAGGTACCACTGAGTCACATCGAGGCTCCAGTTCTAGCACCCAGGCAGTCATTAATTGTGAGGTCTGGGAGGGTTTGCAATGCATATGTAGTGAAGCTACAAAAGAGGATTATGACTAGCCAGTCAGAACTTCTGTGGGACAGGAAAAGAGATTGCGATGCTTCAAGGCTCCCTGAAGAGCTTGGACCTAAAAATCAGAGTTACCTGACCTCTAGAAAATATCACTGACACAATACTATGTGAGCCCAAACATGGACAACAACAGACACATTCATGTCTTTTGTGACACATCAGAGAGGGCTCAGTTGTATGTAGTTGTATGTAATTATGTGAATAAATACTAAATACTTGAATCATTATCAATACAGTTTGTATTATCACATACAACTCTAGTCTCCCATTCCCTTGAACTTATTTGAACTTAACAGCAAGGACAGTGAATTTAAAGTGTTTTGTAGTTTAACTGTACTAAAAATAACTTTTTAATGTGATTACGTTCACAGCACTTCAAAAGAGTCTAGACTTCCTTGTCGTGTCAGATGAAAGATGTACTGTTTCATTTAAAGTTGGTTAAAATAAAAGCAACCCTGCAGTGGTGTGCTGTATAATGTTTGTCTGTATGTTTAACTTACTCTTTTTTTGTAACCATTAGAGGATGTCAGGGAGGGTGGTTGTGGGCTGGGTGGGGATTTATTTTGTTGTGTACTTAAACAATATTTAAATAACAAATAATATTTTATGTTAGTGTTATTTAAAATGTACCCAATAAAATACAACTTGCAAGCATTGTTTTGTACGTAAGGGGTATTACATTTCCCCTTAAAACAAAAGAAAACACCTCAAAGTCTAAAAAATCCACTAGCGGCCCCTGGAGGCAGTTATGTTCTTAACCGAATAATGTCCTTGCATAAATTAGTAGGTAAAATATGTAAGGAGCAGGTTTCAACCCAAAGGGCACTGACCCCTTACAATTTTCAAGTCTGCAGGTACAGTGTCATGAAGGACATGGCCAAAAGTTTAGAACAGTCTGTCATTCCCTTTGTAAAACAGCACATATTCTTTCATGCAAGAGTTTAAAGAAGTCTGTGCCAAAGAGTAAAACTGGGGGAGATATCTTTAAATCAAATGAGCAAAATGCACTTGAGGCCAAGAAGAAGTCTGTCAGAAAGTTTGTAGTGTTATAAGGGGTGATTCAGCTCCTTAAAGGTTAAACCTAGACGGAAAATCTTTCACTATTTTCACCTGGAAGATCCCACTGAGTGCTCTGGAAATAAAGGCCCAGAAGCTTGAAATTAATTTACACTCCCAGAGGCATCGGAAATGAGACCCTTCAGTCTGAATGACTCACAGAGAACCACAGTCATTATTAGTAGTTTTTTTTAATGATGAAGTTACATTTTCCAAGGAGGCTTTTGTTTAGTGTCGGGGGGTGTCATTTCTGTTGATGCATCATAGTGGCACATCAAAGCCCTGAGTGGCACCTGGACGATATCCAAGAGGAGAACATCTGCCATCAGTACTGTGGCTCAACATCCCACCAGCTCACAATCAGACGAAAAGGACAAGGTTATGGCACCATTTAAAAAGAGTACCATCAGAGAGGTCGTTTAAAAGGGAAATTAACATTGATGTTTATGTCGATAATTATTGTAATTCACATCAAATACTAGCCATTAGTGCTTTAGTGTTAGGGAAAATAGGGGTTGGTTATTACAAGCTTACTTATCATACTGTTGCTGGTTGAAAAGGCCCCATCATGTATGAATAACTTCAATATCTATGTTCCATCAAAACAGAAAGCATGACTACTCTGCAATTCCCTCATTACAAAAGCATTTGTAATCAAGTTTGACCCTAAAGCATTTGGCACAGTGCAGATGTGTAAAAAAAAACAACCAAAACAGCATGATGCAATCTGGTTTCATTCACCAGGAAACTGTTGACATATCACTGACTGTTTTTGTCCCTGATACAGTAATTATGGTAAATTGACTGCACTTACATAGCGTTTTTCTACCTTACAAAGCGGTTGACAATTTGTCTCTCAGTCACACACACAGCGATGGCAACAGAGCTGCCATGCAATTTGGGGTTAAGTGTCTTGCCCAAGGATACTTCAACACGTGGACAGGAGGGGCCAGGGATCAAACCATAATTGGTGGATAACCTCTACCCTGGTCCCTTTTGTTAAGGTGCAAACAAAAGGCCCTGGCTCGTAAATTTTGCGGGTATGTTTATTTTTTTTAGGCTTTTAACAGCTTTGCTGCTCAGAAATCATGACAGCAGGATCTGAAATAATGTAGCAGGCCTGGTGTGATCAGCATCACTGTCAAAACAAGTTTTACAGTGCGATACAGGTGATGATTACATTTTTATAAATATATTTATGTTTAGATTATTTTTTTGAAATAAAATTAAAATATTTTACCAATCAAATGTGACAAAAACCTCAGAAAACAGTTTTCTTTTTTTCAAATCTAGTTTGATGATGTGGACAACCACATGTCTTCCTTCCTGTGTTTAGTGAATGCAATTGATTTAAAAGAAATAGTAGTTAGTGTCATCTTCATGTAAACTATCAATTACCACTGGTAAAAGATGATGATAATAAAGCAAAAAGAAAATTAATTTGACAGAATGAATATGAATTATTCTGACATTTATGACTTTGATAGATTTCTGTGACCGAGGGAGGTGGGGAACGATGACAAACTGATCATGTGGCTGTGTCACTTTGTTTACCTAAATGTCAGCCAGTCGGGTTCATTTACCCTCAGATCACTGTTCCAAAACAGGCAAAATATCTGGGGACTGTTAAACCAACATGACCGGGTGAGTGTCAGTTAGCATTTATTTGTGCAAAATAATCCTTGGAACTACTGTCATCACACCTAATTTTGCCCAGTGGGTGCTCTGTATTTGTCTTATTTTCCCTCCTCCATGTCTCGCTGAGTGTGGAAATGACAGGGTTATATGGCAGCTTCACCTCCCCCAACTTCCCTCAGCCATACCCTGATAACCAGCACATAGTGTGGAACATCACAGTCCCAGACGGCCACAGGGTCAAACTCTACTTCAGCCACTTCAGCATGGAACCCTCAAACCAGTGTGAATATGACTACATTCAGGTACAGGCTGGAGAAACTCCAACTCCCATTATCTGCACTGGAGTTTGTAGCTTGCTCACTCAAAGTCCTCTGACCTTGTCACACCAGGTTTTGGCAGAGGGGAATGAGACCTTGCGGTTCTGCGGTGAGGAAGAGAAGAACTATGAAAGCACCCCGAGGAACACCGTCATCCTGTCAGCCGGGAACCTCATGTCAGTGGTCTTTAGGAGTGACTACTCTAACGAGGGCCGATTCACAGGCTTCCAAGCATTTTACACCTCAGAAGGTGATACAAAATAGTGACATTTGTTGCCAGAAGGCAGATATATTTTTGGCAGCGTAATTACACCAAGCAATGTGTAATGGAATTGCTAGAGAAATAATAGCAGGATTATATGATTGCAGGTATACCCAGAAATACTCTAAACTACATAAATACAGTGACATAATAAAGGCACACATTGGAATGAAGTGTAACGTTACTAGAAGGCTCTTAATTTACATATAAGTGTCAGCTTATATAAGTTATTTAAACTTAGATTTGAAGTGTAATTGGTAGTTCCTATGTCTCACTGCCCTTGTGTCCTTACATTCGGACAAAATGTGTGACTCATCACAGTCAGACCCTTTCTTTTATCTCCCAGATTCTGGGAACTGTTGATGACTCCTAAATTTATTATAATTCAAGTTTTTATTTCTTTTAATGACTCCTAAATTTAAAAAAAAAGACTGTCTGCAATTTCTGTTTTCATGCAATTAATACTTTTCCAATTTAAATTCCTGTTTTAATTGGATGTAACGATCACAGCTTGGAGCCAGCTTTATTTAAGCTGGCAACGACTTGTCATCATTTTGTTTTTTCATTATTGTGTGATCTAGAGTTAAGACAAACGAGACTAATTTAGTGTCTGCTTAACTTGTAAAAGCAGTGGTGATATACACACCCAAGAAAGATACAAAGTGAAAAAAAATATCATACATTATTTGATTTGACTTGAGGCACATTGAGGATTTACAAGACATTCATATAAGACGCTTTCCCCATTTAAAGAATGTTGTGATGATGTACAGAAAAATACACACTTACTGTGTTGTATTTCAGTGTTTTTCTCTCTAACACTCTCCAACAGACATCAACGAGTGCCTATCCAAGATAGATGGGGAGAGAGTGTGTGATCATTTTTGCCACAATTACATCGGTGGATATTACTGCACGTGCAGACAAGGATACCTTCTCCATGACAACAAAAGATCCTGCACAAGTAAGAGCCACGCAGACTAAAGCTCAAGAGGCATGTTCATCTGAGCTCTGTCAAAGTGAGTCAAAAGCTGTGTAGTGAGGTGCAGTGCTAAGAGCTTGGCACACAGCGTTTGACTGTATATTGATCTGCGTAAATACGGTATATGGTGTTTCTCAAGCTAAATACGCTGCTGCTCAGCTCCCCACTACCAGACACAGCAGATATCGATGGCAATAAAGCAAAGTAATTTCCATTAGTGCCCATTGACTTCTGTTTAATGCAGTTGGCTTTAACACGTTTGAATTCCACAGCATTTGTTCATGATATAATCCAATAACGGACAAACCTTTCAGTTGGCACAATTTGTCCATATGATATTGGACAATTGAAAATCAGAAATGCTGTTAATTTCAGACTTTGCTCGATGAAAATGAGATAAAATTGCTGGGCTGTAAAAGTGCGACTACACATACGTATAGGAAGAAAGGGCCACCTGTGTTTCAAACTGTTCTCCATATTTCACAGTAGTGCAGAACAAATCATCAGAAAACTATTTTCTGACATTTCACACAGGGCACACGGTTGATATTGTTCTAGACATCATAGCTGGCCTGTGCATACTGATGCATAAAGTAGTTGATCTCTGCCAGCTGGTGTAAGGCTAGGTTAATTACTGTCGATTCCTTAGGGAAAAGCAACTTCAAAATGGCATTAAAAATTGATACCTGTGTGCAGCACTAATAGTGTACTGGCATGAGGTAATTAATCACAATTACCAGTTGATGTGCCTTAAATTATTTTTCTTTGCCAGCGGAAAAAGGGTGACAAAACAAATCATGCAATGAATAGGCAAAAATGATTATCTGCCTACAGATTGCACTAATTATATGAATTACAGCAACTCAGCCTCTTTGCGATACTCATTTGTTTTTCTCCGTAACAACATCTGAACACTTGCCGGGGCAATAACGCAAACCTAAATTAATCCCATCATTTATGGTGCCAGAAAATGTCTCAATTGATGTGAAAACATTATTTTTCTTCTCATCAAAAAACTTTTTTATAGTCAGTGCTTTATGATTCATAAAGCAGGCCTACAGATAGAACATTGGACTTGTTCATCAGTATTCAAACTAATATACAAGCGTTTTGAACACTAAGGAGTGGACAAAATATCTAAAACAAGCCTGCTGTGTTTAAGTGGGATCTAAATGAGTGTGAATATTCCCTACAGTGCCATGCAGCAGCCAGGTGTTGACCTCGCTGTCTGGGTTTCTGACCAGTCCGGGCTACCCGAGTCCCTACCCACCCATGACTCAGTGTGACCACACCATCCGTCTGCCAGAGGGCTACAGAATAATCCTGGACTTCCTGGAACCCTTTGACATAGAGGGACATCCAGACGTCCCCTGTCCGTACGATATGTTGAAGGTTAGTCATGTGACTTCAGAACGTAACACACAGGGAGATGAATAAGCAATGTATTCGTCCTCATGCTTGTGGAGGCAGTTTATTATGGACTTGTCGTCCTTTGGTGATATACTGTATGGACATGCTGTTTCCTGCATATTTAAGTTTGGCCGTACATAAATCATTCAGGCATTTAATAAATCAACTTCTCTGTTTTTTTAATTGATGTCCCTCTTTTACAAGATTTCAACAGCTGGACAAGAGTATGGACCCTTCTGTGGACCAGTGCCACCAGGTCGCATTGACACAGGAAGTTACCAAGTCCATCTTGCCTTCAGATCTGACGCTAGTGGGAAAAACAAAGGATGGAAGATCAAGTACATCAGTAACAAGGCTGAATCCCTCATTCTAACTAAAGACTAATAGCTTGTTGACATTAACATTGTATGTGTAGTTTACACAGTACCTTTTAAGTGGCAACTTAACACAACGATCATTTTTGTGATTAAGCTTAGATATTGTTTGATCACGACAAATTTCTAATCCTTCATTGTCTGTCAATTTCTAGATACTGCTATAATCTCACCAGCACAATCCTCTTTTAATCACTTTTGTATTTTGTTTTATTGTTTTGTTAATTGTGCAAATGACTCAAAAGACAGTTTGACTTACTAGTTTAGAAAAAAAAGTTAATTAAAATACTGTAAATGTTACCATAAAATGCAACTAGCCATATGTGAAAAGCATTTTAATCAAAGAAAATAAAGTATTCCTCAAACTACTGTAGCTGAATGAAAACCAATCTGCTCTTTTCTAGCTAAAGACAGAAACACATTTTAATGCTCAGGCAGAAATAATAAATTAATTCTGTGTAGTATTCCAGTCAGTCAGTCTGGTCTAAGAAGCAGTGAATGCTAGACGTTTAACCTTCATACATTATGCAGCTTGTTCTCAGCAATCCTAGCTCTACTCCTCTATCAAAACAGTCATTATAGGGTTCTTCAGTCCCATGAAATTGCCTCTCATTTGACACTTTTGCATTCACTACCTAACGTTTTCTCCATCTGTGCCCCACAAGTGGGGCAAAAGAGCACGCCTGTCTGTGTGGATGTGAGAAAGAAAAGCACTTGTGTTGATTTACTTGTACTGTTTCAGTTTTTTTTCTTGTCTCTTACAATTAAGCAAACGCCACTTTTCTATGAACTTGTGACTTTTTTAAAACCTCATTAACTTTGACTGAACTGTACTACATATGTTGTACTTTGAAGGCCACCACAACTTACCAAGGCAACGTACGTACTGACCCATACATCACCTCGGCATTTGCAAACCAACAGCATCGTAAGGTCTTGGGTGGATATGTGTTCTCTGAAAGTCATCTGACCATATGGGATAAGATTTGTTTCCACCATGAAAAGCCCAGACAGTCCTCAGGGCAACTGAGTGCTTATAGAGCAAACCTGCAGTTGTTGCCTGAGCACTGTTAACTCATAATCTAATCCACCAAGACAGTGTGACACATGAAAGCACAATCGACTGCTCCCGTTGCCCACTCACTTCTAACTGTTCAGCCTAGTTGGAGCCAATTCCACAGGAATTACGCACACTATGAAACCCATTAACCAACAGTTGGAAAATATCTGGCGGCAGCATGAAGCCAATAGGCTTACAGCTAATATGCCCATCACTATTTTGTTGACAACCTTGCATCTCTAGCTTGAACCTGCTGTATGTGAAGAGATAGATATAAAAGGAGGCTCACTGTGTTAAAAATATTTGTCTGTTATTTCTGACTATGGAAAAGCACTTGTTAATCAGTACTTTAGGGTATTTACATTTTATTTTCACAACCAAAACTAAAGTTCTGTCTCACTACACAATGCTTGGCTTTTGATTAAGTCTTAAGAGGAAGTGGAGTCTCAATAATACAGAATGTGATATTTGTCAGTGCATAATTTTACATGCATATAATATACAGCAATAAAAAAGGTGCCGCAACAGCTCTGTCAAAAGTTTGAGGGCTGGTTTATTTTAGAAAATTCCTCGTACCAACGTGTTTATAAAAGGCACCTTAAATCACATACTTTACAGTCACATACAACTTCCTTTTGTAACATTTGAGGTACACGATTAAATTAAATACAAAATGCAAATGTGTTAGGGAACTCACAAGATAATTCTTACAGGGGTTTAAAAGAAGAATAGTGAGAGGTTACTTTTGGTGAAACCTCGCAATGTGCTGAGAGTCAACCTCATTTCAGAACATACACAAAACACTGAGTAAATAGATCTTGCCCCACTTTCCCTGTATCTAATACTAAAAGTACAAGCCAGTAGTGACAACTCAATCTCACCACAACACAAAAAGATGAACCTTCTGCAAATTCAAATCAACCATCATTTGTCACTTGTTCAAGAGACCGAGGATGAGATGACAGGCATGACAAAGGCTATCTTCCACATGACCTATGAGTCACAGAGACCTGCATACATTGTACACACTGTCTTACATCACACAGTCACCAGACTGATACATAACTATAATAATAGTATAAAATAGATTTTCTTAAATGAGCTCTCATCCAGAAATATTGGTTCTACGTAACTCAAGGATGAAGCGATGTCATTCTTACCCATAAGGTCATCCACAATGTGCTCAATGAGGCTTGCATGTATGAAGTGATGTACATCTTAAATGGTCAGACTTTTCATTTTTAGAATAATGATCTGTGTATCCCATTCAAAAAGATGTATTTACTCATGCAATCGCATCTTTTACACAAATCTATTTGGTCCATGTCAGCATTTGCATATATCTCAGAAAGAACATTTCTCTGTGATTTGGTGCACTACAAGTTACGCGTTAAGATAGTTTCTGCGTTCCTTATACTATGGTACTTCCACCTTCAATGTAGAGATTCCCCAAATGGTGACACACCAGTTAATGGTGACATTTCACACCAAGGTGCACATACATGAAGACTGTGGTAAAAAAACGGAAAGAAAAAAGCCATATGTAGGCAAGCGTATATTTATAAAAATGTTTATGTTCATTATAGGGAAACCTGTTATTATATTTCGGTGTTTTCATCACAACTTATAAATTGCTTCACATTAAGAGTCTACTGTTGGACTATAAAACTATGGCACTGTAGTGGGAACATCATATTTGAACACTTTCTGTAGTAGTCACTGAGGAAGAGAACAAGCAGCAACAAGTTATGAGGGGCAGGATCAACCTGATAAGAACACACTGCTACTCTAAACTTCCAAAAAGAGCAAAGAGCCCCTATATTTAGGATGTAAATATAATTTCAGTGATAGCACATATAAAATGTAAAACAGACAAAAAATCATATATTTTGTCACTCACCATATGCTGGAGATCCACAGGGTTTCCGTTGCTAGTTCAAACTATATATTTTCTTATTTATCATAACATAACATAGAATGGAGCGCACAGCTTCTGTCTTACATGGCAGTGTTTAAATGGATAGAAGAATGCAAACAATACTGGGAAGCTGATTCAACAGTAACAGTTTAACCATAAGCAATAATTACACATAACAGTTAAATGAGAAGATTGATTCCACTCTCGTATCTGTGCACTAAAATATCAAGCTGGAGCCAGCAGCATAGCTTAGCATAAAGACTGGAAACAGCAAGCCTGGCTTTGTCTGAAGATCACAGAATCCACCTACTAGCACCCCTATAGCTCATTAGTTAATATGCTATATCTTTTATGTTTAACTGGAGGGGGGTTTGTGTAGGACTATTTCTTGGTCAAGCACTTCCTAGACTCTTGTCATCACAGTGAGGTTACCAGGCAACCAATGGAGAATACAGCAAGATATAAGGTGTTAAGTGAGCTTACAAGGTGCTGATGGGCAGAATGTGTTACCTTCGGACAGAGTTAGCTGTTTCCCACAATTTCCTGTATTTATGCTATGCTAAGCTAGCTGGCTCTATTGCTTTGAGTTTCCCATGAATATTTTTTTCTGTGATTATTTTCACAGCATGGCACTCATCAAAATAAGGAGCCAATAGAAATTTGATGCAAGTGGTTAATGCAAACCTGTCTTTGATAAACATGACTTGTGCAAATGACTTCCTCTCGGTGCAGAAGCATTCAAGTGGTTAGCAAGTTTGACAAAGTGATGCAAACGTCAACATCATTAACATTCATGAATTCCCACATTATGGATATTATCAGTACCACAGGATAAATCCCATTCCACTGACCCTGAGGCAGGTAGTGTAAGTTCTTATCAGTCTCTGCTCAGGTGAAGCCTCGGTCTAGTTGCTGCCTTGGGCTGCTGTTTTTACGCCCTGCTCCGCACTCTTCTCACTGGACTGCTGGCTGCTGTCCACCAGTGTGTTGCTCCTGATGGACTGCACGGCCTGAATCTGCTCGAGACGTTTGGTCAGCTCGGCTTTGCAGGCCTGGAGCAGTGCGGACGTCTTTGTTCTGTCCCAGCCCAGCACCTGCTCCATAGCTTCCACCCCTCTGCTCACTACCATCTAAAAAACAGCATGGGAGAGGCTTCGTTTCAAACACTGAAAATGTGAAGATGGGAGACTTTTGTACAAACTAATCCAATCAGACAGCCCCGTAATACACTTTACAATTTGTGAAGCTTGCCACTGTGTCGAGGAAGAGTTGACTTCAGGCTGTAGTTAGTGCTCTTGGTGAACTGGACTGAGTTATATTGAAATGCGTTTCCAATATTTTGCTCTCCTTGTTTATGCAAATGAGAGTTGTATTCTAGCTAAAGTAAATAGCCTCTGAATTATATAACAGAACAGTGACACTAATAAAGTATGGAAGTCGTGTGTCAGGACTTGCAATTTTACGTAACTGCATCATAAATTTTACAGCTGCTTGTTAGACTTGATAGGGTATCTTACAGCAAAAGCCTTGTGTCAGAAAGAACTGTGTAAGACTATGATGAAGTATAGGACAGTTAAATACTGGCCCCACATGTTGTGACATGTCAGTGCACCTCAGTTGCTCAGGTCTGTCTGAATCTACTGTTTCCTTTTTTTAGG
Source organism: Morone saxatilis (assembly GCF_004916995.1). NCBI lineage: Eukaryota > Metazoa > Chordata > Actinopteri > Moronidae > Morone > Morone saxatilis. The sequence goes on from NW_023339707.1 coordinate 10,607,929, forward strand.
AGGTTCTAAGAGAACTGATTATATACAGTATGTATACATGTATAAAGGTCATATTTTGGGTATTTTCATCTGCAGATGTTTTAAGAAAGGCTGGATCAGTATTGTGAGTGCACTACCTGCAGATCTTCAGTGGACAGTCTGGTCTCTGGGCTTGTTTTGCCTTTCAGGACCATCAGTGTCCTGGACATGAACCCAGATGCAGAGTCCACCTCCATCCCGTCTGGCACATCCACGTCTCCAGCCCCTGACACATTAAAATGGGTTCTGTTACAGGGTCGTTTGTTGCGTAAGGGCATAGTTATAATAAATCACTACAAGAGGTGGGATTATTCAGCAGCAACAATGCTTCCACCTAGTGACCAAAAGGCACAAGCACAGCTCTCTTCTTATCAGTAAGTGTCCACAGAACAAACTGTTTTTGGGTTATTACCTTCCTGCAGGGATACACTATCAAAGGATAATGTTAATTATTTTCCTAGATGTTGTATGCTTATTGATCACAACTTTTCATTTGGATTGTTTCAGGATAGAGGAATATATATGAGCACCTCTGGCAATTAAAGACTCATAGACTCATATTTTGTTTACAGCAAACATTCTACATAAGAATACATTTTACATTATTATTATAAACTACTTTAAGTCTAAAACACATAAGCATTACAATAAAGCTTAAAAACAAATAAAAGAAAAGAGATGATCAGAAATAACAGGCATTTTTATGTTATCAACAGGCTCTTGAGGGCTGCTTGAGACTTTCTATCCAACAGACTATTGGCTCCCTTAAAAGACGCTGTAATAGATTTGGAGAGGCAATGATCCAAAGGCGACCATATCTCTAAAATTACAGCTTATTTTCTTTAAGAGCTAGTATTACTGCAAAATACTCTACGGTTTCTGTAGAGATGCTTTAACCCAGCTGAAATACACAGACAAAAATGACTTTCTAACCAAAAGTAGCAACTTATCACATAGTTCACATTGTGTCAGAAAGCCACAATATAAACTATGAAACCAAACTATGAGAGGGTAAGCCAAGAATGAAATATCTTAGATCTTTATTTAGGATAACCATTTTACCAACCGTTTAACCAAATTGTAAAAATGAAAGCCACCATATAATGACACAGCCGTACCTCCCTGGCTTGGCTCTTCCTGCTGTCTGTCTTCTTTGTCCGCAGCTTTGAGGTAGAGCTGGAGCAACTCCTTGGACTGTCTCTCCTCCTCTCGTCGGTCCAAAACCCTCTGCAGCGTCTCCTGGAGATCCTCTGCCTTCTTCTCTTGGAAGCCCAGAGCAAGGGCTAGCTCAGGCCGCGGGGCATCCACTAACATCTGGAGCAGCAGGGGACACAAATGATACTTTAAGCAATAATATACTACACGTTTGAGACCACTACTGTAGGCTTATATAGTGCTTCGAAGTCACAGCAACAACAAATAATCTAACAAAAGGAAGGAATGAACAATAAAGCTAAAAGTATAGCAGAGCTTTCTGCCACAAGGTAAAAGTTCCATATTTTAGCTTTAAATGATAAGGTGGTGTTACAATATGTTTAATCTTATGGTCAGCAAATGATATGGCCAACACCAATGTTAGTCTGACTGTCAATACTTTCAGATTTCCATACCCTGTCTGTTGTCTGTGACACTCAGACCAGGTTCCTACTGATGACATAAATATTCAAATGTGTAACAAAGCTACAGTTTCATTTTTCAGTTTATCTAACAGCTGGGCACTTCTGCATTTCTCAAACAGGAGTAACTAGTTATTGGGGACTATTATTAGTTGCAGACAGTGTATGCGAGTTTGACAATAATAACCAACAGTTGCCATGTTTATCTTAGTGGGGGACTATGTCACCCAGTGCGACAGTGTGACTCACTGATGTGTTTTTCATCATTTTAGGACAACAATGGAGGTATATGGCAAAAAGGAATAAGACAATATTGTCAGAGGAATCAAGTTATAATTAGTTTGTGTGTTTCCATGAGATTTGTTAAAAATAAGAAAACTACAGAATATGACCAGCCTTGTTTTCTCACCAGTGTATGCTGGGATAGGCATGACAGCAAAAACTGCTGGTGGAATAAAGGAACAATGTTGCTACCTGTAAGTCTGCCTCTGACATGAGGATGATGCTGGCAAGGTCCTGCTTCAGCTGTTGAGCAAGGTCGAACCAGGGTGCTTCAGCAGTGGAGGCGTCCACAGCATCACTCTCCAGCAACATAGAATCTCTGGCCATCCAGGCCGTGCCACCATCCACTACAATAAAACAAGTAAAGAAGTATCAAAACACAAGGCTTTAACGTAACACCTATAGTTGAAATAATATTGATATTGCAATGTGGCCATGTGCAATATCAAAAAAAAATCGGAATGACTTATTTTTGTTCACATTGTTCAACCGCCCGTTCATTTTAAATTATAAGAATCAGTCCACTCCACTGAACAGCTAGACTGTAGACAAATGTCAGGCAGAAATAAACTTGCTTACTCCTGCGAAGTGGAGACCATGTCTCTTTTTCATGCAACAGCATGAACTTAGTGTTTACGGGTAAACACAAAAAGTAGGCCTGATCCTCTACTATGGTCCCATCATCCTCTAGGACCACTGTGACCGGGTCACTGGGGCTGAAGCCGAGAAACTCGCATCCTGTGGGAAGAACAGAGAAATTAAAGACTTTACAGATCATATGTGAATATACAGTCCCACACACAATTTTAATACTAAAAGCATTTTTACTATATAGCCATACCTCATAGCAAAACATTTAAGAATTTAAATAATCTAAATATATATGTGTAATAGAAACTCACACACCACCTGATCTTTAGCTGATTCAAGCACATACCAATGACTTCTGTAATTCAAACAAGTCAGTCCATTTAAGCTGTCACCTCCTCTTCCATCACAGCTGTTCATATTTGTCCCACAGTATGCTGCAGCTGAATGGTTGCGCTGCGTAATCCCTCTGCCACCCCACCCCAACCCTTTAGGCTTGCCTTTTAAAATTAGGTGTATTTTTTCTCTGGATAAATACATAATTCAGGTGGATTTGCCTCAGGTGGGTTTGGGTTTCAGTGCATTTTTTTAACGTGATTTTTGAGTTCAACACGTGAAGCCTCCTGGTGAGCAGATCCGTAACTGCCAACCACAAACTAACCCCCCCCCCCCTGCTGCTATTAACTAACAGAATTCAGTAATGCCTAATGCCTTTGGTTGTCAAGATCAAACAGTAGACCCCTACAGATAGACTAAATCTTTCAATATCATCTAATACACCAGCTGTGAGCACTCCTCCAATGGCCACACACCCTGAAGAGTGCCACGACCCGGCCAACGCCTGCAGTGCTGACTATCATCCCAGGAATGAGCAGCACAGGCAGGAGTTCTTGACTTTTCATGTTTGGTCCCTGCAAGTCTGAACACGTTGAAACTGTTGCTACACAGCTCGACCGTGATCATGACAGATAAGTGAGCTTCAATTGTGCAGAAAAATCCCAAATGGCGGCAACACTAGGGCCCGACCAGACTGCTGAAGATCATTTTGTGTGTGATAACATTTGTGTTTCACTTTCTCATCACACAGCACCCTTTAACGTTCAGATAAACACACGGCAATACAACGAAACACACCGATAAATACAGGTAACTAAAATAAGAGACTACACAAGGCTGGGTTCCACTTTTAATGTCAGACTTGACTCAGAAATGTGTCTTCTTGTATATAACGTTACGCAGTGTTGGTTTTTAACATGTTAACTACAGTGACACGGGTTAAAGCCAGTCTTTGACAACTCACCTTTTGCTTTCAGCTCGTCTAAGGACGGAACAACCAACCCATAAGACTTCTGTCGTGTGAAATTGCACACCTTACACGGTTTCCTATCTGTCATTGTAGGCTTTATGTGGACAATGTGTTCTGTCTTTGTGTCCTAACACTGACAGATGTGAACACCGCTGCTCGCCTACAGTTCGTATTCAGCAGGTTCGAACACGGAACCGCCGAGTTGGTTTCTTCTTCTACTGAGGGTTTAACGGCAGCTGGCATCCTTAGTGTTGCAACACTGCCATCTTGTGGTGATGGTTCACCCCAACAGTGTCCGGTTTGTCCTGCTCTCTTTAGGAAACTGACCAAATATCTTCTGCCAGTGCTCTTGGATCCTCCTCCTGTTAGACCTAGTGTTTTCATTTCTATCTGATATATACTTCCTGCAACTTTACAACTACTACTACTTTGAATTGAATGTAAATGTCTTCCCCTTCGCTCCTTATCCCAGCGCTGTTGCCCGTCTTTATTGATTATCAAGATAAGATAAGGTAAGATGTTCCTCTATTGATCCCCCGTGGGAGACACAGCAGCACAGGGGAAATGTTGTGCAAAAAGTACAGAAGTGTAAAAATACAATAAAGATTAATAAAATAAAAGTATTATGAAAATATTATAGAGAATATAAATACTATAATGAGAAAATATAAAGACTATAATGTTTAACTCAGATGTCTCGGTTTTCTTCTTGTTTGGCTTCACTCTCTCATTATTCTGCAAACAGTCAAAATGATGTACAACTCAACATTATACCTGCTTAAGAAAACTGAAGTTTGTGTATTTCAACTCTTTGGCTATCGATATATTGTCTGATATATATTTTTTAATGCATCTGTGAAAACCAATTATTTTTATTTTATATTATTATTATAAAACATATTATTATTATTTATCTCATTGAATAAATCTGTACATTTATTTCTTTCCTTAAAATGAGAATAACAAATAGTAATAATAGCAGCATAGTTTCTAGTAATCACACAAGGATTATAGGCCATACTTTCTTCATGATATCTCACATTCATCCAATAGTTGACTAGGAGCTGTTTACAGCATAAACACAATGGCGTTTGTCCTGTCACAGCTTTTCAACGTCTTTCAATTAACATTCATTCATTTATTCATGCCCTAACACTCAAAATAAATGGGATCACCTTCAATATCTTCCTTTTATAAGCTGCAGGTGACTTTTATAAAACTAACTTTTGTGGCCGACTCTGGGATATATAGTTTTTCATATATTAGAGAAAATACTTGAAATAGTCATTTACATTTCGCTCACTAGCACTAGTTACAGCAAACACAAAAATACTACGCTTTCTGTTTCCAAATAACTCTTTGCTAGCACCAGCCATCTGAAGCCGGAAGTCCTTTAAGATGTGCTGAACCCACCAAACTGTCCTCAACTTAAAATGTCTCTGTTAACCTTTTGGAAATATGAAGACAATATTTTCTTTCCACAGGACATTTTGCAATCAGTACCAAACTCATTTTCTTTAAATGTGTAATTTAGTCACGGTTAATGTCCCATTAATAAATGATTACAGTTTACGAAGGGATATTATCAGCCATATGGGCCTTGATTGATGGATAGTCCTGGAGCAGTCAGACTTCAGGTGGGGGCTGGAATAAGAGACGGACAAGGGGGACAACTGCTTTATGGTCCCCAGATGGTCAGGGGCCCCTATGGCCGACTGTTTTATTAATCACACCTTTGTAAAGGAAAATATCACGTAAAACAATAGGCTTTTTAAGAAGCCATGTTTAAAATAAAAAAAATATAGTCTTACTAATGCCCAATAATATTTGTACTATATCAAGTTCTTATGATTAAGACTTAATTCGGTTGATTCTGTCCTTACATGTGTTGGTTGAAAACACAATCTAATTAAGCTTTCATGTGAACTCTGCTGTGTTTCCTGTACTTTATGAGCAAAACTCTCACTTTCTGTGATGGACTTAGACCGGTGTACTAGGGCCATTCTTGACCGTTACTGAGGCCGCCATTTCCTGGACGTTTACTAGGGCCATTCTGACCGTTACCATCCTTCAGGAAAAGTAATCGAGCGCGGTTCAGTCGAGCAGCCACTGAGCAAACCAGGGATAGGAAGATGGCATCCACCGATCAACCTGATCCACCAACACAGGTCTACATTTATGCAACTAAAACATTTACCAGTTGATGTCCACATACGACAACGAGCTCCTATAACGTGTTTCGACGTCGCGCTCCTTGAACGCAGCCATTTCAGTGTGCTACTGTTAGAAATGCTCAGCTAGCGAAGGTTAGCATGCTTGCTAAGTAGCTTTTTTTTAAGCTAGCTCCTGCAGCGTTAGAAAAGTTGCCTCCCAGACTTTCTTGTGTTGAAAGTGGACACGAAGGGCCAAGCTGACGTTCTGTCGCTTTATCACACGTTGCCCAAACTTACGTGGCTTGCTTGACCCTGACTAAATTAAGCTACGTCCTTCCATCTGGCCATGTAGCCTAGTCTGTGTTGTTCTGTGCAGTTAATGAGGATGTGGAAAGGTCACTGTCTGCTGGTTTGGACTCTTTGCTAACACGATGTTGGTGCAGCTAAAACAGCTACAAACATGGATCCTTCCCGAGAAAACAGATGTTATAGAAAGTTCTGCCTCACACTTCTCGCCATGGCCACATTTACTGTTGGATGCTGTTCATTTCAGCACTCAACCCCGTGTTTGCCACGGCCCTTCATTTAATTAAAGGTGCATAGTTCACAACTGAATCGTTCAAAGGTAGACTTAACTAACATTCTTTATTGGTCATTAATATAAAGAAGCCAGAGATTAAGGCAACATGCAATGCAAATGGGTGATTCTACTCTATTCTCCCACTTCTATAACTAACTTGTATTTTAGGTGCATTCAGCAAATTACCTAGGAATTGTTAAATGACGGAGATGTTACCTGTCCACACTAGTTGGTAGGAGTTTGAGGCTTCAGATATATGATGTTAAAGATGTTAATGTTTTAAACTATTAAATTAGTCTTTAATTCAGTTCACTAACATTAATCTGTAAGACTGATACATAATAATGTATTTAGATAGGAGGATCTACTGACTTGCTCACTGTAAGGGCTGTGTGAACATTGCTGTATTAAACACACATAGCCTCTGCCCTCCACTAGATGGTACTCTAACACAAGTGTTTGTTTATCTCAGCCTGGCCTTCCACCTGGACATGATGCAGTGGCTCCCCCCAGAGAAGAACTGGTAAGGATGGAGCATTTAATACAAATGACTTGACTGATATGGACTAGAATAACAAAGGAATACAAGTATGTCTATTTGATGTAAGTGCATATCAAATGGATATTGCAGGTTAAATCAAATTCTAATTTAAATTCAATCTTTATTACATAATCATTTTCAGATATTGATACATTCTGAATGCCACGATTCTCAACCATGTAAGATCAGTGGCCCAGAGCGTCCTTTTTTTTTCACTTTCAGCTGATTTAACTTGTCCGTGTCTTTGCTGTGATTGTGCGCTACGCCGTGAAATCAGCTGTGTGGTTGCGGAACATTGAGTCTGTTTTTTCATGATCTGATGACTTAAAGAAGTTTGTTTTTCATCTTTTCATCAACAATCTCCTTTCCCCTGGCTAATCAGATGATATTACACATTCCCCAGTGAGATCAAGTGTTAAAGGCGTCCAATTAGCAGCCAGTCACTTAGGCACCACACTGATGTACTGTGATGTTTGGGGAGTAAAAAGGTCTGTTTTAGCAGTCACAATGGTTTCATGGTTGCTTTAATCATGTTTAGCATAACACGTGTGTCTTTGTGGTCCTTAGTTTAGTGCATTGTTTTTCAGTCGGGGTCACAAGTTGTTCCGGGAAGACTTTGAATTAGTTTTTAAAAAGTCAGTTGTCACCAATAGAAAAAAGAATATATTGTATAAACAAACTTTTGTCAGTTATAGACTGTGTTTTAGTCACATGAGATGCCTGCAATAATCCTTGTGCCCAAAAAAAGCAAAAGAAAGTTTCCTTATTCATTCTTAAAGTTATATATACTGTAAAAGAATATTTTGATGTCATAGCAACTGGTAATACTTCACTGTTGCATTATTGTAGTAGTTTTACATAATCAGTGATAGACATAATATGACATATAAATATTTTTGATTCCCCCTTTATTTCGGGATATCTAGAGTAAAGTAGCTGAGGAAAAATGGCTCTGAAAAATGTTGAAAACCAGTTTCTTTTTCAGGTAGCCTGCTATGCACTCTGCAGTCCCTCATAAGTTGTTCCAAGTGGCGAATACACGCAAAGCCAGCAACATTTAATGACAATAAACATAAGTTCTTTTTCAATAATGTGTGAAGGAAAGTGTTCATAAGGCGTGCTCGGCCCAAGTGATGACAATGATTATAGCCGGGACTGTCTCACTGCGAAGTGGGATGGAATACATCACAGGTACATTCCCTGTCCTTGTATGGACACAGCATCCAGTTTAGGGGAGCGCTGTATTGTTCAGCCTACATGTCTCAATGTCATTCACCACCATTCACTCTTCATCCTCCCCCCATCATCCCTTCATGCCAAGGCTAATTTAATCCTGGGGTTATTGATTGTGGGAGCATTCTCCCAGGCTTTCTTTCAATTTACTTCAATTTCATCATCCCAGTGCGCTTCAAGACTGCCTCCTCAAAAAGGGAAGAAATTCTTGTTATGAGGGTCCTGATTCGAGACTGGTTGACAAGTCTCCCCCACCACCACCACCCTCACTTCCAACCCCTTTTCTCCTTTCTCTTTTTGATGAGCTGCTCTTTCCCAGTTAAGTGGATTATTACAGTAGGGATAATTCTTGTCACATGGCATTATTTGGATGAGGTGAATAATTGAAATTTGTGTCTGAAAGGATTTTATCTGGATGAGAGGAAAGGGAGTGCTGGCAGGGTTGGTAGGGGAGAGAGAGAGAGAGCGCACACACGTTTGTATAACATTTATGTGCACATGTGCATGTCAGACAAGCCAGTGTGTCAGGCTGGGGACACCAGTCATGTTAACAGGTTCTGACTCACCTCGCCCAGATCAGCAGGCCCTGGCACACTGCACGGCGTGGGCTCTCCTTTGTGGCAAGAGGGCCCAGCTCAGGGGCCAGTGCCACATCCTCTGCCACCATCCAGACCAGAGGGGCAGGTCTGGACCTGCAGTTGGAGAGCGAGTGTGTGTGTGTGTGTGTGTGTGTGTGAGTGAAAGTGTGTGTTCCATAGTTGACTGGTATACCAGTCGCTGCCAGCCGCTGCTGTTGCCTCTGGCGCTGCTCTTTGCTCGCTCTCACCCCGGCTTGCTTCGACTCCGTCTCTAACCCCCACCCCCTCCCACCTTCCATTCATCGCTGCCATGGCCATTACCCACCCCTGCCAGCCACTCTTGCCGGTGTCTCCCTAGTCTTTGTGCTCTCTCCCTGCAGTGACGCTCACCCCCTCGTCTCCTCCAATCACTCTGCCCACATTGCCTTCAAATTCCCCCAAACACATCACAACAGTAATTACATGTGTACGAATCCCTTTGATCACATGAGAAGAGAACAGGGTCAGATGTGAAACCAGAAAATACATTGACATAATAGTGTAGGAGTATATTGTGATGTTGTTAAAGTAAAGTAATTAAAATCTTCTAATTTATTTCTATTATATTAAGTCTGTTTGGCCATCATATCCATATTACTTTTACTAAATATATAAATAAAGATATCAATTAATTAGAATAATATATAAATATATAGTACTAAATAATTTTCTCAGAAACTGTTAATCTATGAATTGTTTTGTCTATAAAATGTCAGACAGTATTGAAAAATGCCAAGTTAAAAGTCTTCAAATTTCTTGTTCTGAGTCAGTACAAAAACAGTCATATTAGTAGCATGAAAAAAAAGGTATAACCGCTGCCAATCAAATAGAAACTTTTTCGCCAAATACGATTCTAATTCCTTGGGGTATCTCTGGTAGAATTAGGTCTGTCCTTTTGGTCACACTGCGACGTCACAGGCCCCAAGTGAAAAAGCATGTATTTGTGTGTGAGGATGCAACATACATAGTGTTAACAGTGTGTGTGTATGTGTTTAGGTTTGGGGGTTTTAGTACATCAGAGGGAGGGTGGTAATGGGAGGGGGAAAAGAATTGTAAGAAGAACATCCCCGGTCTCACAGCAACTTCAAAAGCTCCCCTTCCCCAGGATATTAAGCGACTGTGATGAAAAATTTAGCAAGCGTTAAATAAGCCGCTTTGAAGTGATCTGTTTTGGCTCAGCAGTCTCCAAATTTCCGTAGCTGCTCTGCAATAGCCACCGTACTATAGAGGGGGGCAAGGAACAGTGTGTTAAGTGCAGGAGTTGTGGGAGACCTGGCAGGTTGGCAGAGGATGTGCCGACAGTAATCGGTCCAGCCAGCGACATGCAGGCACTACCGCTGCTACTGTCCCCTTCTGTCTTTCTCTGGCTCTCTTTCTCCTCATTTCACCTCTCCCTCCCTGACGGATCTTCTGCTGAGCCCCACAAGTCTCAGGCAGGCAGATGTTCCTCATATGTTAGCTCTAAAAAGCGATTTTTTTTCCTTCACTTATGCGTGGGTGTAACACAAACGTAACACAGTGGTGATAGCAGGAAGTCAGAGGTTACTCTCGGGTCTTGACTCAGTTACGTTTTTGTCATTAATGACTTTCTGCATGGGACGTGTGTTCGTGGAAAGATATGTCCTTTTTAACACCAATCTGGGCTCCGTGTGTGCGTGTTCTTCACTGGATTATATGACTTGTGCAGTTTTCATGAAAGTCACAGACTGCAATACATTTGAAGTGATTTGAACCTTTTTACATTTCCAGCACCATAAAGCAAAAATAACAAGAAGTTAATCTCTTATTTGATAATTCATATTTCAATTCATTTCACATTCATCACTTTTAAGACCATTATTTTAATTTTTGAGGACTCCAGGTTTCAACATGCTCCAAATTAATTATTGGGGCAGAATAAGAAATGGGAGCCAGTAATGAGTCTGGTATGGTAACTCCATTCTGTCAAGAAACTAGGCTACCATTTAGTTAGTCAAGGGAACCTTCTCTGAGATTTTCCTTTTTTCCTCTTTGCTCATTACTTTAATTGTAATTGTAATCCTTTATTGGAGCTGTCTGCAGTAAAGGAGAGTTATGGTCCGAGTGGGGGCGCGAGCCATAGAGATATTTCATGATTATTGGAGAAGACGGTCACTAGGTGGCAGCCACTAGTTCGGCCTCGCTGTAATTACTGGGTGGGAAGTGATGGGGAGAAACTGTGTGTGTGTGTGTGTGTGTGTGTGTCTGTGTGCATGCAAGGGTGTGCTAAGAGAGATTTCTCAGATTCTAACGCGCTCTTTGAAAGAGAAAAGTCGAATAAATCTGATCACCTGGCATGTCAGTCAATAGATTCAGTATCCTGTCAAATTGACTGTAAACATGCTACACACTCCACAGACGCACAGAACAAAGGCGTGTGTGGCCAGCATCTATCTTCATATTTTCATGTTTAATTTGAAATAAGTCAACTTATTTTGAATGTTATCCAAGTGCTGTTTTTCACAGCGTGAGCTAATGCAGAGTGATGTAGGCCTGTGGTGTTGTATTTAGATTCCTGTGCCCATAGGTTTACATGAGAAATCTGCACACCACAGATTGTTTCAGTGGTCGTGGTGAAGTTTTCTCTTTGAAAAGCATAAAAGCTCAATTTTCTGTTTCTCAGCACACCACTCATTGTGCATCATGCGCTGTTTGTTTCGGTGGTTAATGATACAGGAAGGGCCCTCCATTTTATTGTTGCTGTGTTGCACTTTTTCTCCTCCTCGCCCAACCCGGCAGCTAGCCTCCTTAGAGGACTCTGTATGAATTCTCACTGTCATGTCCAAGGACGAGTGGCGCAGGGTCAGCTAATTGCTTTTATGATTATGATTTCACGTCAGATTTATCGTGCATGCTCGGAGCACATCTTCCAGGTCCTGCCGACGTTGCTGGCTCAGATGGGGAAAATGAGTTTACAGCTTCTGGCTGTGACTTCTTGTTTAAGTGCAGGTCACACTTTTTGACTCATTAGAGTTGAACGCAGTGGGTGAATCACACACGCTTTTCCTGTAAAAGCCTCTGTTTTCTATGTCAGTAACTGTACTTGTTTTTCTCATATTTGGCCACAAAAGAGAATTTCTTTACTTTGTCTTCAACATGTGCAAAAGTTTGGAGGTCATGAGTGAGGAATGACACAGACAAGGATTTTTGGTTTTTCTGTCGTTTGAACTTTTTATGAGCCATAAATCTCTCATCTTCGTTTCTGTTAGCAGATGAAATCATTACGCTTATTCCCCTCATAGTATGCCAGAATTATCAGTTGACTTCTTTTTGATGTTGGTGACTTTTTTTTCTGATGGTTCCTCCCACCTCTTTGAAAATGATGAGCACAGATGAGTCCAACCCATTTTATAAATTTTATTTATTTTGTGGTTTTCTGCCTCATGTGCTGAGCCGGACCCGATCTGTGTTGCCAACCCCGACAATAGCGCTTTTATCTTGGATTTTGATGAGAGCGTTGAAAATCCTTTAATTCACTGTAAAGTTCATAGCGAATGAAGAAGAAGCTGCTGTCACTGTATGTCAATAATACACATATTTTATGTAGATAGAGTTTTATGTCGTGACCCATGGCTCTTGATTTGTTGCAGTAATTTGACCTCGCTCTGACCTTCCTGGCTGCGCCGCAGTGTGACTAGTGACAGATGCAGCCTGGGAATATGGTTTGGATAGTTTTCCAATGCTCTGAAGAATGTTAAAGCTAGTTTTACGCAAAGTTCATTTTGGAGACACATGTAAAGTCTGTGATTAAGCCGAATTCAATAAACTTTAATGAATACTTAGGACTTTATTTGGAGGGTTTTCGTCTCAGCAAGTATATTAATGTAAACAGCATGGTAACAGAGCTGTAATTTCCTATTCTCCCACAATTTAGTGAACTGTCATAATATGTTTACTTAAGAAATGATAGAAATACGACACCAGTTTAATTACAGCGTAGTCATTTTGCCTCAATATACTTGGGAAAGTGGCCTTATTGAGCTGAGCTTCCTTTATACTCTCTATTCTGCTTTGTAATTACTTCAGCTTGATTTATCGTCTTTTCTTTGTGTTTATGGTTGTAAACTGCTCGAGTGAGTAACTTGGTCTGAGAGTGGCTTGTCTCCTTGCAGCGAGGCTGGAAATCTCCCGATGAATCTGAGATGTCTCCGCTGTCAAGACTGCTCACATCGCTCTCAGCCTCCAATGTCACTTTCAAGGCATAATTACACAAGTTGTGTTGATTAGTATGAGAAGCAATTACGCTGGCTTTCCGCCGCAAATGGAGAATGTGATGGCTCTTGATTGACAGGAAGCATCCTGGCTTTAATAAGTAAATGACTATGGTAATTCAGGTACTGAGACCCTTTGATTTGTCAGCATCTTTCTCATTTTTGTGATGTCCTCTGATTTTAATGAACATGAATTTGATTGAATCCCCCTCCATTTCCCCCCTGTCCCAGCACCCGTCTGTCTGTCTCTCTCTGACCTCTCACAAGGGAGCCATATGTTTTCAGAGCTATCCCAAACTATCTTGCCTGCCGATGCTGAATTATTTCTCTCTGAATGAATTCAGTGTGTAAAAATAAAAAATAAGACAGAAATGAACAACTTGCAATATTGGCACAATATTCAAAATGCTTTTTAACACATCATGCTTTCACAAGTGTGGAAATCAGAGGAAAAATTATTTGTAATTGACACTTTGGGGAACATTTTTTTCTCTTTTTATCTGCCTTCCCAGTAAGTTATTAGCTGTTAATTTGTCGGCAAGCTCCCCTACAGCGCCAGATATTTGTTCAAATGCTGGGATCCCCTCAGTGCATTTGTAACTACACTTCTGAAAATGCTGCCCTGTCTAATTATGTAATATAATACTGCCTTTTAGGCAAGTTTCTTTTAATTGAATAATATTAGTTCTAGCTATGGGTAAGCTATTGGAGGAGCAATACTTAAAATAGCTCTCTATGCTGTATAAAATACACAGTAGTCTAATTTAAAATGCAGATAGGGTCTCTCTCATTTCTTCTTTATTTATTTCATCTTCAGATCTTATAGAGCTAAAGCTTTTACACTGTTATCTGTGTATTTTAGATATTTGAATTAGAGCCAAACATTTGAATGCTGCTAAAAATTTGATTGGCCCAACACTCAGTCTCATATTTCTTTCTTTGTTAACCACAGTTGGCCTAATCAAGTAATTCCCTGTTTGTCTTAGTAACCCCCTATAGAGTCATACATGCATAAATATAATAAAATAATTTGCTCTTGCACTCCCTAGCCCAGCTGTAATTTATATGGATTGAATGAGTGCTGCATTGTGGAAAAGCACGAGTGGACCAAATGCTCGTTTGTCACCTCTAATAAATGTTGGAATGTAAATTATGAAGTTATGCTTCAGATGTAAATGCACTTTATTCCAGTCCTTTAATGTAAACAGCCCACTCCAATACATTAAGAGGGGGGGGGATTTGACTTGGAATTTTGACTGTTTTCACAATCAATAATAAACACAAAAGAGCCTAGATGGGGAACATTATAACATATCTGAAGTCGGGTTCATAAATTATTGCATGAAAGCAGGCTTGTACACCAAAAATGTAAATACATTAATGTTATTAATAATGTAGTGACTAATAGTTCTATCAAGACTGTAATAGCAGTTTAATGGAATATGACAGCAAGAATGTATTACACTTCTTACATTTAGACGGGACCTCACATGACATTTATCAGGGATTTCTGAAACAATTTTTTTGATTATTTTGTTAAGTTAATTGCTTCTTTTCCCCCCAACGTCTTCTCTGGGAGAGGGGCAAAAAACTGGTAATGGATATTAATTAATATGTGTCAGTTTTCGGGGTTTGATTAAAAATAATGAAAGCAAAATGCTAATGGGATTTCAGAGTTTCTCTGTGTGTGGCACCCTGAGATTGTGGCTTTATCTGACGAATCCGAAAAAAATAGATAGTGGGCTATTCTCTAGACTAAAATGAAAGTGACAGAATACAGAAACAGATAAATTATCTTAAAACCTGCAAAAATAGAGCACTTAAGTGGAAATATTGCACTCTAATTAGCCTAACTTTAGATGTGTGATACAGAGGTACATTGACAGGAAACTGTAAAGTTTTCAGTGTGTTATAATGAAAAGTTGAGCCCGGCTTACAATTCATCTCCTCTTCTCGGAATGACATCCTCACCTGCAGCGGAGTTTTATTTCTGAACGAAACAAACACTTGAATCATTTCTGACAAGTTGCTGTCTTGGCAAGTAGTTTTTCGGGCTACTGTGATGTGTTTCTAATATATGGGTGTTTGCCAGAAAGAGGATGTATGGACTTGTTTTTTCAAAAAGGTTACAAAGCCTATACATGTTTTTAAGCGTTTTGTGGCCTTTCATTTAAATTAGACATACCTCATGCCTCTTTATAGTTGCACTACACCACACTGATTATAGCGGGACGTCTACACCTTTATCCATAGTCCACTACAGTCAGCATGGAGAAACCTGTGCCAATCTTTGTGTCTGTATGCAGTCTTCAGCAGAAAGAGGACTTATAAAAGCTATTATTAAGGTGGAGCAGAAGTGTAGACCAGCAGTGAAACAGAGGTTGGCACAGTAAAAAAGCAACCATAGCCACTGGCACAACTGACAATTATCCAACACCTGGACTGGCTCCCCTCCCTGGTATGTGCGTCAAGACTGTCGACTTCTTGTTAATGCAGTGATTAACAGGAAGATTGCATTTGTTTTCCTGTGCAGCTCTCTTGGCAGCCGTACTTTGCTTTCTCTTTGATTAAAATAGTAGATGGATGGATGCATTATGGCTCTGTCATGAACTTCAAAAGAAAGGGTGAGAATGAGATGATAGAAACGGAATAAACTGAAGAAAGGCCGAGGCTTTTCTGTCATTTCCAGATTGTGTTTACTATGGAATTTGAGATTTTAAGAGTGGTGTTGGTGGCTTGCAGTCCGGTGGAAAGAACCAACACTCTTTGGTTGTTCCCAGATATGACTGTGTATCAGATTTTTGTATGTCTCATATTTTTCCCTGCTATTTACTGTCACTGTGTGACTTTCCTCCTGTCAGTCCCTGCTCACGTCTACAGGACTACGTCATGGTTTCCCCTCTTCGACACTATGTGGAAAGTAGTTTTAGGTATCATGGGGAAGTGAAGGGGCTTCATCAAATAGCCTGTACTTTTGAAATGCAGAGAGTGGCATTGTCATGTGTTTTCTGTGTCAAGGTCGACAGAAAATGTCAGAACAGGTGCGCGTCTGCTGCTGAGCTGCTTGCCAACTCAGCCCCTTTGCTGTAACACGCCACCCCGTGTGACATTATAGTGGTTCACTGTGGGTTGTCTCCTCTCCTCTTTCTTGTGGACGAGCCGGGTAAAACATGTATTTTTCCCTGTCACCACGTGAGTTGATGCAGAGTTCAGATGGGTGTTGACGCTTAAACTTTGACCACTGCCTCTCATGTAGTCACAGAAAGTATGGGTGCGTTGCAGGAATGACGTGCAACATTCCTTTTTGATTACTGCTTTTTTTTTTTTTTTCTTTCAGTTTTGGTGTTTTGAGACATAATTTTGATGGAGAGGGAAGCCTGTTTCTTTAGATAATATATATTGCCTTCTTAGGAAGAATACATTCTTTAGAAACACTGAATAAAAAAAATTTTATCATCTGAGATCCAAAGATAGAACCGAAATGTAAGAACACTGTACGTTATTCAAGGCAGATGGATAAAGTAGTATTGGACAAAGTGTACTGATTTACAGCACTCTATCGACTCATATAGTTACTTTCAATTTGCATTTGGCAAACATGTTGCAAAACCAGAAATTTCTGTTTCTTTCTTTTCAGAAGAGGTGGATTATGTTTAGGTGTGGCATGTATAAACCAAATGTCACACATGCGTTTGTCACTTTATGACATTATAACCAGTGAAATCTCCAGCGTGTAGCCTCACTGGTTCAGAAAGGTTGAAACGAAGAATTATTATTCGATCTGACGAGCTGTCGTGTTTGTATCCTCTCTGGCATCGGGTTAAATGAGAAGAAAGAGAACTGCTACTTCTG
Source organism: Morone saxatilis (assembly GCF_004916995.1). Taxonomy (NCBI): domain Eukaryota; kingdom Metazoa; phylum Chordata; class Actinopteri; family Moronidae; genus Morone; species Morone saxatilis. Next base: position 10,624,944 of record NW_023339707.1, read on the forward strand.
TGACCCTGATGAGTGTTGTTTTCTGATGCTGTCAGCACCACACTCTTTTTATGCTTATCCTGCTCTCGAGGTTAAATTCTTACTGGCAGTTGGAAGCCTCCAGAAACGGAGAATTAGCCAACATTTTTCTTTGTCACTTAGTGTGATCAGGAACAGACTCTGCCCGCTCTCTTTCTCCAAAACCAAAACGAAGGTCTACTGCCTTAAGTTTCCTCCCTCATTTGATGGTGATTTCACTCTGACTTATCTGCCGCTGTAGATGTGTGGCCCATTGTCTTGGCAAGTGTGTCTAAATGTTTCTGACAGGTCTCAGGGAAAGACAGGCCGCAAGGGTAAACTGCCAGGCTTTTCCTCCCCCACTTTGACTCCACCCGTACCACCCCTGACCAGTAGATGGCGATGTTAATCTTCTCTGGCTCCGCTCCTTCCTCGATGCATCTCCCCTAACACCATCCTTCTCCTCTCCTTCTCTCTGTGGCACTCGCTGAGGAAAAGAGGGGTCTCACCCCGTGTGGAGGGTCATGCCACCAATTCCTGGCCCCCTTTGAAGACCATGAAATTGCTGATCCAAGACGCACCATTAGTGCATTCAGCCTATTGACTGGAGAAGGGTTGACGCGTGATTATAATGTCACTGGAATGTCACAATCTGTCTGGTTGTCTTTGTGAGCATACTCTCATCCGGTGGCACAGTGTACCCAAGAAGGAATAATTTGATCAATAAAAGGACACCTCTCTCTCTATTGTCGCTGGCTTCTCTATTCTAGTTTTATTAGTCAATTTGGCAGGCTGGCAGGACTGCACACAAAACTGATGCCAAGTCGCTGCATCCTCACCCCAGCTCTCTGCTTTATTTGCCTATCGCAGTGGTTCACTTGAAGTCGCTTAGCTGTGTATGTATTGCAGGGTGGGTGCTGGCTCAGTGAGAGGAGCAGTTTGGATCAACAGAGGAGGATAGGCTTGTCACTGTAAGTTGCTCGTGACGGAGGCGGCTCTTCTTGTGACACCACAACACAACTTCTGTGGTGTGTCGCTTGGACACAAGCTTCACGTTGTTTGCTGCTGGTGCCGCTTGCGTTTTGCCTCAATCAACTAATTGAATGTGAAAGGCTTGCGGGCCTTGGTGATATGAAGGACAACACACAGAGCAGTGGCAGTTTTAAGAAAAGCCGTTGTGTTTTGCTTATGTGACTGCAGCCGGTTGCGTCCCCCACTTCTGTTCACGGAAGAACTTTCAACTGATTCATGCAGATGAGTTTATTGATGCTTAAAACTTTTACTGATCTGAGTGCAGTTTTTGTTCAATTTTAATTTTTGTACACAATTATGTTTTAAGATCAGTGGACTTTAAGTGTGTAGTTTGTCATGTTTTTTGGGAAATTTCAAGCGAGCAACCAATTTTTTTTTTTCAGATTTTTTATTACTCTTTTAAAAAAACACTTCTCCTAATGTGTGCATAAGCAACTTTATAACCACATTTGTAGTACATACCATTGTGTTTGGTAATTGGGTTACTTATAATAAAAGGCAAATGGAGCTGATTACCACAAAATGCTGTCATTGACATTCAGCTTTCATTACAGGTTTTGTTCATTTCAAAAATGGTACAGAATTACTTTTTTGAATTAAAATAATCTAAATATGTAATTTTCAATGTTACGAAAAATTTAAGTGAGCAAGAAAAGGCCAGTGACCAAAGTCTATATAGTTTTATATTTTTGAAAATATATTCTTACATTCAATAACACATTTTTTGACAAAACTTTTCATTCGTAACACATTTCGAAACCAAATTATAACCACATTTTTTTAGCACATTCCACTGGTCTAAAGTCGCAATCGTGAGCAGTCTCACATGCGTCCCCATACTGAAAAGCACATGGAGCTGCTTGTCACAGAATGTCATCATTGACTGTAAAAGAAAGGGAAAAAAAGAAAAAGAAAAGCTTCGAATTACAGGAAAGAGGCACTGCATTAAAGAACAAAGGAGATCGATGGCAGTACATTAAATTTTATGCGAATGAAAAAAAAAATCAACTAATTAAAATTGATTACTCCTGCTTTGTAAATGTGTTTCTGAATTAAATTATTGTATGAAAACATTTTGACCAATCGAGGAGCTGAGGAAGTATCCATTACTGGATTGCAGCTGAGAAGGGGCTGGAATGTTTTGTGGTGGCTAAGTAGTTTGTTGTGCTCCACTGCAACTCCCCTCTTGCACCCCCACTGCTAAAGTGCCATGGGTTAATCTCTGATGACCCTCATCTCTCAGAGCAGCTCCAGACTCATGGTTTGGGCCTTTTACCTGAATTAAAAGGAATTTGTGGGCTATATAAGTATTTTTGTCCAAAGTGGGTGAAAGTGAGGTGTCACTGACGGAGTCGCTGCTCTTTAGTCATTGGGACTCTCGGGGCTCTCAGGGCCCCGCTGGGGACGTCCTTATCTAAACAGTCATCTGTCTCGCTAGTTAAGCAAGGGCAACCCCAGGCAGCAGAACTGACAGTTACACATTAAGAAATGTCAGACTTGGCTTTACACTGTATCTCTCAAGCTAGTTTTGAATAGGCTGGATGCTATATATTTCTCCCCAGGTTTAGATCTCACAAGAATAAAAGAAATGCGTCACTTTGTTGCTGCTTCATCTTATTTTTGAAACTCTGTACTGTTAGCATGAACCACTGTTCCCTCACGCTGCACCAAAGTGCTTTTGTTTTTTTAATCCTGTTTATCCAGATCTTAAGAGAGGGCTGAATAATTTTTTGAAACCAGAACCTGTAAAAACACATCACACTTGTCTCTATTTTTTATTTTCATCTCATAACTTAAATTTACAATATGAAGGAAGTGAAGCAATTGCATGACATCATCATGCAGACCCAGTACACTGAGCCATAAAATATGTGACCACAGTTTTGAAATATCATTTTACACCATAGTAAGAATTGCTTTCTGTTTCTCCAGAAGAGAATTGGGGGGGGCAAGTTTTCTTTGTCATTGATGGCCTTAGTGCAACTTTTAAGACTGTATTATCTGTCTTTATCTGTACTCTGCACAGTTTTTACAGTTTGATGATGTCCTCGCTGCATCAAACGTACTTTAGCCCCTTCTTACCGCTGAACCTACTCAACTTTTCCATGTTTGTGATGACAGAGCTCTGATAGGGAAATGCTACTGAATGGAAAGTTTGGTCTGTACATGCAGTGGTCTTGAAAAAAGCCTGATTTCCGTCCACCAACCCCCACCCCTTTACAAAAATTGCATAATGCGCTTTTGATGTCATGATTGTAGCCTTGCCCATGGCTCTAAAGCTGACACTGATACTGCGCTGTATGTTATTTTTAAACCTTTGCAAAGACACTGTCAATGAAGTTTTCCATGACCCTTTTTCATCTATTGAAATGTTGAGTCTGACCTTTAAATTTCAAAAGTTACGATCATTCGATAAACACTGACCACAGAGAGAGCATAAGACATAGAAACCAACCCACTGTATTTACTCTTTTACATACTGTACCATTTTAACAGATGGTTTAAACTAGCACATAGTTTTCCAGGAGAAGAAGAAGAAGAAGAAAAAAAGCCCACGTTTCACCTCTGTTCCTTTATCAGATTAAAGTAAAGTTTCGGTAGTGGTTTATTGTCTCACATTGTCGCTTCTCTGAAAAGTCGCCCAAAAGAGAAGACGGCAAGACATGAAAAAGTTATTTTCAAACAGTCATTGTCAGAGTGGCTCAGCTCGCCAGCAGGGCCATTGAAGGTCCTGCAGTGTCTGAGCCAGTGTGGATGTGGAGGTTAGCTCAATGATCTGGTCTGCTCCTCACTTCCTGATGTCTCTCAGGGTCAATAATTCCCTATTGCTCCTCCCATGAGACCCTGCTTCCTCCACTAAAGGTCACATTAAGGTGGGAAAGATGTCACGATTAGAAGGGCATTTAAAGCTGCTCTTTTAAAAAGATTAAAAAGCACTGTTGGCCACATCAAGCAGTCAGGCGACTAAAGGAAACACAATAATTGCATTAAAACTTTATTCCTTTCTGGCAGGGCTCTGGTATCAGAAAGGTATTGGGTTAAGTCATTTAAGACAGCCACCCCTGATAGCAAATCATCCATGAAAGCACCAAATTAATATAGAGCTTCATTTTTCGCCGTCTCTCACTTTCTCTCGCTTTTGGTCCTCCAAACGTGTGTTTGGGGGGGAAATTTGAGACTAGCCTAACACAATTTTTGTTCATGTCTATCAGACTGTTATTATATCAGGGGCACTTCTCCACAAATGTACAGGCCAGGGCAATTTGGAATGAATTGATTCACACTGAGACTGAATCCTATACTTGCTAATGATTTCCTTTTAGCCCCTCCATTGCACCCCTCCACCCAACTTCTAGTTCTATCATGCCCTCTGAATGTCTTCATTGTTGCAGACAAAAAGTGTACTTATACCTTTTTGAGGAATAAATGTCATGGATTAAGAAGTTGCTAAGTGCATGGGGCAATTTATTTTTCTTTAAAAAACTGATTCCGAAAAATGCTCATAGATAAACAACATGCAGTCAACCTTTTTAAGAAGGGAAATTCACCGTTGCAAACACTGCATTCTAACCTTATAACACCTTCAGTTTATAGTAGTTGTTAGTTTACTCGTGGTTTGGGTTGGCCCGAATAATTAAAACTGAAAACAAGAATCTTGAATCGTTTCTATTCATCTGTTGTGGTTCAAATGTTGTTCTCCAGTTTATTTTAAATGATGAAACTTACTGTAACTTCTAAAACTGAAACCAGTCAAGAGAAATGATTGTAGGACATACAATGCATTGCTGTTTCAGTATAGAAAGTCTGAATTTCCCAACTGCTCAAATCCTGAAACCCAATAATGCACAACTGCAAAATATCCATAGGTCTTACTGTATATAGTTAAGTGTTATTACTAGTTAGAGCAAAAATATACAACTGGTTACATGGGTTCCCTCAGGCGTCCAACCATGCGGTTCGAACATAATTGTATTTTGTCCTCATTTCTTACAATTCAAGGTATCACAATTGTAATTTTCTGACAAGTGCAGTGCAAAGTCTTGTCCAATTCAAACTCAATAACAATGCTGTAATCTTGTCCGTTCATCAACTTCACTCTCTTTAAGTGTGTTGGTTAATGTTATCTCTTCCTATGATTGAGTTTTTGCCTCTTTTTCGGCTTTACCTGACACTCTATTGGTTATCCAGTTTGTAAAGATTATTGCTCTTAACATGGAGCACTTTGGTGCATTAGCAGTCAAAGCTTTACTCAAGCGTTACAAAAAAGCCTGATTGTTTTTTTAACCAAAAATGTTAAACTAGTTTTTAAAAAGGAAGGACATTGACCTAATTTCTCTTTAAGTTATTTATACTGCCCAACCAAATGTGCCTTGTACTGTTATCCATCTTACCCCCCTAAAAGCTCAGTTGTGTGCTACCCAACACTATAACTGGGATGATCCATAAGTCAATAACAAGACAAGACTGAAACCTGTGCAATGTGGTTATAATTGATTCAGATGTCTGGGTGGAACTTGTGCAAAGCATCTATGTCATCTGCTAAGAAGTGCACTTTTCCTCTCCCTGAAGATCTACCACTACACTTTTAACCAAATGGACATTTGCCTCATTAGTGTGCCGCTGAGCTAGCTGCGGTCCTTTCTAAGATGTCATACTTATGCCTATTAACATTGACACAATTTTGTGTCAGTGTTGTGCTATTAAAATTTTAAGGCAATGTAAACAAGATTTGCTCATTCAGCATATCTTTCCTCTGGTTAGATCATTACCTCTCACGGGGCCTACATCACTCTGTTATTTACTGGAATAAATATTAGAATATTAGATTTTAGATTTTTGCATGGGTGTGTATGCAGTGAGGTCGGCCTGCATCTCATCGTGCAACTAATGTGGTATGTGTCGATGTGTTTTGTGTGTCCTTATTGAAAATCAATAAAAAACATTGTTTAAAAAAAAAAAAAACTATACTAATCGAAATGACTGATGATGATGAAGATGAAAAAGATGATGACGATGACGACAGCCACAATCAAGAAAAAATCGAAGGACGACGGGACCAAAACAAAATGGTGCTTTGAAATTAATTTGAATCTGCAAAGTTATTCAATAAATGGAATATGAAGTACAATGTAGTGGAGTTATTTTTTTAAATAAAGTCCAGGGTCGTCTGCATAAAAGTTTAACTTAAAAACACTATCAGATATCTGAAAAAAACTCATCTGCGCATCAGATCTGTTACAGCACAGACTGCAGGTAGATGAACACCTGTTTTAAAACTCTGCTCAGTGTTTCACAGTCTGATAAACTCAGATTTCATCTTGTGAAACAACACAGGAGCTATTTTCAGTCTGGACCTGTTTGAACCAGTTTATCTCCCGTTTTGCTTCAGTTCCTCTGCTCTCCTCGCTGCTGCTCCGGCATCGTGCAGGTACGCTCATGTTTCAGGAGGTTCATCTCAGTTCATACACATCACCAAAAGTGTCCTGAGATAACTTCTGTTATGGGTGCTACACAAATTCAATGATTTGAATCAATCATCATCAATGTTACTCAGTCACAGCTGAACAAACAAAGCTTCTGTCTTTAGGACATTAAACCCTCACTGTTTGTTTTGTCTCTCTGTGCCTTCCGGGTATGGAGGACCACGAGTGTCACAGCATTCGATTAATTGATAACCAACTGTACTATAACAATATGCATAAATACATGTGTAATAAATGTGATTCAATATTTTATAGTTTAATGGGAAATAAAAAGAGGAATTATAAAAAATTTACATTTCTATCAATAGTTCAAATTAGAAAGCAATTTACAAAAACAACATAATCTAGTTAGGAAGCTCAAAGTAAAACTTGGCTTTTATTTTAGAAATAAATTTTTACTTTTAATGGCAAGAAAATACTTTTTACGGCGCTTTGATTCAGAGAACTATACATCTCTTTGTTTCATTACAAAGTCCCTCATTCACCATCGCATTCTTCATGATTTTGTGAGTTGGACATCACTGACCACTTTTATGACACGCAGCAAAGGGCCACAGGTGGGATTCAAACTCTGGGTCGCTGCAGCAAGGGCTCAGCCTTGGTGACGCCCCAGCAGTGTGTTCAACGTCTATATTGTTATATTTCTGTTTTTATAGGATGACTAAAAGTTGTTGGCTCGCCACCTTCAGATTATTTCTGTCTGAAGAGTACTGTACGTGTTACTGTAATCACAATACTTTTAATGTAACTAATTACATTTTCAAATTTAATTACACAATTATAATCACTGACACTTAAATGAGCTTGTTACTGCAAGTAGTGACGACTGCAGACAAACGCAGCTCATCCCAGACAGCGCAGTCCATTCATCAATTATTATTGAATAACTAATGACTGTACAGTACTGAATCCTCCTGTCTCCCAAGGTTACTTTCACCAGTAACTAATTACTTATATCAGTAATTAATTTACCTTTTAAAGAAGTGTACCATCATAGATTCTGCTTATCTGTCCGATTCTTTGTCAGTTCCCTTATTGATTAATGATCAATTATCTGCGTGTAAACAGGAGGCCAACACAGATTTTTAGTAACAACTGTTGTATTTGAGTTTGAGTTTCTTCCTGAAACGTTTGGACCGATTCATCCTCCATCATGCCGTCTGGTTTCCAGCAACAGACAAGAGTTTAATGTCATTGTTATGTTAGACGGTCAGAAAAAGCTGCCGCCGTTGATAGAGGAATTGATAAGCTTGTATGACTCCAGTGGATCGGACAGTCTGGAACTGGTTCCCTGTTCCCAGTCACTGAGTGCTGGTTTTACAACAGGTCGGAGCAAGAACTTGTCCTGAAAACTACAACAAGAGCTGAGATAAGGAGATAAGTTTCTATTTCTGCTCTTTGCAGTCAAACATCAGATCAGATGGAGGATAAGAGAACAGACAGATGAGGGTGAAAGAAAAACAATCTGAGTTGATCCAGACTGTTCAGGACCTGGAACATTCCCAAGATTCAATCTGTTTTCACTTTTACAAACCTTTACATCTCGTACTGTCTGTGCTGTATGGTCCCGTATGGTCTGTTATACAGATAGAACATTGTTACCGGCTGTGGTAAGCAGCTAACAGAGCTAACTCTGGAAAAGCACCGTCTACTGACCATCCGTCAAAGCTCTATGGATGTATTGATTATTAAGACCTACGTTTCTAAACATCCAGGAGATGAAGCGGTGTAGTGGTGCGCGGGTTAGAGAGCAGATCCTCTCCGACCGACTCTCCAACCGGCTGTGAGATGAATGAGCTGCACTTGGCAGAGGACACTTAAAGGCCTGAAATCTCCAACAATAACAAACCGTCAGCCACACAGATGCATGCTGGGAGCAGCTGAGAGCCAAGGTGTCAGAATGATTCTGTCTTCCATCAGGAAATGTTTAAAAAACAGGAAATGAGAAACAGAAGAAATCTCTGTTTTCTTTCAGATCCTCCGCTGATTTAACCGACGCTGCCATCTTTCCTGAACCTTAAAACCAGATCATTATATTACTATGTATTGTATCTTTATGGATGATGTTGAT
>NW_023339707.1:10633626-10644202 GCF_004916995.1 Morone saxatilis
TGAAAATCAATAAAAAACATTGTTAAAAAAAAAAGAATATTAGATTTTAGTGTGTTTATTATGTCTGGTTTCTGCCTTTACCACAAGTAGTCTTGTTGGCTCTTTTACTTGAGCAGTAAGAGCTTTGCCAAGAGCGGGATGATTTTGTCTTGTTATCAAAGGGATATTTTCTCTGTGTTTTGACTTTATCTTTTGGCCCAGAACATCAGTTGGGGTTTTCACCATGCAAATGGTTTAATCTGCTTGTCACAATGAAGGTTCCGGGTGACTGACTTTAATAAGCCCTCAGCATATAGAGATACAGGAAATTCCATAGCCCTTGCGTAACCCTTATGTACATCAAGGTCACGGTAGTGTCACAGTAAAATGGTAGATTAGTGTCTAAATAAATTGTGGCAGCATCTCTTGGGATGAATCTGGTACATTTTGATAAAATGTACTATTGAAGTATAATTACTGTATTTATTCTTACAGTAGCCATACAATATAGTGTAATTCTGCAGCATCTGTAGATTGTGTATTTCCACGTGTGTATCTAATTAAAATAAAAGTTATTAAGTTGCTTTTGAGCTTACTGATATTCTTCTAAAGAAAATGAAGTTCAATGAAGTTGCTGTGCTGTGATCTCCTGCTGTACTCTGTGTTTGTCACAGAAATCTAGTTCCTTACACAGCTTCCCCACCACACCTACCCCTTGGACAAGTTTAAACTGCAATTCTTTTGGATTGAAACGGGTTCATAGTATATGCAATGCATTACCCAAAACGAATTACCACTGGCAGGGCGCTCAATCACTTTGTATCTTTCAACACTAAGAGAAAAGAAGAGTAATCAAAACCTTTCAACCTATTAGAGGGATGACTTTTACAATTGAATCACGGGGACCACAGGTGCGATAATAAGTCATCTAAACCTCCCCTCCAGTGTGTTTCCCCTTTCTCTGTGTTCTTACATATTTATCTATTTTAGGAGGCGCCACTTCATGGCGCCCACTTCAAATTTATGTTTTAATGCCATTTGAGGAAGATTTTTTTTCTCCCTCCAATTCTTGGAAATGCATACTGGGGTGGAAAATTAAGGTGCATCTCGAAGGAAAACATAATAGAATCGATGAACGCTGTGCACTTAAAACTACTGATGTTCTGATGCTATTTAACGTTCTAGTGCATTAACGTTTCAAGTCATTACAACATTCAGGCTGGGTGATTTGATCATGGCAGGTTTTTAACTGGAAGAATTACAGAAGTTTTCAGCCTAGGATTCTCAAGTTATTAGATACAAATGATCACCTCTGCATTAAGTATAGATTTTCTTCCACTGCGCACTTAAGACTGGAAGTTTGTCTTTAAGAGGGTAATAGCAAATTAAGCTCCATACTCCATTTGTCCAGCACTCTTGATGGGCTAATTTTATAACTGCTGATTTGGTCATTCCCCACATTTAGCTGGAAAGTGGTCAGGTGGTCTTTCCTCCTCACTGCTGGGTGTGGGGGCTCAGAAGCAACTATCAAATGGAATCCATTTATGTTTTTTTTTTTTGTCTGGATTCATAACAAACCTTTTTCTTAAAGAAAGTCTAGACTGTTGTTTATACTGTTAAAAGCATCACTTTCCTGCTGACCATATCTTCTTCCTCTCACATTATCTAATTATGAGGAATTAAATCACATTTGTCTCTTCCCAGATTACCACTGCTGTAAAATTTCTGCAGAACCCAAAAGTACGCCAGAGTCCCTTGGCCACCAGAAAAGCATTCTTGAAGAAAAAAGGTAAGAGAATATCTCTGGTTTGCTCTTGAATTATGTTGAATGCAAAGCAGGTAGCCTTTAAAAATACAATATATATCTAACAGAAAATTGTATTAACTTCATAATCCATGTGTTTGTTTACAAAATGTGGTACGCCAGAGATGCACATACTGTGTCATGGTTTTTTTTTGGGTAAGATTGGTCTATAAGGGTCAAAGGTTGTGGCCGTAACTCGTTGCCCTGGGGGGCCTAACAGGGGTCGATTTAGCTTCAGAGTGCATGATTCAGGCCCTGTGAATAAATGACACACCAGTTGGGATGCTCCTTTGGGTTCAGGAAAATTAATATTGACAAACTCCCTCTGCATTTTCAATGGAATTATCAATATTGCCTTCCAGCATTTTAACCCTTTTACTTAATTTAACTGTTATCGTAAATTTGAGGCATGACACAGGGAGGTTTTCTATGCAGGGATGGTGTAAATGTTTGCTGGCTCTTCAGTTTCTTTGCAATTCATTGAGATTATTTCTGACACATGGTAGAATATTGTTTGTGCAATAAAAACTTGCAAAAAGCTTTATTACTCTGAACTCATTTAAGTCGGTTCAATATAATGCGGCGGTGGAAATGTGCAGTGTTACGGCATGTATTTCTTACAGTAAGCCTATGGTGGCTGAGCAATGGCAATATGTACAGAGAGAGTATGTGGCTTTACCTCAGATAAACTCTTTGTGGTGAGTTTTTTTTTAATTTATTTCAGTTGTGTGCAGAACAGTCCCGTACTTAGGAGACTGTACCTCTGCAGTGCTGGGGGACTTTGCCTGCAGCATTAGAGTAGCCAAACAGTGAAAAGTGAGCCTAAAAGCTCCATGACAGGGGAAGGTAACCTGAAACCAAATCCATGGTTGCCGGCTGTTACTACACACATCTCATGTGGCTCTAATGACTCTTGATATCTTTTGAAATTTCTTTGTCTTTGTGTCTCATTATTGACAACTAAGGCATGTTCATAATCTACTGTTGGTTATCTCAAATGTAATAAGGCCTCATCAATACCAAAATGATGTCATACTTCGCCGCATTTTCTTCTAACTTTCTGCTTTGTTGCAAACTCCTCGGAGCTCCGCTATCCAAAATGGTTTGCTCTTACTGCACTTTAAGTCTATGAAATATGTATGACGCTTTAATGCAGATTTATTTTGGAAAGTCGGTTCCACTGTAGATCTAAACAAGAACCCTTGATTTGCATAAGGACATTGATCTCAGGGAGAGAGAGGGTAAAGATGAGAGAAAATAGAGCAATGAAACACTAAGAACAAAGTACGTTTGAGTAGCACTCTGCAGTACTCGTAGGATAACTCTCGTAACCTGTATTGTATAGTCATACAACAGTGAACGTGGAACTTCTTTACATTCATACTAGAGCTTCCCTGTATTGTTTCGGGAAAGTGCTTTACTATAACCCTGTACGTTCTCTTGTTCTTTCTATTCCACTTTAACACACTAATTCTTAGAGCAGTAATTGCAAATGTTTATGTTATAGGAAATTGTCAGGAAACGGCTATTTTAACATCCACCATGAACATTTATATTGTAATTATCTAACGGTCTCATTTAGTAACCTGCTAATCTAAGATGAAAGGTAGGCGTATACATTTCTTGAAACGATAAATCGTGAGTCACATTTATATCGTCATACAGTGTTTCTTATATAACTGGGCCTTTTCTTTTTTGGCAGATTTAAATGAAATGAATTCCCCCTGCCCTTATTTGTGGTGTTGCAACAGTTCGAGTTTTCTGTTACAGTCAGAGTAAATTATATATATATATTCAGATTTGCATTTCAGTTTTATGTTTTCAAAAGTATACAAAGTATATGTCTGGTGTAAGTTTCTTGACAAGGGTTCCATGTTGAAATGATAATTTTTCCTACATAAAAATGTTCATATGTTAATTTAGAACAGAAAGAAAATATGATCTGTAGTGATTCTTGCCAATTGGTTCCTTCCTTTTCTGTCTCACTTGAGCCATAGTAGACTTTTGCATCGACACAGCAGCAGGCCAATACTTAGTTCCTCTATTTCTGTAACCAGCATGTATTGTCCTCTCAACCTTTTGACCTAGAAACTCAATCATCCTCCTCCTCCCACAGTCACCACAGCAAATGTGTCAGTCTTAATTTCTAATACAGTTTAATGTCATATTTATGTAAATACTTCTGGATTTTACTCTATATTAACAGCCAGAAATGTCAAAGCACACATAAAATGAAACAATACCATCTCCCGGTAGAGTGGAATTTAAATTGGATTCCTCTTGCTGCCAGTACTTACGCTGGACAGCTGATGAAGGGGAAAATAGGGCCCACTTTGATTGCATGTTGCAGAATCTTTACACAATAATCTCGCTCGTGCATATTATTTCCCTGCACATTTGTGCCCTAATCTGCATTGAAGGATGCCTCTCTGGTTACATCTCCTTTTTTCCAAAGAGATCCTAATAGTGTGGTTTATTTCAATATTCATTGAAAAATATAATTTTCTGTTTTCCTTCAACTGTCAATTTCAGGGTATGAATTGGCAATTATGCAGTCCAATATTTCTAGCTGCCCTTCTTGAGTCCTTGTTGAATATACTGGCTGAAATATTGAAACTTTGTCACTTAGATGTAATATAAATCAAGATTTGAACCCAGAGATGCTTTTTCTTTCTTTTGCAGGGGAGTGGGGAAATGAATTGCATTTAAACTGTCTTGCAGCCATCTTGAAGCAATTTTGTTTCACTTGTTCCTTGCCAAGATCAAGTAAATTTTATTGTGTTTGACTGAAATATAATGTGCGACAGTCTCATCTAGTAAATTGTGCCATCTATGTCCTCTACAATTAACAGATGTAACAACTAAAGAGCATTTGGCCTCATTTTGGCACCACCATTTAGCCCAGACAATTAGCAGTTACACACATAATTACCAAAAAAATCAAATTCTCAGGACAAAGTCAACAACATTTTCCAGCTTTCAGCATGTCACTTTGACCGTGGCCCCTAAACTGACATCACTCAGCCGCTCCCAGATTACCAGCTTCAGTGCAGTTTGTTTGGGAAAGTAAAGCATAGAGAGTACACATACATTATTGCATTACAGGTAAATTCAGCATGTGAAACAGGCACAGTACATTCTCTGTCAGTGAGACATAAATGATGGCTTGACTTATTTCTTTTTTATACCTTCCCAGTTGTTATTGAGTTGAATAAATAATGCTAATAGATTTCACCCTGAGTAGAGGGCCAGTGATCGAGGGTCACAGGGAACACAGGTAGGCTGTTGGTCTATTACCATACCTGCTATGAAGGTAAGGGTAAGGATAAGGTTCATCATCCCGATATTAATAGGATGCTGTTTGTAAGTGGGGTTATGTGACTCACCTCTCGGACAAAAATGACAATGACCAAGGCCTGCATAGAAGGTAAAGGGATTGATGTGGTTATAAATTACTCCACGGCGCCACCTAGCCTAGGCCTTGCCTACTTTGTCATCAGTACAAGGCGATAAAGCAGGGAAATGAGAGGAGAGTCCCCTTTTTTAATACATAAATGAATACTGTATGAGAGTGGTCATTATTTAGGGCATGCTATTTTCAAGCAGTTGTACTGAACCAAATGACATGTAGAATCTCTCTCGCCAGCACAGCATGAGAAACAGGTTGAAGTTGTACTCGACTTCTTAATAACCCATTGACCTCCATCTATTTATGACCCCTGCCATGCAATTTTTTTTCTAAATACGATATTCAAAATGTAAGTAATTTTCACTCAAGGGCAACTTCATAATTCATGCTTTGGAGGACAGTGAAAAAGGCATTCACCTTTTACCACCCAAAATATTTTAGTAAGCAATTTTTATAATTGGCTGTCCGGCCTAGGTGCTGACCCATAAAGTCCAGAAGTGCCAGAATTGGAGAAATGGATTTAATGTAAGAGCCTTGCTGCCTCTTTGCCCTTAAAAAATACCCAGAGAATATGAGGCACTGAAAATAGAGCTGTAAATAACCTGACGAGCAATGGGTTTTCCTTTAAATAAATACCGATCAGGTTTATGTTGAAAGACAATAGAAAACGTAGCCCAGATATGCAGTTTACAGTATTTATAGCTGTAATATCGAGGTGCCAGCACCGTAATTTCATGCCCCAATGAGAATGGCAAGGTCAAAGCAAATGCTTTGGCTGAGCATCTGCTAATACGGTGACTCATAAACAGGCACTGCGTGTATCAGGTGCACCAAATAATACAGTATAATGAAATACAGAATAGCTTTCCATTATTGTTCTTTTTTATGGTGTCGTCATTAGGTGTAATTTATGTCTTAAAAAATTCATCTCCCCACAGGTCGATCTGAAATGGGGGTCCAGGGGTCATTCCACAGGTTTTGGAACCCGTAATATATTTCACAATCCCTTTTTTGTCTTTTCCTTTTATATGTAAAACTCACTTTCACCTTGTTCCCTTTTCTTTTGGATCTAAGAGCTCTTTCATTTGCTGTTGTCTTCACCTCAACAATAAACAGATCAGAGCATACAACACGACTTAGCAAGCTATAATTTGACTAGAAAACTGGTTTAGGAATTTCCATGTATTTTATTTTAATGCATGGTAAAAAAAAAACCAACAACCTTTCATTTGCTGCATAAACAACATCAAAGATGTAAACAGCCATTAAGATGTACATACATTAGGCTTGATAGCAGCCTAAATGTGGGTTATTTAAAAAAGACTTTACATTTCAAGGTGAAAGGAAAAACCTGAAGTATGTTTTTATTTCTCCTCATTCGGTGAAACTGAGATCCTAGCATGTCTCATTCAATAGTCTGCCACCATGTAGTCTGCTGTGGTCAGATGAATCAGGAGTCCAGGGACACATTATTGCTTATTTGACAGTGCAGTCTGACTGCACAAACTCAGCACATGGCGCTCACCACTTCCTGGCACTCAGGACCTGCTGTAGACTACAGGCCGGCCAATATTTGCCTTCAATTATTCAACAATTTTCATGGCCATTTGAAATCCCCGGAGCATTTAAATAGGTGACGGGAGGGACCTCTCTTGGCGTAAGCTGTGTGGTAGATTATCAAATGATTTCTTTATTCTTTTGGGCTGCTGATACATGGATAGGTTAAAGTGGGATTTCTGATCAAGGTGTTCAACCTGTTATTCAGATCTGACTCAAAATTAAGTCGCTTAAACAGGTATTCAAATGGGAGAAATCATTGATTAAAAGATTTTGGTTATATCTTATCCATATTAAGAAATTGACATTTCTGCTTCAGATGTCTAAACAGTTTCTACTATTAATACTCCAGATACATGTTGATATATGCTTCTCTTGTCAAGACCACCGTGGAGGTCAGTACCAGAAATACTAGGATCTGTTTCAGTGCAGTTACTATTAATGAAAATGTGGAGGCATCTCTTAAAAGACTGCAACTGAACCCTTTCCAATTGCTTGATTTCTCTCTAAGGATGGAGAAAGCTTATTCTGAGCTTGTGTAAATTCTCTAAATCCTAAGGGAACATTACAAGTAAAAGGCTCTCTTGCAAAGGGAATTTTCTGTCAATAAGCAAGCAAAATGGCTAAAGGAAGTAATGGTATGATGTTAGTGAGAGACACTCTGTTAGGCTACAAAGAGCAATACTCAACATAATAATATGGATTTTGCAAGGTAAACCATGCTCATCAACATATAAGAACTCATACATACCATTTTTGGTTCTTTGTTTTCAGCTTTTTTCCGATTCCTAATCGTTTGGCCATAAATTGGTTAATGTTGTTTATTAATGTAGTTCATCGAAAGTTGTAATTATTTTCCTTTGTTTAGACTAAGATGCTCATTAAAAGATGAAACCCACAGCAATGGCAGCATATGGCGCCTGAAATAAAATCCTTTCTTGCCACAAAAGGAGATGTTCATATTAGATTTTTTTTTCTCCTCCCTTCTGATTCTCCATCAGGGAGCCCTTTGCAATTTAATCATCACTAAAATCATTAAAAAGATCTGAAGATTAAATTATATTGGCATTTGCAAAATTATGTAATACATTTACATTACAATGAAGAAATTAAAATAATGCATTTTCGCTGTCTGGGGTGTATGAAATCTCCACATGGGAAATATAACTGGAGAAGTGGACAGACTCTTATTTTCTTTGCCTTTGGTGGCAGTTAATAGGCTAGCAGAGTTTCAGATTTCATTGTGTGAACCTTTTCACACCATCTTCTTGTGATGGATGTCCCTGAAACAGAAACTCTCCGTGGAATTTTTGAATTATGAAATGAAAATGCATTTTTGAGAAGAGGGTAGGTAAAATTGAATTGAGATTTGACATACTTTCTCTAAATTGTACTTAAAAGATTTGTGGGGAGATTGGGAAGTATTTAAGCATATATTATGATAGCCAAGGAGCCATTAACATGCAGTCACAAAACCCCCTCTGAATGTCTTAAAGGTGTGTGTCTTGATTCCAGGGCTGACGGACGAGGAGGTAGAATTGGCCATCCAGCGCTCTGGCAGCACAGAAGAAGTCCTGCCTCTGAGCCCTGTGGGGCCCCCACATCCACTCCATGCAACTCAGCTGGTTCCTGCACCACACAGTGAGTGCACACATCCTTTTCGCCCCTTTGATACCTGGTGCATATACATGATATTAATATTTATGTGCACTGTCTCACCTGAAAAAAAGAGTTTGTCGAGTCTAATTTAAAAGTTAGATCCTTGTCCGTGTTTGCTGTTAGAGATCTTCCCTCTTGTTTTTCTTAATTTAAACTCACTAAACAGGATTATCCTTACCTCACCAAATACGGATCTTCATAAAATGTTACACACATGCGGTATTTGCCTTGATTGTGAATTCAGATACAGGGAATATGACATTGCACAGCAGAAGCTCAGTCTCTTGTCATTCTGCTTCCAGGGGTTCCACCCTGGCAAGACCCCACACTGCAACCTGTATCTTTATTACCTCAGGAGGTTATGAGTGCTGTCCACTGATTTACCAATGCAGAATGAAGTCCGCGTAATGCTTAACCCATATGACAATGATTCCAGATGTATTCCACCCTCATTTATTACCACACTGTCCTTGACTCCCCTGGCATCTCATGTTTTGTAATGAAAGTGATGTTGATGGGATGGCCATGTAGTTAGGGAGACTCGTGGCTCTCCGTCCATAGTGGGGGGTTTTATATCAAAACGGCTATAAGGGAGCTGCATAATGAGGTGAGAGCGGGGAGTCTTGTATGGGGGGTCATGCTGAAAAGAGGGGGCTACCTCCCTTTGATGTCCTTGTTATGGGGACGGTGCACGGGGACCCGCATCCATCTCTGTCGAAGTAATGGATACTCTGATCTCTATTTCCACGCGGTAGAAGGACAGGAAGGCCTCCACTGAACCCAATAAATTTGAGAGGAGATTGGAAAAACGGGGGATGGAGACCACAGTTCCACAGCTTAAGTGACCAAATAAAAAAAGGAAGATGGCAGAGTGGAAGTGGTAGAGGAAAAGGGAGAGACAGAGGAAGAATGAAAGGTCCTAACGGGGGGGAAAAGAGCAAGTGAAGACCCCTGGTGATGCAGTGAGGCTTGTTCAGGGTCAACCACCTATCCCAAGGACTCCCAGGCCTTTCAGAAGCACAGTATTCTGGGATAGGTGACAGTCTATCGCAGCTATAATGTTGATGAAGACCCAAATTTATGTGGTTACCATATGGATGCTGGAGAATGATTCAAAAATTTCGATACAAAAGGTTACAGGTTCATCCCTGAATGCGGCAGCAGCGATGAAACGTGCCCTTGAGTGAGGAGAATAAAATAGCATTCACCTTGAAAATATACCATATAGTCCAATGTGACAGCGGGTCTCTCATTTTATTTGCATGTCAAATCACACAAGTGGTAAGGCACAAGATCAATCTGGTTTACTTACTTCAAGCCAGTAAACATGTACCACATAACCCATTAGATGAAATCAGACCTGTAATAGAATATCAATGGTGTACTTTAGTGGCCTAGCCTCTAATAATTTCCTATTCATTTGGGCCCCATCAGAGGAAATAAAAGAAAAACTTATACAGTATATTTCCTTCAGACCTGTTTGTTTAGTGACATTTTCAGTTGAATGCCTCTCTTATGTGGGGAATTTCCACTTTGACAGACAGTTGGCCTACCAAGATGACAGCTTGCACAATGACACACTTTCACATTATCTGTCATTCAGCAAGACAGTCAACTTCTACACACACACAAACACACACATGCACTTACCTTTTCAGTCGTTTAAAGGTTTATATGCAGACACTGTATTTGGCCCCTCCCCAAAAATAAGTGGAAGACAAGGGTGAGCTTTCTGGAAGAGCAGGATAGAGAATGCTTGTTTGCTCTGTGGACTTACCCTTTGTCGTTTATACTATTTGCTTAAACAGATAAATAGATCAAATAGATATGATTATATAGTGATTGTAACATCCCAAATAGATAAATTGCATTGCATCGCATTGTGCTCATTAAGTGTACACGTACATTTCTAAAACGTTGTACAGTTTCTTTTTCTTAAAGGACCACAGCAGCGGTTTTGCATTTACTAAATTTACTACAAACTGTGTATGCTTAACAACACATCTGCTAATTCTGCAAACCATGTTGCTGAATGAATTAATATATTTTAGAGCCCGACCGATAAAGGACTTTTAAGGCAGATACCGATACAGATATTGGTGATTTAAAAATCCGATAGTCCGATATATCGGCCGATATCCGATAGTCCTTTGAACAAAAACACAATA
>NW_023339707.1:10644302-10648561 GCF_004916995.1 Morone saxatilis
AAGATCTAGAAATTATTTTAAATTTACCGATACCGGTAGTTTGTAAAATGCCTAATATCGGCCGATAATATCGGCCCGCCGATAAATCGGTCGGGCTCTAATGTATTTTGTATTGTGTTAGCTTCCATTCATTTCTATACAGTAAATCAATTAGCCCACTCTTAAAACCTGCTTATCAACTACAACAAATTTACATTATCACAGTGAGGTAATGCAGTGCATACTTTTTATACCAATCTGCATCTAAACTGTGCAACCACACAAAGATTATGTAACACTGACAAACAAACGGATTCATGGACTACACAACTCACAGGTTTCAAGAGCCAGCTTATGGATTTCTATGCCTTGCTTTTAATTAATGGAAAACAATGACTGCCTGGAATGGTAGAAAAAGTACATTGAAAATCTATCAAGCATTCAAAAATACTCAGCAAAAATGTTGTGTATTTGATATGTTGATGATTTAATACCCTGGTATGGTTCTTTAGGTTTTATGTCCCAGTATGTTCACAGGTTAATGTACTTAATGTGCCAGTGCTAGAAGCAGTGTCTCCAGCAAGTATTTCAACCACATTATCAGTCTCCAAATCAGTATTTTACTGTGTTCAAGTGATTTATCCTTTTCCAGGTCCAACAGGCTACAGATGGAGAGACTACGGTGCCCTGACCATCCTTATGGTGGGCATGGCCTTTGGCTTTCATCAGCTTTACAAAGTAAGTTACACCCTGTTTCTCTCCATGTTTCCTCACTGACTTTGTTTTCATAGTTAATGTTTCTCTAAAATTTGTTATACTCATTATACTTTGCATCCTAAGATCTGTCAGTACTGCTTCTCCCTGATATTACATTTAAATTGGTGGGCTTAGCAAGTACATCAGTTTATGATGAATTATGGTGCTAGAAAAGAAGGCGCCTCTGCAGTATGCAACATCACTCTGGTCTTGTTATTAAAGCAACCCTGCTTTACGTCAAAGCATGATCTCATTTGAACCCCTTCTTTTTAACTTCTCCTTTCCTCCTCCTTTCAGATATATTTTTTTTCCTTTAAAAAATATAGTTGCTAACACAGCACACAACCATTTTTTTGACGTCCCACCTTCTAAAAATAATCACCCTGGGTTTTATCGGGCTTAGCAGCCCTTGAACATGAGCTCATGAGGCCCCTTGTCCCCGGTGACATTAATCCCATAGTGGTTGTTAGTAGTAGTCTGAGTGGCATGTGGAAGCCATTACTCTCGTTTTAGAGGAGGACAGGAGCTCCAGCAGTAGTTCTTGGCCTAGATGACAGGCCGTTCTCCTCTATGTGTGCATGAGAGAGAAAGGGAGCGCGTATCATGTACATGCATATGCCTACCTGACCCTGTCTACCTTTTGTAATGCTGTACATGCACATTCAGGGTCTCCTGTCCCTTATTCCTTTGTCCCTGTGGTCTATCACTGATGAAAACACACACTATACCAGTCCACTGTTTCTTTCATGCAGCAGGGTTTGCCAGCCACTGGTCGTCTGGGAGGTGGGATTCCCTGGCGGGACGGCACAGGTTGCTGTCATGTCACTGGAGCGTAGCGCCAGTCGCACCATATGTCCAGGCTTCTGCCCATACTTTATTTATGTTATGGTGCACCTTGTAAACACCACACTCCCAGCAACCCACTTATTAATTACCACGTGTTGACACTCATTTAATCTTTTTCTCTAAAAAGTGTTTATTACTTGCGCTGGTGTGGCTTCTTGCCACCTGAGCTGGAGAGAAAACCTGGCTCGGGCAGCAGATAGCTGCAGACCGGCTGCCACAGATTAAGTGATCCTTATTCAGCCTTAAAACCAAAAACAAATAAATTATGATTTTGAATGCAGTTGAGTGGTGCCGTCCAGGGTCACATGGACATTGATTTTATTTGGTGAGCTTGCACTCCACGCATACATGTAAGGGATTCAGTGAGATGCTCACAAGCTGCGCATCTGGTTAACACTCACACTGAATAACAAATGTCCTTATTTGGCTGTCAGACATACATATCATTTTGGTAAAGTTCTGTTTATTCAGTGGCAGAGAGACAATAAACAACATCACATTGTTTTGGGTTTTGGACTATTTTCATTGTTCACCACCATGTTTTTCCCAGTAGGCCTCTCGCTTTTTACTGTCTCTTTCTGGGTTTCATTCATTTATATTGCTGGAAATATGTTTTAGGGCTGCAACCACTTACTTTTATTGTAGATGAGTTTGATTATTTTTATATATTTACAAATTGTTTCTCAGAACCCAAATTTGCAACTTCATATTTCCTTTTTAAAGAGTCTAAAAGATAATCCAAGATATTTAATATACAATGATATAAAATAGAAAAAAGCAACAAATATAGAACTATATTTAACATTTATGTTTGATAACCTAACTTAAATGACTAATTGATTATGAAAATTGTTGATTGACTTTTAAATCTACTGATTTTTTAACACAACACAAGTTTTTCTTTGCTTCAAAAATGCATGCGCCTAATCAGGCCGTTTAGACAATGAGACACTTGTCCAATAAAACAATGCATTTGACCCTCCACCGCCAAGTCTAGGTGGCCCTGTCTTTTCCTCATCTTTCTGCCCCTTCTCACCAGAGAAGTGTAATATTGTGCCATGCTTTTAATTGCAGAAATACATCCTTCCCCTCATTATGGGCAGCCGAGAGGACAAGAAGCATCTGCAGAGGATGGAGAGCAACATTGCGGCAATGAGTGGCACGCTGACACAGACAGGTGAAGATTAATATCTTCATCACTTTCTCCCTCCTTAACATTTTCCCTCATTTATCTGTCGCCAAAATCGGGGGGCCCCGCACGTTTTTAACAAATGACGCTGCTGTCATTTCGCTTTAATTTGAAATTGCTTGTTTACTGTCAGGCTCGGGCTCAATTAATTACGTTTCGCTGAAAAGCTCTTAACCTCGGAATATTAATGAGGAGTTGGGAAATGACAACTTTTCTCCCCCACCCCCCGCCCATCCTCTCTCACTCCCCCCTTCCATCCATCTCCCCCTGCACCAACCTCACCCCCATCCAAACCTCCACCGCCATCATCATCATCCACCCTCCTCCCCGTAGGTGGCAAGAAAGTTCATTTTAATTTTCTGTGCATGTATGTGTATTTGCGCGTGAGTGTGCAGGATGTGCGTGCGGCATGGCACTGTGTGGCGTCTGGGCTCAGCACTGGCCCTAGTGTGATTAAGTGCACGGTGACAGGTGCGGCTCCCATGTTGGACAGGTGAGGAATCTCAACCTGGCTGTCAGGCATGGAGAGAGAGAAGCAGGGAGAGAGATGCTTTCCTAGCTCTTTGTCAGTATAATTAAAAATCCAGGGAGGCGTAAATGAGAGAGGCACTCTGAGAAAGTTTGGTCTCGTTAGCAGTAGCGTTGAACTGGAGTATGTTTTCACCTGAAAGGTACCAATCCCTATTAGAGAGAGATGGCCCAACAGAAATAAAGGAAATGACAGTTAAAAAAAAACAGAGCTTCAGTAGCATATTTCATAATTTAGGTCCTTGTTTAACTCTTTTGTTTGAATTATGAGTTGTTAATTCAAAATGTGTATTTTAATCAAATGAATTTGTATGAGTATTTGCCCCTGTCTGCAGGAGATATCAAAAAAGGTCAAAACTTTATGCCATAAACTTTACGATTATTGTGTTACTTAAGCAAACTGTGTGAGCTACCATCATGCCTGTGGTTATTGGGGTTGATATTTAAAGAGACAAAGAGGAGCCAAAACAAATGTTTTCTTCACAGGCTGCACTCTTAAGTTGAGTCATGAATACAACCGTTTCAGTTTAAATACAAGCATCCTTTGTTTGATTGTCCTTTCGTCTCCAAATTAAAACAAATGAAGTGTTTGAGTTTACAGCACCTGTCACGGACCCACATAGTGTAGATGAAAATATGGCTGTTATCATTTTATCCAGTCACACCCATGCTATTGTTTTCTGGCTGGCTAAGGTAGGTGGAGGACAGCAACTGTGTGAGATCGCGTGTGAGGCCTGCCACCCGGAATCTGAATAACAAATATATGCTCTTTTATGGTCATTTTCTCCCAACTATGCAAACACATTTCCTCTGGCTATTTCACTGCCCATTCTTGCTCTACTTATCACTTTTTGGAGATTTGCCAGCTTACAAACCCTGTTTTGTTTGTCGGTGGAGACAGGATTTTACAGTAAAAGTCCTCCTGTGTTATGCAGCGAGTAGGTGAGACTCCAGTGGGGGG
>NW_023339707.1:10648714-10656314 GCF_004916995.1 Morone saxatilis
CTTTCCCTTTCCCTCTCGCTCCCTCTCTCCTCGCTGCACTGAGTAATAGCGACCAACTGCCTCGCTGCTGCCAATTGCTTGAACCCCCTTTTGTTAAAGTTCATGTATTTCTCTAGTGCCGGGCGCAATGAGGTGATGTATCCTTTTGAATGGGGACCACATTAGTCTCTCTCGCCAGCCCCAGCTCGAGAGTAGGGGCCTTGACTCCCATTATGATTTGCCTACAACTTCACACAGACAATTAATGAATGGATCTTGGAACTACTTCAGCGCACCCAGGCTGTAATGGAATTGTGCGGCTGTTTGGGCACTCTTTGTCGGTGGGAGCCATATTGGTGACCAGCTGGCCATTAAAGACAGAGACAGGCCTGGACATATGTAGTGTACATTATATCGAGGTATTTACTGAATAATTTACTGAATACACAATGTGCACCCTCCTCACAGCAGCTGCAAGCCTCACACATCATCTTGTCTCCAATTCTCTCTCTTTCACACACACACTCACACACACATATTGCCACTACAGCCTCCTTCTGATTCATGCCTGGCCAAAGTCATTGACTTCATTATTCTTGGCTTCATATCTGTGATAACTGGGGATAAGAAGTTAAGCATTTTTGTCAAGTGTCTGAACAGTACAAAGGAGTCAACTTTGTGGAGAGACATGAAAAGACTCGGACTGTTTGGCTGAAGTGGCTGAAAAAGTGGTGCCAGTGGTAATTCAGGAGGCACAGCATCACAGGCTGGCAGACTGACCCACACATCTGGATAAGCTGTTTTGTGGCGAGGTGGAATCAGAGACTAATAGGGCAGCTCTTGGTTTAGCATGCACACCCTGTCATATAGTAGTAACACCTTTTTTTTTTTCAAGCAGGGATGGCCGTGCTAATTTAGTTTTATTAGAGTCTTCAGAAAGGCTGGTCACACTCTAGATCACAAACCGACTAACAAACTCAAACTGTTTGCACAATGGTCTTTGGCCCCGACCAACGATCCTGCTCCAACTCGTATCCCGTAGGATTCTGCGAGCATGAAAAGATCAAACGTTTCAGCACCCCACCTATATTGATACAACTCCACCCATTTAAACACAGGTGTCGCTACAAGATATTAGCTTCTTTGAAAGATCAAATATTTTGTCTGTGTTGGTTTTTTTCAAAAGAAGCACAGCCTTCAAGCCGGGCTCTGTCTTTTGTCCTGGCCCGGGTTAATGTGAGAGGAGGGTTCTTTACATCCCGTCCAGCCGGCTGCAGCTCAGGCTTTTAACCATTGGCCTGACAACCTCAGCAGTGGACCGCCACAATATCTGTTGATGTTAATCCTATTAGGCTTGATTTAACACTTTACACGCCCATGATTTATATGAATGTTTATTGGTTTTCTGTAATATAATCAGCTCGGGGAAACTTAATGCATTGTTTGGTAATACACGCGTGACTGGAAGCAGGGGGCAACAAACTGTGCCCGGTGTTATTTGAAATCATACACCCTCGTCCAACACCAACACTTGAACTAATTCAATCTTCAAAGTCAATGGAAAAAGAACAATATTTATTAGGATTAGGAGGGACATTTTGTCTGGCAGCCTCCTCCCAAATGAGAGCCTTGTTTTTTCCTTTGTTGATCGTTTGAGGATTTAAGATGCATTAGAAGGCAGTGTCTGGGTGGATAATGGAAGGTTAGAGACTGTTATTTGATTTAAGTTCAGGCACTAGAGATTAATATCTCCATCCTATGTGCCTCCCCCCCTTCACACCCTCTACCCCCAGCACCTCGGACCAAAAAGCTGCGACTAAAGTTACCGTGTATTAGCTGTGATTACAATTCTTAGAGGACAGCTTTGATCAGTGTGACACAAGTTGAGTCTCATCAGTTCTGTCATCGTCTCTGGAAAGAAAATGTTCAGTTCTGTGGCACCTAAACACCCTTAACAGACAGTCTGACTTCCTTTTTTATGTTTGTTTGAACTGTGCTGAATTTAGTGTCTGTTATTCTGCTTGTTTTCACAGTCAGCCAGCTGCAGCAGACCCTGGCCTCCGTGCAGGAGCTCCTGATCCAGCAGCAACAGAGGATCCAGGAGCTCTCTCAGGAACTGGCTGCAGCAGAGGTAGATACCACCTCATCAGAAACACAGCACCCTTCACTTACCAAATAATTTGCTAGAATATCAGGGCAAAAATTCTTTCTTTTAGGCATCACCTTTCACTGGTTTTACTCGTCAAACACAAGAGTTTAGCAGCTTTTATTGTAATTTAGTTAAAGCAGATATTGGCACATTGGAGATAAAATTTGGTTTATCAAGTCACACCTGTTTGTTTGAAAACACCATCTAACTTATTCATTTCACTAAATGACATCTTTGCGTAATTATATATTTACTGCAAACTAACAACAATGAGATGAAACAACTTTACAAAGCCGGCAATAAGTGCGTCTTTGCTGCAGATTGAACATGAAAGTTATGGGCTGCACCTTTAAGGTCTGTTACGTATGATTGATGTTTTTGAGGAAAGCTAGACAGGCAGTAACTCTGAAATTACAGAAGAGCTCAGTAAATGTAAAGTTGCAGGTTGAAATCTCCAGATTGATGAGGAGAGAGAAAAGGTTTCTCGAGGCCTCTGTTGCGCTGCCTGAGTCATAACTACCCAAGACGGACAGTCTTATTATACTGTATATCATCAGAACACAAGCTGCAAAAAAGTATGGTGCATCTCATCATGGGACCATAATCTTTAACCATATTGTCGTTCCTCTTCGCCTTGATTTTTATAGACAGTGTTCATAATCTACTCAGAATTGTAAGTGTTTAGGTGAATCGGACTGAGTGATTGTTCTAAAAACTTATGTGCAGGGATGAAATGTTGCTTGCTTTTTATAACGGTGCTCGTAAATCGCTTTATGATCTCTGGGCTCTAAAAAAGTGCCTTGGAAGAGACAATCTTAGACAATGTTTTATGTCCACAGCTTGTTAAGCACATGGGTGTTTCACTGTAGCATCTGGATATCGCAGGAAAACATATGCGGACACATCTGCTTCGGCACAAACGAGGAAGAAAAATATGAATCTCTTCCCTGGACGAGGTTCATCAAAACCTTACAAGTAATAGCTCATTTTGTGCTGTTTCAAGTTCTCAGCGGCACAGTCTCTCTGAGCGGTGTCAAAGGCAAATCAGTTTGTGAGTACATGGGAGCGATGATCTGATTTGATCCCATGTTGAACAGAACTGTCTAAGGTTTTCTGTCAGGCAGGCTGTAGGCCCACTTTAAACAATGAGCTCCCTCCCGCTTAAAAGGACAAGGGATGTTTTTTCTTTTCAGTCGTCATCTCCAAATCACAGATTGGATTAAAAAGTGTCTACTTCATTTGCTATGAGTGCCTTGTTGGACAGCGGTAGTGTATAAAAAGTATAATTCACATCAAAACACCCATTAAACAAATCATAAACTCTGCTTTATAGCTATAGTGTTGATCTTAAATTTTCCCTGCGAGTCGGCACAAGGCCCTCTGTTGTCTCAGGCCATGGGGGAAATTGGGAAATTGTTTTCAGGTCCGGGATGTGTGATGGGAAACACATGTTGGAGCTGGTGAGCTACTTATCATTCACCGTTTGCGGCGTTCTGGGTTTGCCTCACCACGCCGCTCGAAGTGCGCCATGCTTAGCAATTATACCTCTCAACGCGGAAATGTGCCTTTAACCCGAAACACATGGAGACTTCTGTTTCCTCAGCTGCTAAGTAAACATTTCTCGTAGTTTGGAAACCACTCAATTGCGGAGTGCGTTTACTGTCCCCAAACTGGGGACCTCATTATGGAAGTGAGTTTAGACCGACTGACTCATGTCCACACACACGCACATACAACACACACACACAACACAGAGCACATGCTTATGCTGCACATTTTCAGACTTCAGAGCCTGAGACAGTTCCTCTCTTTTTCACTATTTTCTCAGTTATCATGACTTAAAAGACATGCTGCTGTATTCTACCCAAGGAGAATACAGTTAAGGATAGATTTGCCTTAGGATGATTCATCCCTGATGTTAAATAGCCAAGTCTATTTCTGCTCCATTATCATTACAAATCTGCCTGTTAACTGTGTTTGCTCTGCTGTCTCAACTCACTGATCGTTCTCTTTATTAGTGGATACTACATAGAAGATTAGAAACCGCCTCCTTGCTTGTGGGAGACGAACTGCCAGTGGGAAAGTGCATAAATAGAGTGAAATCAATTGCACTGTACCAGTGTTTCCACTCAAAAACACTCCTCTGGGGACTTCCTTTTGAAACTAATTCCATCATAAATATACATGCGTTACACGAAAACACACTGTCTGCCGGCGGAGTAACTGTGAATTAATTTGCCTTCAGACACTCTTAAACAAGGCTTGTTAAAGATCTTATCTTGTTGCTAATGGTCCACAGGCATTTATCTTCATTTAGCCAGATGCGTTGCCGTCCTTGGGTGCTGCTAGAGTTGATAGTATTTTTTTTTCTTTGCTTGTAATATATATTTCTCTTTTTTTCTTGAAGCACTTAGTTAACCAGCAGAAAGAGGCCGACCCCTATCACACCCAGGCACCCACCCGAGACATATTAGTTACAAGGCTTTATAACTAGTTAAAGGAAATACTATGTGCAGTATTTACACAGTAAAAAAAGACACATCCAGCCAGCACAATGGTGGTTGATAATGTAATCTGTGGCTAATCACTCATTGGTTGATTTGTGAGAGTTATTTTGGTTTTGGTTGGTTGATTTTGTTGGTTGTTTGCTCGTGCATGATGCTTTTTGCGATGTGCAGTGGGGAATTATGTTCTCCACTGTTTAGGCCACACAGAGCCTTTAGAGCCCTGCACCTGTACACCAGGAAGTATGATAAGTCAAACACCACAGGAAAGAGAAGAGAAATGCACACTCATAACTGGCAGTCTTTTAACTTTAAAATGTATGATTCACTTTTGCACATATTGCCTTCTTCAGGGTAAAATTGTCACATGCAGTCTACAGGACAGGTGGCTCAAATGAATGAGATAACAGGGCAATAAACAGAATAACAGTTTATAAGTGTGAGTAGGTGAGAGTGTAGGTAGCATGCATGCAGCTTAACATCACATGTCCACATCCCAGGAACCAACAAATACAATAGTCTACTAGAGAATACAAAATGCATTTAGTCACACATGCACATGCAATATTTAAGGTTCAGGTAAAATAAAAGATTGTGTAATTAGTTAATAAAGAATCAGTAAAAATGTGTGTAATATAAAAACACTACAAGGATTTATATAAAATGAGTTATACATATGTATATATGTTATTGCATACCAGTCATAACAGCATGCATAAATCTCACATGGAAAATATTAAAGTCAAGAACAGTAGCAAAAAACAAGAATCTTAAGTGACTGAACTGTTGTGCTATATATATTTACAGACCTGGCAGCATTTTCAGGATGATGCTTTTGTAATCAAAGCTGCTAAATCATTCAAGTTAAATATTTTGATCAGCAGTTTGTTAAAACATCACATCTTACACACGCATGTGGTCTATTGGATATGTGTCAGCACTTCAGGTGGGGCTTTTAAAGTCAGCGGTGTTTCTTTCAATCGCTCCAGTCACTGATACCCCTCCACTCAGCCTCCACCCAAGCAGCTAGTGCACTTAACACAAGGTTCTTACACAGTGTGTGTGTATACACACTCACATAATGTATCTCAAAGCTGAAATTCAGTCCTGGCTCAACATTTAATTAGGTTTCTTCAGACTTAATAAGACATATGTCAGTGGTAGTGTTGTGTGACAAGTCTTGATGTGAGATATTGTATGGCGCTGCTCTGTAGTTAATGCACATTATGTATGTAGCTGGTGGTTAACAATTCTATTCTAAAACCTTTTTTATCATGTCAAGTTAAATAAGTATATGGAAAACCTCACATTTCACTTATTTGGGTGCAATTTGCATTTTTCTTTAGTTAATTCTCTGCCTTGGAAGTCTTTTAGCTCAGCCCATACAGCAATTAATTTTTTTCGATGTAAAATGAGAGAGAAGCAGAATCCAGCCTTATTATACGGGTGCCTTGGGGAGGCGAGGGATTAAGATGGTTCTAATGAGGTGACGGCTGTAATAAGAGTGTCTTCAGCCGGCCTCCAATGCACCACCTCTAAAACACGGCTCCTTATCAGAGAGGTTTAGGAGTCGATAAGAGCCAAAAAAAAAAAACCTTCTTCCCCTCCTCGCCTCCTTTTCTGTCTCCCTTAACTTCTCCTCCTCTGCCTCCCTCCTTCCACTGTAAATGAGTCTGATCCCTTTCAGATGTGATTCAATTAATTTCTCTTAGATTTAATTACAAGTAAAAGAGTCCAAGTTATCCCTCTCCCCTCGATAGGGGGTCCACGTTTCCTAACAAGCTTCCTCTGGTGAGTCAGGAGAGTCTTAATTACAGTTTTTACTTTTCTTTTATCACACTTTTTTCCCTTGTCTTCTCTCTCTCCTCCCTCTGGTCTCATCACTCTATCCTTCTGCTCTCGCACATGTTTGTGCTTCTTATGTCGGGAATAAGACTGTGAATGGGAAGCAATTACGTACACCACTGGTTTCCAACCTTTTTTGGCTTGAGACCCTTTATAGCTAAGCAATGCCTTGTCATGACGCCTCATTACAGATTTGTCTATAAGCAGTTCAACTACTGATGTTCTGAGGAGGAGGTCCGTGGTATTTCAGAAGAAAAATGCAAGGATTTGAGAAGTCCAAAAATAAACACAATGTTGTGTAGCATAGATGTTTTTTCTTTTTTTCTCTTATCTTTTTATATCTTTTAAATCTCACAACCCCTCAGATTTATCTTGTTTATCCATGTTGGGCCTTTAAGGTCTTCCCCATCTGAGGGACTGTAAGATTTTTATTAATTTCGCAGAGACCCAAAAGTTTTTGCAGCAGTCGCAGTCCAGTTTTATCATTACATTTGACTGTTACCATGTGATGTGTTGTTTTTTTTTTTTCTCTCAGCCTTTATCAAAACTTGTCATTTTATAGCTCCCTCTGTCAAAGTCCTGCCTATTCCTAAAAAAGTGCTGCAGAGACAGATTTTTGGCAACAATTTGCCATTCAAATACCCTGTAGCAGTTCATGCCGCACCAGTGTGTGCGATAACGCGCCTTTGATAAAAGACAAAAAGAACAAAACAAACTGCTAAGCTATGGTCTGCCTTCATGAATGTGGCCATTGTTCAAGATAAAGTCATTATCCAAAACACTGGACACTGCCCTAATCTTTTCTAGATAGTATGGAAAATTATGTAAAAACAGCATGATTCACGCTCACTGGACTTTCTGAGCAGCTGAGGCCATAAAGGTGACTGTAGTAGGATTGTTTGTCCTCCTTTCTGTCGTCACCAGCAGTAGGCAGTTGTGAGGTTGTTATGGTGACGGATGACCTGGCTACACAAAAACATGTGGCTTTCTGCATTTGCATTTGCCATATTTGTTTACCTTGTACCCTATGTACTTTTTTTTTAAACAAAGCTTTTTTATTATTTCACATTGTTGAGACTAAGCATTGAGGAACTGTTGAAAGGCGTATATTGACTTTGTGCTG
>NW_023339707.1:10656330-10666078 GCF_004916995.1 Morone saxatilis
ACAGTTGTTGTGTGTGTCTCTCACTTGTTTTTTTCCTATAGGCATCGTCTTCAACCAGCCGCATCCTGGACAACCAAACAGTTGGAGACCTGAAGGCTGAGATCGTCTCTTTGAAGGGCTTACTGCTCAGCAGGTAACAAAGTCCCCAGACCCCCATCACATGAAACAGTTCAGATGTGTGTGTGTTTGCTTAAGGGTGGACAGCTCACTGTTTTCATGCACTTTTGAGTTCATGGATGCAGTCCATTTGAACCCTTTTTACAATGGTAAACAGGAATAAAACACCACCAACTAGATATGTCATTTACTCAAACATCACATGTTCACGTTGGCCATGTTTTATTTACACCTCACATTAAAATACGAATACTAGCTGACATTAAAAATAATATGATACCATGTAACAAGATAAAACACTGAGTATGAATTTGCATTATCTCTAAGCCTGTCACCGTGGCTGAAGGCTCATTTTGCCCAGTATGTTTTAGAGCCATTTTAAGATTTTGAAGCATAATATCATAAATCGCAATTATTTTGGCCAGGATAATCGTGACATTAGACTTTCATATACTCTTATAACTGTTCCACATAATGTCGTGTTGCTCTTTAAAATTGCTTGCATTAATTGCACTTGTTTCATCTATTTTTATTGGTTTGCACATATCACAAAGACATTAAACACTTAATTCATATGTCAGAAGGGCCACAAATGTCAAGAAGCATGTTCTTGAGTTTTTTATTTCAGATAAATCAGATGATACAAGGTGGTAGAAACACTACTAGTTTTGTCCACTGGGGCCTCCAGAATCAACACAACAGTTCCTTGTTGCTGCTTTTAGAGCTTCTGGAGTTTAGATCTAACAAACAATTACATATAGTAACTACAACAACAACGAACAACCATTCATGCAATCACCTACCTACTTCTACAGTACAGTACTGCTATAGATGGCCTGAAAGTTTGTGTTTGTGTATGAATAAATAAAATAAACACATACTGTCACATTGCTCTTCCAAATTACTTGCACACTTAAACATAATCATCAATCTCAAATATGTTTAATCTCACAGGCACTAGAGGTTATAATACTGATTGCACCATTTCTTTTACTTCGCAACTTGCCTCGGCCGATTAGCATACTGCAGGCATCAGCTGTTCTTATGTGTTTTGATGCTTTTATTGGTAAGCAAGATAACCACATGTGCATAATTGCTCTGATTCAACATTCAGTTTTTCTCATTTTATGAGAGCAAAATATCCATGACCATAAAAGCACAACCAATGATATATATGAACTAGGAAATCAGCTGTCAATCATTTTATTTGTTGTCAGAGTAAAATGTGATTGTATCTACCACATCTTAATGCAAAGTACTGTGTGTTACTGTTGTTAAAGGTCTCATTGTATACTGCTGTATTTTCCTACATTCTTTCCAGCTTTGTTTCTCAATCTAGTCAGGCACAGCCCAGCTCAGTCAGGCCCATTAGCATGCATGATTATGTATCAGTGTCTATAATGAAGCCTGAAGTAAGAGTGTACATCAGAAAACCGGCGAGGAACAAAATTGCCTCAGAACTGTCTAGTTGAGCATGTTTTGTTCCCCTCGTACATTCTAATCAGTAATAATCCCTTTGTCATTTGCTTTCTTGACTTCATCCTGACTCTCACAATGAGTTTTCTGGCAAAGGCTTGAATCACAAAATAAAGGCTCTGCATCACCATCTGTCTCTAAACGTGTTCCCTTCCTGTTCAAATGATCCAAATCATCTCCAAACTGTTTTTTTAACCACCAAGAAGTGCTGATCCCATTACGATTCAACGTTGTCTGTTTGATCTTAAAAGCTGCAGTGGATGTAATTAAAAAAATCTTAGAGCTTCTTTACCAGGTGTGATGAACATCTGGCTGTTTGAGGGGGGAAAAGCCATTTTCTCTGCTGTAATTATGAGAATTACATAGGGTGCTTTGTGTGTGGCTGCATGCTAAAATATAAACTAGTATTAAGGATATGTTGTCATTTGACACCTGACTTAGAAAGCTATATATAGTTTTGTGGTTGCAATATGCTCAATTCTGGCTGATTACATTGTGGGAAAGCTCTTCTCACATTTTGATCACAGTGAGCTTTTGTTTTTCTTTTTCATGAGATTGTGATCGGGCCTCATTTTCTCTCTCTCTCTCTTTTGTCTGCCCCCCACACACAGGAAACAATTCCCTTCCACTCCCACTATTCCTAAGATCCCCTCGTGGCAGATCCCCCTGAAGCCGCCTTCGGCACCAGGCTCACCCTCCATCATCCACACCAACAGCAGCAGTGACATCTCCCCTGTCAGTAACGAGTCGGCCAACTCCTCTCCCGTCAAAGATGGACACCACAGCCCCCAGGATGCACTGGGAGGGCCCGATGGAGCTCATGGTATCAATGGAGATGCCGGCCCTGTGGGCCTTGGCACAACACTGCCCATGGACTTGAAGGACCAGGTCCGCATGGAGGTGCAGGGGGAGGAGGAGAAAAAGGAGGAAGAGGAGGATGATGTCAGCCACGTAGAGGAGGAGGAGGAAGAGGAGGAGGAGGATGGTCTAAGCATGCAGACAGAGGATCGACGAGGTGGGGATGGACAGATTAACGAACAGGTGGACAAACTGAGGCGGCCCGAGGGTGCCAGCAATGAGAGCGAGGTGGATTAGACAACAGTAAAAGCACAAAAACACTCTCCAAACACAATTTCTCGTTTCATTCTGCTTCTCTCTGCTTGCTCTCATTCTGTTTGTTTTTTATTTTTTAAATCCATCTGCGCTGTCTGTTTCCACTTGTTTCTGTAACATGTTAATCTTAAACAAAATGAGGAGTAGGTGTGGGCGTGAGAAGCCGCAAAACTGACAAATATTGGAGTGTCTAATTGACACACAGCTTACCTCGATTTACTTTTCATCATGCAAACTGAATGACTGCATGCCGATCTAAGCACCACGTTGTGACGTTTCTTTGAAAGGAGAAATGACGGGCAATAGTCAAATCAGAATGAAAAGGCTTTATGCAGTACTTACCATATGTGAATTACTGCTTTTAATTTTCATGATTTGATCAGATAATTCACAGCCTTGCCTTGGTGTCCTTGTAATTGTACTAAGGCTCTTATACAGACCAAAGAGGCAGTGCTGCACAGACTATCTCTCCTGTATAGTGCGGCTGTAGGTCAGGAGTCATATGTTGGTACTTCAGTCTCAAAGTTACCGTGAGCTTCCAGAGAAGCATTAGCAGAGTTTGTCTCCCTGTTGATGGCAATAGGAGAGGACAAGCTCTTCCAGGGCCGGAGCTTTTAGCCTCTTTTATGTGTCCTTTCGCATTGGTGTCAGTCTGTCAATAATTCACAAGGCCAGCAGGGTGGCATTTGGGTGAAATAAAAGCCCTGAAATTCGAGATTAGAATGTGATGACGGGCTTTGTTCCATGCCGGTGTCAGAGTGCTCATACGCTCAAAGGAGGGGAAGATAAATGTTTTTTCCCCCCGCTTTCCTTTTTCACTGAGGGCTGAATTGTGGATCTTTGCGAGTGTGTTTGCGCGTGGCAGGCGAGAAAAGACCCAGACTGTCTGCTGAGCCGTATCTGTGTCTCCAGCAGGGCAGCTGATTTGGTTTGTGAAGTATGTTAATAATCAAATGATCAACAAATAACAGATGTATTAGTTCATGCAGCTTGAAATGTCAAGGAGGCTAAAAGCGGAAATCTAATACAGAAAGCCCAGTTGCATTGTATTATTTTCCGTGACAAACCCTCCGGTCCAAATTATGTAGGGCCTCCTACAGTGAGTAATCTTTACAGAAAACGGCGCCAATATTTTGTAATTAAGCTGCAGTAAGACAACGAGGGCTGCCACAGATGGAAGTTGCAGAACTTGTATCATCTTTTTTTTTCTTCTCAGTGTGGAGGTGGATGGGGGAAGTTTAAAAAAAAATTGCCCCATGATTGAAAAGGAAAGTAATAAATGAATACTTGACTTATTGAATTACTCACTCTGTCTCCAGCTAACAAGAAGAGTCCATGAGTGAGAAGAAGGGATATCAGCTCTCGTGCCATTTCCACCTGCATCACAGGGCCGTCATAGGAACACAGAGAAAGGTAGAGGGTCACTGCACATTTCTGTGACACCGGTCCTAACCTGCAGATTATGTTTAGTTATGCTGATTGAATTTATGTTAAAAGTGTCGAATGATGTGACAATAACACTGCAGTATGCTGTAAAATATATATTTTCTGATTTATGTAAAATGAATTTGTATGGATGAATAAGGTTGTTTAAAGAAGTACAGAATCAAGAGGTGTAACTTATGCTTCTTAGCCACTGTAGTTTCAGTGATTGGTCCGCTCTGTAACCTGCTGATTACTGTCAAAAGTGTATATAAGTGTAATAAATTTGTTTTTTTTGGCTCAAGTAGAATCACTGTTATATTCATTATTATATAAACCACACACACAAAATACTACTGTATGCTACTGTTAAAGGATAAATATAGTATTAATGGGATGTCTGTTTCCATGTATATTTTACATTTCTTGAATTCAGTTACTGATTTACATCAGTGCAAAGAGTTGAAGCTCAGCTAAATACTAAACTTCTACTGAAGAACAGGGTGCTGACTCTAAATCACAAGTGACTAAAATGTACCTAAATTACATTAAAGAAAAGAAATGCACAAACAAACATTTAAATTAGACAAAAGTTGGGGGTTTTGCAGTTTTTGTCTTTATTTTTAATCTCTCTGAGATGTTTGTGCGAATGTGGTTGTCTATGTTCAGGTGCAGGAGGGTTTTCTGTCACATTCATATCAAGGCATTTTTGTTTTTGGCTAAAATTTTGTTAATAATAAAATCAAACTATGGCAGACTTTCCATTCTGTGAGACAACGTTTTGTTGTTTTATACATCCAATAACATCAGCACTGTAAATTTTCACAATTTAATCCAGATGTGAATATTGAGTGATCCTGATCCAGATCCAGAGGCCTGTGAATTCAGAAACCATTTTAATTCAAAGTTTCTGATTAATCTTTGTGGTTCCCAAGTCACATCTCCAAACCAGCTGTAATGTATCTGTAAGACCAGATACAGATGAGAATTGTACAGTACTTTCAGAAAGCATGACTGGGCAGGGACTTTCAGCCTTTTTTCAGCTTTCTCTCTGGAAATGAGTAAGTGACATAGTTATACATTGTATGTGTGAAGTTGTGTTTATTTCTGTAGGTGGATTCAGTCTTTTGGTTTCTGTTGTGGGAGTGTTTTCTCAAATAGGGTTTCCTATTCTATTTTGAATACATTTAACATGTTGCAGATAGTCATCCTATAATTAAAATTTGTTTGGTTTTTTTCATGCTTAACTGTAACAATTTTTTCTCAGTCCAACAGAAAAGAAAAAGAAACCGACAAAAACTCTGAGGCAGAGTGAGACAGGTAGAGAGATGGGAGAGAAAGGAGAGAAGGTATAATAGTTGCAGAGATAAAAGATAAACTTGTTCACAGTAATCTGATGTCACCTCAGTTTCTTTTTCTTGTGAGATTGAAATGCTCAGACCAAAAAACAGAACTACTAAATGTATGCAAAATGTAAGGATTGCTTTGCTGTGCTTAAATTAAAAAATTGTCATGGTTGGTCTGAGGTGGTGCTAGAGAGAAGCCATGGACAGTATAAAGAAACTGATCAAAAAACGTCCTTGTCAAAACCTGGCACCTACATTACCTACAATGCAACTTGACTGCTGACAGTTCAGTTGGAGTGTGTTTTACAAGAACAGCTCTTACACAAGCTATATCCTGATAGAATACTGCTTTAGATTTAGCCAAATGCTATCATACAGGGGGTATGTGGAAACAAATATGGAGTAAATCAACTGACGTTGACGTTCCAATTTAGTTACGTAATGTATGTCAACATATTGAGTCACCTCTAACACCTTGACACCCAGTGCTACAACAGAGAGCGTGAAAACTAGATAGAAGGCCTGGGCGAGCAGAGAAGTCTAAACAGCGAGCAAAGTAACATATACATTGTTGAAGAAGAAATGTATTAATATTGAAAATCATTTAAAATGGATAAATAGCTAAAAGTATGGTAACTGGTTGAAATAGCAAAGTGTAATGATAAATAATTGGATAAATAATTGGATAAATAGCTGAAACATTGACAGTTCAACTGCATCAAAAAAAATATCCTCATATAGTCAGTAGTGTTAAATAACATCCAGGTTAAAATCAATCAAAGGAACCCATTTAGAACATGATTGGTGGTCTTGATAAAGGGGTACTCGAGTTCATCTGACAGGACTGTGAGTACGTCTGAAAAAAAGGCTGGGAAGCACTGCTCTATGAGATATAGGGTCCATAGCGTAGATCTATACCAGATAAAAATCATAGCTGTCCCATTAAAAAGTGAATGTGCCCTAGCTCATATCTCTATTTAGTGGCAAAATATGTATCAAAGTTGATGAAACTGTAATATATCATATTGAGTAACAATCCTCAGAATCTCAGCTTCAATCATTTGTCACTTTGATTTGAGCAAGAATGGGTGGATGCTGCCCGCACAGGTGGGGTTGCTGATAATTCCACAGGTTCACAATATTAACAACACAGCTCAAATTACACCCTGCCACAGTTTGTTTTCTTAATATGCAATATTGCCAATATGAGTTCCCCACCATAGATCCTCAGCCTAGAAAATGCTGGGCTGAAAAAGCCCATTTTTCCTCATACGGGGCATTCTGAATATTGCCATGCATTATCAAGTGTATGAATTTAATTTATCAATGTCTAAATGATCAATAGCGTTTCACATATTGATGAGGTGTATAAACTTCTCTGAGGTTCGATACCACATCCCTTTGTAATCCATTAACCTCTCCCTGGAGTTCAGGCCAACCTTAGATTTATATGGACCTACAGTAATAAATCCACTTGTACATCATTTAGCGTCTTAGGGGATTTGCAATGCATTCCTGTCCAGAAAGCACCATCTATCCTTTTCTCATATTCTCATCTACATTTTAAAAGTCTTAACAACATCCACCACAGTCTGCATACCTTTTCAGAAACCGTGTGCCTATGTAAGTACACTTCCTGGGTTGAGCTGGTGTATGAGCCAGTAACCAGGGCCTCTCAGTATGGTAGTGCAGTGAAGGATTGTTTGTCCAAAGCAACACCTTGGTTTTGACACCATTTGGCTCCCCAGTTGGGAGCCTTAACCTCATCAATCTTGCTGCTAAACGGAGAGCACTCAATAGGGTAGTGTATCGACGCGCTCTGAACTCCATTGTTCACTGGAACTGAGCACTCAGCAGGTTAGAGGGCTGAGTGTCTCCTTGGATCAATGCAAGGGTTGTTAGCCCATTGCAGCCAGTCAGAGGGCTAGCGTGACTCTGTCTGCACCATACACACATCATCTCTACTCATTTAAAACTCCTCCTTGAGTCCTTGAGCTTTGATCCCGATCCAGCTTTTGTTTTCTCACCACACTGATTCTGGATAGTTCACATCCTTCGCAGCATAGGTCCAGTTCTTGAAGCATCAAGCTCCACCCAACGTGCCTTCCAGACATCTCTCTCCAAGGGGAAGTGTCCTGAAAAAATTTGCATAGAATAGGTCACGGACAATGCAGGAAGAGGAGGCCTGAGGATGAGATGCGTCTGCTTCCTCTTCCCTGTGAGATAAGATGCATGTGGCATGCAGCTGGGAGCAATCTGATGTAATAGTTGATGTGTGACAAGGCCTGAGGAACTCCACCGGTTGCTTAGCCCCTCTGGAAATATCGTTTTACTCCTCGGGAATCCTCATTTGGACTGATGTTATCACCATCTGCGATGAAATTCTGTTAACCTTCTTTCAAGATGTTCTAAATCCTACAATTTAGTTTCTTCCTGTGTATTATAATTTTTTGGGGGGTCTGTGCAGTTTTCAGCCACGTTAGTGGTGTGACAATATCAGTGGGTCAGTCCACCACTTTGGTCCAGACTGATATATTTCTACAACTATAGATGGATTGTCATGGGGGACATTCATGGTGCCAAGAGGATGAATCCTAAAGACTTTTGTGATCCCTCTGACTTGTTAACTAGCGTCACCATCAAGTTACAGCTTTCATTTATCAGTAAAATATATCAACATTGATTTTAATGGATTGGTATCTTCATGCTTCCCAGGTGATGTATCATGTGATTTTGCACCACCATGAGATTGATATTTGTGGTTTTGAGTGACATGTCTCAACAGCTATTAGAAGGACTGCTGTGAAATTTGGTGAACACAGTTTGTTCATCTCATAACTTTTAATCCATCCATCCATTATCTATAACCGCCTATCCTTTCCCGGATCGGAGGGGGGCTGGAACCAATCACAGCTGACATTGGGCGAGACAGGTTGCCAGTTCATCACATGGCTGACACATAGTGACAAACAACCAATCACGCTCACATTCACACCTACGGGCAATTTAGAATCAAGCTCAAAAATTTCTGCAAAACTAATGACAATATTAGCTTCAGCTGAGCTTTGTATTTAGTGCTAATTAGCAAATAATCGTGAGCATGTTAGCATACTGACATTAGCATTCAGCTCAAAGCACAGCTGTGCGGAAGTACAGCCTCACAGAGCCGCTAGCATGGCTGTAGACTCCTATGTTTAAAATATTCTTGGTTTTCTCTTTTACATGGGATTATAATTCCATGGGTTAGTAGGCATCAACCTTTCTCTGACTGATGCTTTTCCTCAGCAGTGAAAGTAAGGAAGCATGGGTCACCTCCAAAAGCTCTCGGCGGCTGTCTCTCTAAAAGCAGCTTACCAGCTCTGAGCAGCCGCTGAACACTGGCTCCTTCCTGGTGAAAATGAGAACATTTGACAAGCCAAGGTCACCAGGGGGCTTTGCCTGTATAAGGCTTCAATCGCAGGGCCCAGCGAACACTGCAAAGTCATAAAGCACTTTGTCATCACTCGCTATATAAACTCTCAACAATCAAGTGGGATCACATTCCCTCCCTCCCACCCTCCCACTCTGTGTGGCCTGTGTCACTTGATTTTCTCCTGCCCTCCCCCCCTCCCACTCTGTGTGGCCTGTGTCACTTGATTTTCTCCTGGCGCTGTTTCAAATTTAAATGGAGTATGTGGATACTGGAAGGCTGTCATGTGGAAGGCTGTTGGGCCTCTTTTGAACCTGTAGGAAAGCTTTACTCACCTTATTGGCAGGGAAAGGAAGGGNNAGGTAAAGGAAGGTGCTAGTGAGGAGCAGTGAGGAAAAGCTGCAGCAGGCAAAAAAGCAGCTAGGTGGGTACTGGCTGGCAGTATTTATGAATGGTCCAATAATGAGCCATCAGGAGTGTGGTGGCCATGAGAACACGAAGGGAGACAAGAAGTAGAAAAAAAAAGAATGCCCTTGTCCTGCACTGGTGGAGAGCAGCGACGCCGTTGCGAGGAGATTGGATTATCCAAGGGAAGGCCTGTCAGCCTGCCGAGGAACCGCGGCTGCAGGCGGCACAGGGGCAACAGGTGCGGTGCTCGCCAGCGTTTGTGCAAATTAGACTAATCACAGGGCCTGACTGGAACACCTGAAGCATGCTAGTGGCCAGGCGAGCAGGAGAGGGGTGTAATGGGGGAGGGAGTAGAAAATAAATGGGGACTGAGAGTCTAAGCACTGTCTTCTTTGTGGCTTTTTGCATTCT
This sequence comes from Morone saxatilis, assembly GCF_004916995.1. NCBI lineage: Eukaryota > Metazoa > Chordata > Actinopteri > Moronidae > Morone > Morone saxatilis. The sequence continues at coordinate 10,666,033 of NW_023339707.1, forward strand.
CAGTGGGCCTCATATTCACAACTACAAGACTACAAGTCTACAGCCA
>NW_023339707.1:10666089-10699744 GCF_004916995.1 Morone saxatilis
ATTAGTATCAATGGTTGCTGTGAAAAAGGTCTATGCTAACATGCTGATGTTTAGCAGGTGTTCTGTTTACCATGTTCACCATCAGTTTAGCATGTTAGCATGCTAACAATTGCTAAATAGTACTAAACATTAAGTAGAGCTGAGGCTGATGGGAATGTCATTAGTTTTTCAGGGATTTGGGCATAAATGGCTAATTAAAATTTGGACCAGACGAAGGCGCTGGATGAAAAGTGGATCAATAAAGTTATTACAATTTATCCTAAAGGGGACATGAACTCTGTTAACTGCAATAACAAAATAAGTTCTCAGGAACTTACTTAAGTGAGATGATAAAATCACACTAATAATAACAATGTGTAAATAAAGATTTCAAATACACAAAATACCATGACTAAATGCAAGTTAAAAGAGTCTAATATCCAGTTCAGCCAGCTCAGATACATACCAGACCAATCAGAGGACGTTTAGATAATAATCAGTATTGCAGCTTCTCCAAACTTGCTCACAATTAATGTATTCCTCTAAACAGTTCAGGAGAAATGTCACAATGTTTCCTGAACAACTGCCAGTCAAACCATATCTCTGATTGTATGCAGAATAAATGCTTTTTAAATCTATTTTGTAGGTCTGTGGTGACCATTTTTAAGTAACCCAGAACCTTTACACAATAAATGAGTTTAAGATTCACCAGACCCGGTCCTTGTTGTTGAATCACTTCTTTTTGTAGCTGCCCCAACTTTCAGCCACCATAAGCCACATGTGAGAATTGATGGGTAAAGTAGGATGGCCTTAAAAAGGGGAAGGCTGTACATTCACCGACCTTGTCCTCCCAAATTGGCATGGATTGTCACAGCGAAATACAATCCACATTTTCATGCCCTTAGTGAGGAGGAGAGCGAGTGAAAAAAAATAATCCCAAAATCCCTCAGTGGACACCCAATGTCTTGTTTTGGAGGGTCTGCGGTACTCACAGAATTCTTTTGGTAACAGAAACCCATAGTGAATGATGGACATTTTCTATTATTAGCATCAGCAGAATCTTCCCAACCTTTGCTTCTTCCATGCTACAAATATCACATTGCTGATGTATTCCATATTAAATTACTGAGTTTTAACTGTGCAGGGCTGTGCAGTGTCTGTTATCAACAACCATAATGTGGAAGATTAGCACACACATGATGCCCACCTGTTGCCCAGCTCTGTTTTATGAAGGTCACAGCTGTGATACTGAAACCGGTCTTTTTAAAGGCTCTCATGAAGTTCACGGGGGGGGGATGGTGATATTCAAGAGTCATTCAACAGAAATAAAGCTGATTGTAATGCTTTAATTTTAAATGTATTGCAACGGTTCTGCAACAATATGACCAACCGGAGACAACAGTAAACTTAAATCTGCTGCAACCTGCTAAATATTTTCTTAAGACTCCACCACATGCAGTCTTTCAAATGCCACAGTTGTCACATTTCTGTTCAGCCCACGCTATTTCAAGTCTACCCTCATTCCCACCCAGCCACTGTCGACCACGTGGGAGCACTGACATTAATGCTTTTTGCTATATTTTTGTCTTTGTAAATCCCCAAAGAAGGTCACACGAAATGCAGTTTTTTTTCAAGTGGTCTCACCCCTATATGGTAAGGTAATCAGTATCAAGCATTTACGCTTACGCCTAAGCCTGCGCCACAATAGGATATTATTCATTGACCACAGCTAACTAGATTAACATCTCTTTTAACAATCATTCACCATCTGCACAGTTAGCTGCCAAAGCAAAGTAGTGTCTGTGTTTATGCACTGCACATTCAGGTTGAAATTGTGACATTTTATTGAAAAAACAATCCAGCAAATGGCCAGTGCATTAATATAATGCACCCAGATCAAACAAAAGAATAGCCTCTATATTTATTTAATAGATACTATAGGATATCAGTCAGGAAGTATATTAAGGTTATGAATTTGGATCATATGTTTAATCACATTATTCAACAGTAAGATGTGCTTTGTGGTTTGTACAAAATAGCAAATCTTACATTTTCTTTTCAAAAACTTTTATTTCAGTAAATGTTCTGCTCTCTATTGACACAGCATCACAGCACTGACCTGTTCCCACGTATAAAAACAAAAATTCTGTTTTGCTTCTGCATTTGTGACCATAACTTGTGACCTATGACTGCTCCTACACGAAAGTCAGAAATGACCTGACACTTCCTTCATCCTGTGGCTGTAAATGCGACAGTTTCTTCATGTAAATGAGACTCGATGTGCACGTGTGTGTTGGTTCAGAATATGAGGAATTTATTAAGGCGGGTCATTAAGAGGTGTGTGTGAGTCAGTATGTACAAACAGACAAACCACTTTAACCTGCTTCAAGAGAAAATCATCATTTTCTTTCACAGAAATTACAGTTGAAAAGCCAACACAGCGTTACCATAAAGAGTGAGTCATACAGCGCTGGTGCCAGAGTCAAGCGGTTTTACAGCTCTGTCAAACGCTGTCTGTTGTGTGTTCCAGCCATCATCGCAGAGCAGAAACACCATGTTGGACCATTCCAGCTTATTGTCAGCCAATATGCCAGGCTTTTTCCCTGAAAGAAAACGATCCCATTCCCCTCGGACTCACGTCAAATTAAGCAAATTTACAGCTTAGCACTTAAGAATTCTCCGTTTGCCAAGAAAGCAGCAGCAGGCCTCACTTGCCAGTTAGCGGTGCAGCACTGTGGCAATTGAAGTGGAATGAGAATTGCTCTGGCTCCTGAGAGAGAGTCGGGCCATTAGATTTTTTTTTTTTGCTTCAAGCTCTCTCCTTTTGGATAAGACTTAACATAAAGTGATGAAACACTCCCACTCAACTCCGGAGACCTCTGGTCCAATTCTGAAGCAAACTACTTGAAGGGTAATGGCCGTGTGGCTACGAGCCAGCGTGGATCAACCGTTTTATTCACTTGTTTCTGGTTGCTGTCTGCTACTAGTTGTTTGTTCTGCTGGCAAAGTCGTGTTTAACTCTGGGGATGACTAATCTGTGGCAATGGGCAAACTTGAGGCAAAGTAAAACAAATAGAACACAATGTTTGGTATTTCTTAGTAAACATTTATGTAACAGGGTTGACAGGAGGCTCATTTTTCACGAGCTGTTTAAAGGGCCTCAATGCTAATCTTTCCAGTGGATTCTGTTTGTGTTTGTAAGATGACAACTGCGTGTTTACCAAATAACATCTCCCGTGTAACGTTACACCTTACACCCCCCCCTTTTCGAAATGTGTTCACTTCAAACAGAGCTCACAGAAATACAGGAACTGTGTTTCTCCTCAACTCAGCACAGTAACCACGTTTACTCTTGAGCACGAAGGCCACATTTTAACTCGTGGTCAAAAACATGAACGCACTTTTCATCCCATCCATCAACATTTAAAATGCACAAGGTGTTAAGTACCTGATGTATTGTCTCATCTAGAGGACTTCTAGTCAAGTGTGTTGAAATAATGAATTTTAATTTTCAAGAAACTTCATCTAAAGGTCAGACTCATAATGTAAAGTGTCTCTCAAGAAAAGCTGGAGCCTTGACTAACCTGCAACAACTTCACATCTATGAGAAAGTCTCACAGGCTCAGATTTGTTTTTACTGAATTGAATGTTTCTTGCTCTTGAGAAAGATACTGAATTCCTGCGTTCTAATAAACCCTGACCTCTCTGCAGAGATCCAAACAAAACCAGAATGACGCTTCATCAAAGGAAAAAATAGGGTTATGTGGGTCAATACCGTGACGATCTGATCAGCAGTTTCCGGACGGTTTGCTCAACTTCTTTTCTGTGTGAACTGGCCAGAGTTGAATCCAGTTTTTCTGGTTTTTGAGGTTAATAACCATACCACTGTTTGTTTGTTTTCACTAACTGAATGTTCTAGCAAAACTGTGAGAAGAATGCTTTGTTATCTTTATGTCATAAGAGAAAAAAAATGCGTTGAAAGACAAAGATTTCTAGATACACCACCCTCTAAAGAATGTGAGGTGTGTTTATGGAAAAAGGAGAGAGAAAAAAAGAAGTTACCCAGCCAGAAACGAAACGCACAGGTGTTGCACAAGAGAGGAATATATGATTCAAAACCTGCTGAGCAAATACTGAAGTAGGTTGGGGCTTCATGCAGCATAGGATCTTTAAAAGATAATTATATATTTGTATATTTGGAGGAAGATGAAGTCAATACTCGTCTGACCAGTGGTTGCTATGTTGAAAAGCTTAACAACAACCTAGTTCTCTTCGTGTGGTTGGATTTAAATGTGGAAAATATAAAACGGATGGAAATCTCTCGTTTTTGCAGATCTTTGTAGACCAGCTACGGTGTTTGATGTTTGAAATTATCTCATGTTACAACTCAGACTTTCCTTCGAACGGTTTTAATAGCAACTCTTCCATAGACATGGAAATTCTTATTTTGGTTACCGATATGTACTTAAAGTATTCTTTTCCCCTAAGTTTTACTCTTAAATGGCAACACTTTCCGGCTTAAATATAAATCGTTGTTGTAATAATTGCTTTGTTTTTGGTATAGTAACAACGTGTGAAACAAAGCGGGGCACCTTGCCTGAAGCCAACCGTCTGCTAACAGACTTGAGATTACTCTGTACACCACGCTTTGATCCCACACAAAAATGCCAACGCTATCACAGACCCCAGTCACACGTTCAAGAAGAAAAGCAGCATATCTAAACAGAGCCACATAAGGCAAAGCCGCATGCTCCTATGGCCCTGCATCCAATAAGGTCTTGTTAATGGTAAATTGGATGAGTGTGTGTCCAATTCTCCATTTCCTCTGAGGTGTCTCAGCAGCAACAGCTGCTACCAATGGCAAAGCAGCTTTTTTCACACAGCCCCCTTTTCTGCCGTGTGACTGAGGTCTTTCCAAAATAGGCCCATACACATGCAAAAATAGATAAATGAACATCTATTGCAAAGGGCAGTGGATTTAAAGAGAGGGGCAACTGGGGCAGAGTGCTGAAAGAGACGAGGGAAACATCTCATCCAAAAACGTGAACTATAAATGGGCCAATGAAGCAGTAAAATGAGCAATGCAGCCATGTCATATTCTCGTGATACATGATATACTTTAAATCTGTGTGGCCTATCAACGACAAGCTGGACAGTGTCTGATGACAAAGATATGATAGGAGAGATGCCAGGTCATTTATTTTATGCAAAAGGATTTTCTACTTGTGGCCAGAGCTTCATTTTCTCCAGAGCTTAGTTATTTAAACTTTTCTTGCCACATTTGGGGGCAGAAATAATCTCACTGGATGAGTTAAACGTCAACTGGCAGAGCCAATAATATCTCCGTCTAAATAAGTCCCACAGTTCTCATGATCAACAAGTTGTTATATATATTTTGTATAGTATTTCATGATCTTGTTGATTTTCACAGATGTGGAAGAGACCCTAACAAATAATGATACAGATCTTCATATTTAGTTTTTTATAAATCAAATAACTATATATCATCCAATATTTATTTGTTACATTCCTGCATAATGTAAAAAAAAAAAACATTTTTGATCCTTTTTAATTTGTTTTTCGAAAATGGTGACCAGGATGTACTGAGCGGGACATTCACAGTTCTAATTACCTCAAACACATCTTCTGCATTTCTGTTCTGCAATTTTGAAATGGAAAAGATTCTCATTAGACTTCACATCAACTCAAGACAAATGATTTTAGAGTTTGTGGAGTGAAGATTTAAAATACTATGAATTGATCATGTAACACGTACACTAGTAACATTTAGGTTTAATCGCATTGAACTTTGGACTTTGGCTGACAAGCGGCGTCTAGCTTGAAGCAGCACTAGCTATAGCAAGCTAGGCAGCTAACTAACCAAAAGTGCTGTTGTCATTAAAGGTCGTCATCCTCCTCTTCCAAGCACGAAGGTGAAACTACGTCAGTTGTGAAATCAGTGAAAAATTTGAACGCCCCTATATAGGGCCAGGGTTTGGTTTATCCCTTCTGGGCTACTGTAGAAACATGGACTAGATGGAAGGCGACCCGTGGTGTCTGTAGATAAAAATGTCTCATTCTAAGGAAAAAAAAACGCAACAATTACTATATTCAGGTGATTATACACTAATGAAAACATACCTGTAAATATATTATTCCATTTCTGCCAATGTAGCCTCCTAAACGTTCCACATTGGACCTCAAAGTAATGACATTTTTTTATTATTTTGGCCATTTGGGGGCAGTGGAAACAAGCTGTAAACACAACACTAACTTATCACCTATTAAAGCAGAGTGCACAATGTTAACAAATGAACATCCATTGCATTCGAGCCATTGCTGGAGAAAGCGAGTTAGAGAGAATCGCTAAGTTTGACTTCACTTGGGTTATTTTTGCTGGCCAGCGGTTGTATGTGTCATACTGAGTAATTTTGTTACAATAAGGACACATTCATTGTTAGTTTAACTGTGGTTTTTGTATTGAGCACTGAGTGTATAATACACTGTGGTGGACGTCATTCCTGTTTTGTGTTACTCACAAGGCCAAAGGTGGAGGGGGAGACAAAGGTTCCAACTTCATTCATGTTTCTGCTCACCAGATGAATATGCACTCTCTTTTAGCTCTGTTTTTGGTCTCTACCAACTCCTGAGGGAAATATCTTGATCTTTAGCTGCTAAATGATCCTCTATGTTCACCCACCAGTGTTGTTTAGTTTAGAGTGTGTGGTGGGTTTATCAGAACTTTGCCAAAAACAACAAGTGGTGAGAATGAACCAAAACAGTGAAATTGTGGTTGAAAAACTAAAATTGTGAAACTCATGTGTTGGGAAGAATCAACAACCCCAAACTGAGGGGCAGATTAACAACTAGTGAACCCCAGAAACAGTGAACAGTGTGTCTGTGGACCAAACTGAACTGTACTGTCGACATCACCTCCCCTTGAAGTATCTCTGTCTCAGGTCCAACGACAAAGAGCTCTGTAGGTGCTCTGTCATGTTGGCAGCCGTCACACTGTAAAATACAGCCCAAACAGACTCACTGTGCCCTGAATGACTATACTCATCTGGAGCAACTTTATTTTGTTAATTTTTTCTTTTCACATAGTGATAATAACTACAGACATAATGACACACATTATCACCCTTTTCTGTTGGCGTCATGTAGCGCCTATAGTTCTTGCTAAATGTATAATTGGGTATATGCAAACTTGCACAATGTTATCTTCATACATCTGCAGTTGAATATACTCTGTTTAGGTATATATTTGAATATCACAACAATATCTTCATGTCTCACCGCTTTTGTTAAACACAGTATTGTACTGATGAGTTTGCACGTCATATATTGGTTGCCTTTTTTAATAATCATTTGTCATATTACAATGCATGGATATTTTAAAATTTGCACATATTTCATAATCCATGTTAGATTTGTTGTGTCAAATGTAATCTGTGTGTTTTATTATCATCTTTACATAAAATATTCCAGTGTATCATCATTGGTTGGGTATGAATAATATTCAATTTGTCTTTATTTCTTCTACTTTTTGTTGCCGCAGTGACAGACCATAGACACAGGTTTATTATAGTTTCATCTCATCTTATATGATCACACTCTCTGGCACATTTTTCTCTCTGAGCTTTTCCAGCTCTCCCTCTCTGGCTATTACTGCAGGATTCGGGAACAGGCAGGCGATGAGTCCAGGGCGGGCAAATCTTCATAAATCCTTCCACAGTGGCTACCCTCTTCAGACTCCACTGTACAATATCTGTCTTCATCTAAGAGTGCACAGGCCCAGCCACCTGCTTTTCCTCTGTTCTCCCCCCTCCCTCCACGCTTTGTGAACTTAATAAAAGCTGCCATTAAGCAGCGCTTCATCTGTTTGGGCCCTAATCTGCCTTATAGGCATCATGTGACCACATATGCAGTGCACACCTGTCGTGTGTGTTCCCAGCCCCGACTGTTGCCTCTCCGCTCTGCTCACACTCTCACTCAACCTGTTCCTGGCACATCAACTGACTGCATGTCAGTGACGCATGCATACCCACCACACTCACAATATACGTATGACTTGGATGTGTTTTTATGAAAGGTAGTATCTGTTGAAATATGTGTCGTACTCTTCTATGACATTCAAAAAGACATTGACACTGAAAACAGGCCTAAAGTCGTTCAGTACGTTTTTATTTCACTGAGTGAAAAGCTCAATCTTTGCATAAGACATGCAGAAACAGAAGAGAAGAAACATAAATATAGCACAATGAAGATGAACAGCACTGTATCCAAGTGGAAATAAGCAATACGACAAGAATGAATAGTAGTGCTGAGGGCAACAAATTCAAGTAGAGACTTTTTAAAAAATTGCTTCATTGTCTACTTTTCATATAAAATGTCTCATGAATCCAGCCAAATTGAACGCTAACGGGAGATGGCTTTTAGTCCAAAAGTGCAATATATTTTACAAAGTCTAAAATGTTGCTCTGTTTATCCACTACGCTGCAGTAAGCAGGAGGCTTTCATATTACACTTTCCCAGCAGTAGAAATACATCTCAGTTTATTTCCCCACCACTTTTTTATACCATCCTTTTTACTCTGTTAATTAAAACAGTAAAATGATCTGTCGTTTCGGCAGCAGCCTATGCAGGATTTGGAGGTCGTTTCCGTCTGGTTTTTGTGTAATATAATTTTCATGTTTATTCTTTTTTTTTCTGGTAGATTATATACAGGATGCCAGCTGGCTGACAGATGGTGATGCCTTTACCCGTGTTTTTTTTCTTTTTTTTTATTAAAAAAAAACATCACAAGGAAGAGAAGAAGGAAGGACAGGAACAGCTGTAGACGAAGGGACAGACAGAACCAGCACACTGGCCACAGGGTGACATGAGGGAGTGGGAGGAGAACCCAGCACATGGCTCAAGGCAAAAAAAAAAAAAAAAAGGAGAAGAAAATGAACTAACGAAAAAAAATAAATGTGCCCTGTTTACACTGAACAAGACACAGAGAGCCATCTTGTTAGCAGTAGCAGGCCTCTAAATCTCCCTAATGGTCCTCAGCTCTGATCTCGTCCTCGCACCAGAATGTCAAGCATGAACAACGGGCGACCCCAGCAACAAATATTGTTGATTCCTCTACCTGCATGAATGCAGATGATTTTTCTTTTTTTGTTTTCTTCAAATTCTGTGACAGAAAAAAGTGTCCCATTTGGATTTATAGCGGAACAAAGCAGGGAAAAGTCGCACAAGGTCATGAAATATGAATCGAAGCTCTGAGCAGCTGGGACGGAGCCACAGGTCTGTGTTCGCTTACAGCCGTGGGCTATCTGTTCTCCAGGGGTGGGGGGGGGGGGGGGGGGGGGGTTGACACACAACACACACACACACTCTCAAGCACACCAATACTTCAGTAGTAGTCACTGACATGATACAAAAAGAGACAAGGACTGTCCAGCAGGCACCTGTCCCCACATGCTGACCCAAGGCTGAGGCACTATCAAGCACTACATGTGTATTGTTTATATAATTAATTAGGTTTCTGTATTTTCAACTTTTTACAACCGCTATTTACACCTAACCACACACACACACCACACACACACACACAGCACACACACACATAAACTGAATTCAATGCACAATGGTGCTCCAGGGGGCCATCTACAGTTATCTTCAGCAAATGATGAGGAAACAAACAAATTCGCGCCTGTGGTTGCAGCGGGATTTCCCAGGAGACAGTTTCAGGTCGGTGAACGAGGCTATGCCCACAGCAAAAAGTTAAATATAAACAAAGAATTTCAATTAATGGAGAAAAAATAAACAAAAGCACCATCCAGGAAAAAATAGACAATGAATAAATAACGAGTCGTTTAAACTAAACAAGAAACATTGATAGAATGATTCAAAATCAGTGTAGTTTTTTTAGGTTTTGAGCTTCTGACAATACTTTGGACAAAAGAAAAAATTATGTAGTATTACTGGCAAATATCATTAACGGGAACTGGCCAGATGCGTACGAGTATGAACAGAACTTTTTTCCAAAGAATCTGGGGTAATTATAAAATCAAGGTCCGCACACAAGCCAAAACGGTATGATGAGGTATTTGGGAATTTTTAACTTTTTAGTTATTCATCCCTTTCTAACGTGTTTTCTTTTAAAGGGTGCTGTTTCATCAAAGAGCATTTTGTCAGTGTATATGTTATCTTTTTACAAGGGAAAATATGTACAAACCTTTTTTTACTTCAAAAAAATTAATTGGTGAGAGAATATCATCTACACACATTTTTATTTCCCTATATTTAGATCACTTATTGCCAATGCCAAGCCTCAAAAGATAAGTCAATGATCAGGTGTGTCTCTCGGTCGCTACATATTCGCCCTCGATATAAACCAGGAGGGTGGCTTTGACGATTTATAAATTTATGTACTACAGTAAACGTGAGAATTGCATGAACTTCTTAGAGAATGAATTTAAAGATCACAGGTCCTATCTAGGTTGTTTCTTATCAGGGCACCGCTTTTTCGTGGCGCAAAGTTTCTTTTTTTTTCAAAGCTGTCCCATCAGCAGGAAGCAAAATAGAAAGACAGTCTTTAAATAAAATCACGAACGACAGTTATTTGGTCTTTTCAAACATCATTTGTGCATAAAGCAAAAGGGTGAACTAAACAAACATCTTTTTAAAGGCAAATCCCTGGTGTAATAAATATTATATCACTATTTTTTTTTCAGACGGTTAAAAATGAACTAAAAAGTGCCAATAGACACCTAAAAATTCTCACTTGTTTTGAAGGTCACATAAATAATTGAATAAAAACCGTTACAACAGGAGCTAACACAGGCCATAGTTGGAATGGAAAACAAAATGCCGTTGAGACATTTTTCGCGTCTGTATATTTTTCAACATAAGAACACATTCCCTGGTCGCTTGCCTCTGTCGTCCTCCTCGGGCTGAGGCCGACTCATCGTTTTTCCTCTTTGGTCAGTCTGGACCCCCACCCTCTTCAGACCTGACTTGTTAATCACGACCTCGCCTGCCGGCTTACATATCGATATGCTTTCTGACTAACAACAATAAATGGGCATTGTAATGCAAAGATGAAATTGGTTTAACAAAAAATATTTTTAAAATGCTTATGAGTTACGGTCTATCTAATCGTAATCAATCATTGTCGGCCCTAATAAAAGAAGTGCACTATCCACACACAGAACTGATGTCCCGTCCGATAGGGGGGGTAAAATTAGAAGGGCGGACGCGTTGGTTTTTGGCTGTAGTCGAACATTTCTAGCAGTACTGTCCAGAGGAACTTGGTGGAGAACTGGCAGCTTCGGTGGACGCACGGGCTGCCAGGCTGAGACTGATCCAAACATGACTGTTCAATTCCACGGTCTTGGAACAGAAAAAACATTTGAAGAGAGGGTTGGGAACAAGCAAAATGCTAACTTCCCTTTCTCTCAGTGGTATAGTAATTAAGTAATAATTAATAATAATAATATTAATACAGAAAAAAAGATCAAATGTTTGAACCCATCCTGTTTCCCCTGTAGTGATTTCACATCCCTTTTTTTTTCCACTGTATCCCTCGGCCCTGCATTCATGTCGCCTGCATGCCAGGCAATTTCCTTGGTGTGGTTATATCATCGTTCACAGACCACACACACTTAGCGTATATAGTTATATAGAGAGATTTGTTTTTGTTTTTCTAATGTTTTTTTTTTATTCCACACACAAAAGTGAAAAAAATAAAAATAAATTAGGTCAAACGATGCACGCACACAAAAAGAGCTGATGGTGTTTAGTAAATGCTTACATTGCCTGCCCCGGGTGGTAAAACAGGGTTCCTTAATTCTGTGTGTCTGCGCTTCATATTTTTTAATTTGGCATAATTGAAATTGAATATTATTGTTGTCTCTTGTAAATCATAAATGAAACATTTTCTTGGGCATTTCATTTTCTCACGCTTTTTGTTGGTTTTTTGTTGTCATCTGAAAGTTTCTCTAAACATGAGTAAATTGAGGCACTTTCATTTTGTTTTGGGTTCAAAGTAGCACAGGGTTTCTGCTTCAGTTCTACAGTCACTGGTGGTTTCTTTTTTTTTTTTTTTTTCAAATGGCGTCAACGGTTTCTTGCTTTTTCCAGGTTGGGAAGTATCAGTGTGTACGGAAGCAGTCAAAACTCTCGCCATTGTCCTTTTCAGCATCAGGCTCCGCCACGATCATCATTCTGGAGTCAGTGTGATATCCTCCCTCCTCTTCCTCTTCCTCCTCCTCTTCTTCCTCCTCCTCCTCCTCAGCAGGTGCCTCCTCCTCTGGCGACAGGTCATCTTCAGCCTCTCCGGACGTTCCTGTGGTGTCGTCCTGAGCTGCCGGCAGACCAATTGGGGGTGCGGGGTTGTGGCCAGATCGAGCTGCATCTTGGTGCATCTTCTTGCTGAGGTCCAGTGAGTCGCTGAGACCCAGACCAGCTGCGTTCTTCAGGAAGAACAGGGAGCTGCTGGTGTCGGTGCTCAGGTTGAGGGAGCTGTCCAGGCTGAGGGAGGACGGTGGATACGGGTGGTTATACTCAGACACAATGGCGCCAGTTGGGTAGAGCATGGAGCGAGCACTGCTGTTAATGGCGTGGGACAACCCGTGGAGGCCACCAGGTGAGGAAGTAGGAAGACCCATAGAGACTGGAGGGACCACAGACACGCTTCCTCCCAGGTGGTGCGCCGCCTCCTGTTTGGGCGACACAGACGGCAGCTCACCCCGCTCCTGCTTCTCGTGCTTTCTCTTGTGGGAGTCCATCTGGGACATGCCCACCACCGTGTGCTTGCATTCAGGGAAGGTGCAGTGGAAGTGTGAGCACTTGAGCTTATATTTGCAGTCGGGAACCTCACAATCAACACTAGAGCTGAACTGGCAGAAGCCGGCAGCGCTGATCACATCTTGCTTGCCGTGGTGCTTGCGGTGGGCCGTCACCTTGGTGCTGTCAGTGCAGCGGAAGCCGCAGCGCAGACAGTGGAAGTGGGTGCTGTTGCCTGAAAACTGGCAGTCAGGGAAGTTGCAGCTGAGTGAGGATTTGAAGCGCTTGAAGTCGTCCAGGACCAGGTTGTCCACTCGGTCGTGGTGCTGTGCATGCTTGTACATGTGGGTGCGGCCGCAGAACTTGTAGCCACAGTTCTCACGCGTGCAGTGGTAGTGGGTCACCTTGAGAGAAAACTGGCAGCCGGAGTCCTTGCAGTTCTCGTAGAGGTCATAGCGCCGGAAGCCCTCCAGCATCATCCCCTCATCCAGCATCTTACGTGACGATGCGGTCTTGCGGCGCTTGCCGAAAGGCGACATGTCCTCGATGATCCAGAAGCGCTTCTTTGAACCAGTAGCCGTGGGAATGGAGATGGTGTTGCCTGAAAGAAAGGAAGGAAGCACATTAAAGAATGATCAGTTGATTCACAAAGTAAAACCCACAAACTACAAGCAAATTACATTGCGAGACCGCCCTACTTAAAACTCTAATGTGCAACCTTACTCAGCCAGAAGTGGTTCACAGCTGAGTAAGCACAGAGAGCCACACAGTTTTTTTTATTCCTAATTCCCAGAATGATTAAAGGAGGGGGAAAATGATAGATTGACTTTGGAACATGACACTTTTACAGGGTGTCTCCAGCGTCCAAACAGAGGCGGAGCTGTGGGTCTTAACCGACCCTCTTATCTCCATGTTGTTTTATGAGGGGCACCCACCTTTTGAAACACCCTGGGGTCACTGCTAATGATGTGATCCCTGTTCTGCAAGACAGGAAGCAGTGGGCCTCGATAAAACTTGAGGCGTGATTAAAATAAGAGGCTGCTGATGCAGCCTTGTTAATGGAAGCTAAACAAGGCCCAGGCTTCAGACTACAGGTGCCAAATTTACTCCTCTGTCTCTAAATTCTAGTAATACTAAAAGTGAAAACACGGAAATTTGTAAGAGAAGTAATTATACACATTTGTTCTGTATCCAGTCAGAAAGCATGCACATTTCATCAGTTATAAACAAATGTTGCATGCTGGAAAGCCCCTTTTATTTTCTTGTCTTTCTAAAACAATTCTGCAGAGAAAGGTTGGATCACACAGTTAAATGCTGCACAGGACTCAATTGACAGCTGCAGTGTTGGTTTGCGCCGGGGATAAGTACCTGCAGCATCCTGAACTATAGGGACGTCATTTTTAACCGGAGACGGAGTGGCAATGATGGGGCTGAAAGCTGGTGTGTTGGTTGGCATGACAACACTCCGAGTGGCTCCCAGAGAGGCGCTGAGCAGAGAGTATGACAGACAGGATGGAGAAAGGAGGTATGGGAGTGAGGGGAGAGGAGGTCGGAGGAGAGCAGGAGAGAGGGATGGGGCCTGGGACTGGAGGCCAGGCTGAGGAGCAGAGTGAGGAAGGGGTGGTGGTGGAGGAGGAGGAGGGGGAAGAAGGAGGTGATTTGCGCTGATGTCAAGCAGGGGTGGTTAGACAGAAGTGGGTGGGCGGGATACTTGTCCTGGAGAGACAGGTTGACAGAGAGGTGAGACAGACAAGAGGGGAAGAGAACACAGACGGTGCAAGTAGGGACAGACACAAGCACACACACACGCACAGAGAGGATGGGGAGAGAGGTAAAAAAGGGAGAGGAGATAAAAGATAAGAGAATGTACAAAATGGAGGCCCCTCAAGACAAGATAACCCAAACACGGCGAGCACAAAACAACTAATGATGAGTGTGGATAATCAAGTTGGCGAACACATGGGAAATGTGTGGAGAAATCAGGCAGGCAGGCTCACGAATTTTTTTAGAAAAAAAGCCAGGAGGAGAACCCATCTATTCAGGTAAGTTTGAGGGAAACGAGGCTGTTCTGCCTTCCGCTGTCCTTTTCTCCCACAATTCAACCCACTAAAAAGTGCTAAAGGTAGACATAAAGCCACAGGGATTGATCTTCTGTCCATTTTGTACATCAGTAGTTTGAGTTATTGCACTGTATGTAGAGCTTATTACATTTTCCTCTGGCCAAACTACTGATGTACAAAATGGATGTTTTATGAGGATGACCAGGCAAACTGCAAAAGATCTTGTCCACGACTCAGAACATAAGAATACAGCATTGTCATCAACCTCATATAATATGACTGATGTGTCATTATGCTACTGATTGTGAGTCAAACTGCTGAATCATGAAACACATGATTGAAGAATGTATGAAATGACAAGTTGCTGTTTTCCTGGGTAAGGTAAATGAAGTGACGCATGATGTATGATACTGATAGTGTAATAGTAGAAAACCTGAATAAACTATATTAAATCTCTATATACTGACACTGACACCTGTCAGGTCTTTTTTTTAAACATGTTCTCACCTGCTGGAGAGCCATCGTTGCCTACAGGTGTGCTGGTGCAGCTCCGGTCCTGGTTGGAGGACTCGGAGGAGAGGCCCAATGGGCTGCCCCCTCCTCCCATGTAGTCCATGTACTCATCAGTCTCATCCATGATGTTGGAGGAGAAGCTGGAGTTCATACCAGGCTGGTTCGCTACAGACCCGGACATCATACCGGATGCATGCTGCATCTCATCTCCCCTCTGACTCAGCGGCATCACCTAGGGAACAAATAAACTTCATTGTACTGGGACATTTGAAACAAACATATACTGTGTAATTAATTCAGTTATTAATTCAGGTGTTGGCTCTTGGAGTACGACCAAGAATTTCTTCTAAAGTATTCTGAAAGTATGAACCCTTCACTTCTGTCCTTATATGAAGGCTCCAAAACGAAAAAAAACAAACAAACAAAAAAAGAGAAATTCCACGTTTAAATTTATGTACGGTACAGGACGTACCATAGAGGTGAAGTTGGGAAATAGAGTACATTCCAGTGTAAAAAATTCATCAAAAGAATGTCATGAGTGATTTGTCTTTGACTGGTATGACAGGATATGAGCAGTACTGTCTTTTTTACAGAACACCGAATGAACTTGTTACTCTTTTCCCTGAATCTGACTCACAGAGCAGGAAACACGGTTTTAAAAAAACAACTAAAAGCAGGTACATAAGTCACAGAGACTTTGGATACTAACAAACAATAGATACCTCATTATTTCTGAGGTGAAAGAAAAGTGGTGAAATCACGTCAGATTTCTTTAACCAATAACATAAAAATCTGAAAATGAAAGTGAAAATCGGTTCTAGAAAACACCTTCTGCAGTGCAACACTTCAGTTTAGTAGCTAATTTACATTCGTTTCTCCTCATTTATCCTTATCTATAACCAGAAGTTTTTTCATCATCTTCTTGCAGTGGAAACTGTAACAACTGTATGTATTTGAGGGAACGTAAAATGTTGGTGAAAATCCATTTAAATGTATCTGTTCCTTTTAAAACAACTTGGTATTTTTTGGGGGAAAACTAAATCAGTGAATAAGAGGAAACTAGATGTCATAATCGAACATATAAACTGGATAAATACGTAATTTCTCTGTAAAAGGGTGTGTGAGTAGTTGGCTTTGTTGGAATATGTTTCAATAATCTATTCAATACCTGTTTTAGTTGACGGAGGTGTTCTGCGTGTATTTTCAGATAATTACCTTTTCAGAATGGCATGTGTCACATGTCACAGTTTTTGTGTGTGTGTGTGTGTGTGTGTGTGTGTTTACCTGGGATGGGACTCTGTCAAAGTTCTTGCCCAGCATCCGCCTCATGTGTTTGCGTGCGTGTGAGGTCATCTGGTGCTTGAGCAGGAAGGAGAACTGGCAACCCTCGCGGATGCAGTGGAAGTGGCTGTTGACTTGGTTATACTTACAACCTGCACAAAGAAACCAATAACAGTTGTAAACTCTCCATTTGCAGATTAATTTATCTTTGGCTCATTGAGAAGCGTCTGAGAGCAGCTACTGCGCACTAAACGCAATATCATCAGTGAAACGGTGTTATGATTAGATCAAACACAAAGTGAAATATTTTTAGGTTTTTTTAATTTCATGATATAGCTCTGACAAAAGAGGGATTGGGTTTCAAAGTGTTTCAGAGTGTACATGTAGGAGGAATATTAGATCACTCCAGTGTCACACTGAGCAAGTCAAGGCTTCTGTGCACTAAACCTGTGGAGCTCTTTTATTACACTGACATGCTTTATTCAATTAGGAATTTACATAAATAAATTCTCATTTTCTGTGGGCCAATAATGCACACACCCCTGCAAACCAAAGTAAATATACAATTATTACCATATTAAATTCATTTTTCAAAGTATCTCCATTGTCATTTTTCCTTTTGTTCTCCATTGTACTGCTGTCTGCTTCATATTCTTCTGTTCTTTTCCCGTGTTTTAACCGGTCTAGCTCTAATTGCTTTATGATTTCAAATTAAATGAATGTTCCGTTTTGTGTCTGTTAATCAAATAGCATTATATAAAAGCAGGCAGAAATAATTGAAAGAGTAACATGCTGGGCAGGTGCTAGCATGTCAGTAACCATGGCACCCGGTTTAAGAGCACAACACGTCTGTGTCATCAAATAGCTTTTGCACACACAATGTTTTAAACACGCAAAGTTGAGCAAATAACAGTAACCCGCGTGACATGGAGGGCCTTTTGTGAGACAGAAACCAGGTAACATCATCAGCGGTGTTCAGTTTAATGTTGCTGCCATGGATACTGGCAACCCATCAATTCTTTATGACTGGAGCGCTAGCGATGGTAATCCTTTCTGTTTTTCCCCAGCCTAAACAATACAGTTAGCAGATCAGGCTGGGGACAAAAAACAGCTGTTTAGGGCCTGTTTTTGTTTGCTTTGTTTCTGTGTTCTGAAAAGCTTGTGTAACCGCCTGAAAAAAACAGATCACTTTTAATTCATTTCTGTGTGATGGCAGCGGTGGCTGTGAGGCGCAGCTTCAGAACACAAACAGGCTAAACCAGACAAGCCGGATAATTAACAAACACAAACCTAATTGCTCATTTCTGACAGGGGCAAAAGGAAGAAGAAAACAACCTGGATGTGATTGCCCCCTTTGACGTTATTGCTCATATAGTACAGGCAAGACTACCTTTGGGACTTGAGGTGCCATTGTGAATATGCAAAACACAGCAACAAAACCTATGAGGCAGACTTGTTTCATGCCTCTTAAACAACTCACATAGCACGACACTGTGTTTGCCAACACTGGTCTCTCTCCCTTTGTAAACACAGAGAGTATCCTCTTGCAACAGCCACTGAAAATCAATCTACATCTTTCTCAATTTAACACCTTTAATCCACACATCTCTCCTGGTAAGATACTATAAGCTGGGGTGTTTAGGCTGACATGGAGGGCTTCTGGTATGGTGTGAGGGAACAAGAGACAAAGACAAAAAGGTAAGAAGAGATACAGCGGGCCAAAACTTATACAGAAAAGTATTTTTCTCTTACCAAGCCTCCCACATTCCTCCCTCTTGGTGAAATATTTGAATCCATTGGCAGCACGGCGCTCCGCCTTCTCGTGCTTCTTGACATGCCACGGCAGCTTGGTGGTGATGTTAGTGACAAAGTAGCAGCCAGGCCGCAGACAGTGATAGTGGCCTCTCATTCTGAACTCGCAGTGCTGCAGAAGGAACACATTATTTACAATTTCATGAGTAAAATATGGTGAATGTTTGAAAGCCATTGTGTGCAAAGTTAAAGCAAACTCTACACACAGATTCTCCAAAAACATAATCAACACCTCACTGTTCTTTCCTTTCTGGTCATTTGGAACATCCCACATTTCTAAGTATGATGACTTTTTTTTCCAGGCTTCCCACAAACACCCCTCCTTCCTAACATGTCTGTACACCACCATCTGTTTGTGAGGCTCAGATCCCAAAGGACTGGGCCAAATAAGATCTGCTCAGTTCAGGAGATGGAGACTAAGGGGAGGAGGGGAGGAGGAGGATGAGACGGAGGAGGAGGGAGGGGGGGACTTTTTGTGAGTGGGGTGATTTTCGACACATTAATGAATTCATTTAAACGGTTTTCCAAATACGGGCTCGTGAGAGCAGGCAAGGGCTGCCATTTAGGTTTCATTTGCGAAGCATTCCCCTGATTTTTGCCCTATTCCAGACAGCCTTGTTTACTGTGCAAGTGACAATGATTTATTGGGTAATATCAGCTAAATTGGCCTTTTCTGAGAGGAGAATGCGGCAGTCAAAATGACATCATTGACATATAAACAGGCATTACTGGGGTGAGTCGACTGTCTTTTTCAGCAGAGATGGAAGACGGGAAGCA
The DNA here is from genome assembly GCF_004916995.1 of Morone saxatilis. Classification (NCBI taxonomy): domain Eukaryota; kingdom Metazoa; phylum Chordata; class Actinopteri; family Moronidae; genus Morone; species Morone saxatilis. Next base: position 10,685,289 of record NW_023339707.1, read on the forward strand.
GCGGTTGTGAAAGCCTTGAGTCAAATAACCTCAAACACTGGTCTAATAGATAGCATACTTCATGCTTAGAAAACTCTGGGAGATGACAGTAGGTGATTCAGCTCCTGGCTGAGTTATCAAGGCACACACTCACCTGGTTGGGACATAGACACTGGAGAGAGTAGTAGGAAAACTGGTCACGGACGTTGACCAGGTTATTGTTTGGGTTGATGTGGTCCAAACAGTGGGACTCAGCCTTGCCAGACGTCTTGCACACATACTTGCAATTCCCAAACAAGCAGTGGAAATGGAACTTGTTTGAGTATTTACAGTCAGTAGCCAAACAGGGATCACTGGATGAATACAAATGGAAAATACAGTTTAATCAACACTTGGCTCAAACGAGTAAAAATAAACACATTTTAATTTAATGTAATATGACACTTATAAAGTTTCTCCTACTTTTCTTGGAACTGCAGGAAACCAGGTTTGACTTGTGGCTTAGCATTCTCCAGAGAGGTGGTGGCCAAAGGGGAGTTGGCTGGCAGGTTGGGCATCGAGGCCGGCATCTGAGGGATGCTGCCAGTCAGTTGCTTCCAGGCCAGCAGGGAGGGAGGAGGAGAGCTGTATCCACCAGAGGAGGTGAGGTGTGCCACATCCATGGAAGGATTGTTGGCCATAGAGACGGGTGCAGCAGGGTGCAGCGGGGCTCCCTCACCCGAGTCTTTGCCCTCACCGAACTGAGGCTCCGACTTCACTTTCAAGGTGGCTCGGAGGTGGAAGCTGAAAAACAAGATGGAAGCTCATTTTTATGTTGATCAATAAAGCCGAAAGCTAAAATGTGAAAAGGGCATATTTTCTGATTATGAACTAGTGTGACACTCACTTAGCATGTTTTATGGCCCCATCTACGGTGCTGAAGAGTGCTCCACAGTCCTCTACCAAGCAATGAAAGTGCACCTTCTGAAGGAAGTCACACTGAGCCTCACAGAAGTCATCCGTGTCAAACCTTAACATAGACAGGTAACGAAGACTGTAATTTACTGGCTTCTCAAGTAACAAGAAATGCTAAAAAGGAAAACTGGTTGAACTTGTTATTAACAGTAAAAAGTCACAATTTCCTGCAAGACTGGATTCTAAATGTTTCAGGGGGTTCCCAGTGATACGGTATGTGAGGAATAGTATTTACAGAAAAAGGCCTTCTTTGTACAGTTCATTTTAAACATTCTGACTGTTTTCTCACTATCAAAATGAATGACTCAAGCCTAAGTGAATCAAACTACAGTGACTCTGCACTTCCTGCATGTTTTATACCTGCGGAGATATGTCCTCCAGATCTCAGTGGGTTTTTCTGGCATGGGTCTCTTCAGGACTCTGTTCAGATACTGCGCCGTCTCCGAGGTGTTGCCGCCCTGGCCTGCCTCCAGCTCTGTCTTCAGGTTCATGGCGTTGAACAGGGCAGGGTTCACCTGTGACATCTACAAAACACACAGCACATAAACAACCAGCTGCTTGGTTAGCTGAGCATACGTAAGTGGGGCACTTGCATATGTTAGTGAGAGTGTGAGAGTTAACACACACACACGCACACGCAAATGTTTTGGCGAAGCATAATAGCACAGCCAGATTTACAAACATCCAGGCTTTTGCTTGAGTGCAGGCCAAACGTGTTTGCCAAGCGTCCTCTGGGACTAACTGTTAACCCTTTTATGTGATGTGGTGGCTTGAAACAAACCCCGAAAAGCTGACATGACACGAGGAGCTGTTGGACAACAGGTCTTCAAGCTCCTCCACTGTCTGGGTTTAATAAAGCTTTGAGGAGAGAAACTCTGAAGTTAAGCTCTCCTGGGGAGAGGCTAAATAAGACGACATGTTTGTGGATGGAGGGAGGGGGTTTTGACCAGTTGGCGAGGGTAAAAAAAAAATGGAAGCTGATTTGTCAGTACACCATCAGTGTGATGGAAACCACCTAGCACATTTATATCAATCAGATAAGATGTATGATAAAGACAATGTCCATTTTAATCTTCGCAAAAAAACTTAAATTTCCATACGCTAACATTTAGAGTTGGTAAAAAATGAGGGCAGCGCCTGCCTGCTTTTTTTCTCCTCTGACTTTTTAATCAAATAATTTACAAACTATATAAATAAATGTAGAGCGAGGCGGGGAAAGAAAAAGTATAAAGGAGGAGAAAAAATGGACGGTGAGTTCAAAACAGCTCATCAAAAAACAACTCTATATATCTGGCATGGAACCCAGCTACTGCTTCATTATATTAATTTGTGAGAGGTGCAGTGAAAATTACACTGTATGAAAAATGGCTGGAAAATTTAAATGATACAAACTCATCTTATTAGCGGTGAAACATTAAAAAACAAACAGGCCCCTCCGTGTCCCGCTAATTTGTCTTTGGATGAAAGGCGTTTGATGGATGGATCTTACCTTATTCATAAGCGAGGATAAAAGAGATGTATTCCCTGGTACAGGGTGTCCGTTTGATTCATTACTGGAACAAGGAAAATGAACAATGTTTAGTCAAGATTTGCATGAGAACAGTAAATATTACTATTTATCACACAAGGTGTGCCTGTATAATGAAGAAGAAAAATGCTGTCTTCTTAAGAAATAAGATCTACTGTGAGTTGGAGGGAAAATTGGAGTTGAAGGTTTATATAAACATCCTTCCCTCACAAAAATTGAGAAATATGTTGTGGATTTTATAATTGTATGCACACGTATATAAATGAGATATTTTTGATAAATAATTGTGAATATAACCCTGACTGCCAAGAGTGTAGGAATCATCTATCAATCAGAGAAACCTTATTTCCTTGTTGATTTATTTTGCGAATATATTAGGTGCATTTACAACAAGAATCAACATTTTCCACATAGCATTAACCCACTGTGTACCGTGCAGTAGTGTACCTGTGTTCTTTTTTGCTCAGGTCCAGGCTGTGCTCCTGCGTGGAGTCTTGGGAAGCCCCAGAATTGGCGTCCACTGGCTCCTGCTTCACTTGAACCAGATTGAACTGGCTGACTGAAGCCGGCTGCCCATTCCCTGAGGATCAAGCCAGAGACGCAGAGGAGAGAAGAGACAACAAAGTTATTGTTGGTCAGCATTATTATCCTATGACGAGATCCAATCTGACTTCTGTCCTGGCCCGAAAAGAATACTCCGAGTGATAATTATTGCGGAATTATGTCAGGCCGTCAAGCCTTTTAAATGGTGATTGAGAGGCGGGAGATATGAGGGAAAAAGACTCCTTTTTCTGCAGCACTTGTCACAACTCATTTGCCAGGCTGCCTCTTAACTGGTCATTAAGTGAGATGCTAATGCTGAGGGAAAGTGGCAGTCTCAGATTGGCCACCCCCCTCCCTTCCCACCTTCCCAGGCTCTTCGTTGGCCTGACAACGGACGGCAGCCAATGCCACTGAGCATACCCACAAGGAACAGGGGTGCTATGTCGGTCAGATTGGAGCTGACAGCCAATCAGATTGGTTCAAATAGCGTGACCTCTCGATCACATTCTCCTCCAAATAGGTATTCAGTGGATGCTGTGAGCGAGGACAGGAGCGCTGGAATGAAATAAATAAAGACCAGGGGAATGACGTGGGGTAAAAATGCTGACAGGAAGGTGAATTCTGCCCCACCCCCTGATCCCCCAAGGGACTGAAATATTAATTTGTCCTGGGGCTACACAGAGAAAGCTGGGCTTGTGGTAGACAATAAGTGCTGTTTTATTTTTAAAAGGATAAGTGAGTGGGAGGGGTGACCCTGGTGTAGCATCTCAAACACTGTAAAACCGGAGAGCACCAGGGGCTGTGATTGGTTTGGTGAAGAATATGTTGTTTAGGAATATGGACTGGTCCTGAGGGATAGTGACAGGCAAGGTCATGGGCAACCAAGTCTATGCCCTTGGTTGCCCATGCCTGGTGAGGCCCCTCTCCTTTTTTCTTGCAGGGGCGAAAAACAAGACCAGCCTACGTAAGGGGGAAAACGACCAGAGTTCCCCCCTGCTACAAGATGACCCAGAGACATATCAGGCAGAATAGGAGTGGAAAAGCCAGTCTTGGGCCTTGTCAGCTGAAAGCTAGGAGATGGGGAAGTGTCAGTGTCAGTTTGACAATGGCTGAGGTTGGAGGGGCTGGCGGTGGGGTCGGGGTGGGGCTAAAGGAAAACAGCAGTCAAACAATTTTGCGTCTGGTTTGAGGTCACTGAATGCTAACCAAGTCTACGTTCAGTGCTCCTCCCATCCCCCCGCAACTTGATAAGAGTACACCCAAAATTAACTAGCCAGACAGATCCTGCCTTGTCATTGACAATTAAATCAACACTCAGACCAAATGAGAGCACATTATATCAAGAGTAGCCACATACTATATGATCTACATACAGTATGATCATCGGGCAGATTAAAGCATTCCTTCACTATATCAAGAGGATAAATTGGCTATTTAAGGTGGATTATAGTGCATAAGTCTCTTATTCTGTTGCACATCACATTATTTTTTTTATCCACTTCCCAAAGAGGGAGAACAAATGAGTTTGACTCAAAGCAGCTTCTTTCTGGAAATTATCCAGGAATAATGTATCACCATGTAATTACTCCGGATAAGATACAGAGCTTGTGAAAGATCATTTGTACTGTGTGTCTAATTAGTAAACCCTTCAGATGCTTGAATCTCTGGGAAAAACACTTACGGGTAAATTAGAGCGGAACATTAATATTAAAAAAAATACTGAAAGCAGAAACAGGAAAAATGCACAATTCACCACAACACAGATGAAGTTTCACAACCCCATGAAAAAATAAACACTGTGAAAAATAGCCACAAACACTGTGACTTTTCTCACACCTTTTTGACAGAGAAGCACAAACCACTTCCTCCTCATTTTAGCCCCAAATGTCCTGTTCACACATTTTATGAAGCAAATATGAGAAACAAAACTGCAGCTCCATCCTGTATGCACACTGAACTTTTACAAAAGTATGTGATTGAGATACGCAAGCTTATTTCAAACTAGCTTTGTTATCTGACAGAGAGATCTGAGATGCAGCCTCTCAGTAAAACAACGAGAGGGGTGGTGCAGGCACCATCTGTGGAGGCCCCACCCTCAGTGGGGGCCTTCCCCATGTTCAGACTACCTGCTGGAAACCCAGAGGTGGAGCTCAGCCTGACAGCCTGGGCTCAGCTCAGCTCCCCGGAGCAGCTGCCCCAGCTCTCTCCCAGGGCCTGTCCTGCTCCAGGAACACCACCAGGAATTGTAATCCTTCCCAGTCCCAACATCCGGAGATGCTCCCCCTTGCACCCCCATTTACAATCCGCTCCCCACCTGCTCAGGCTCAGCACAGGAGGCCCAACTGCTACTGAATGCAAGGCTGTGCTCTGCAGTGCATTATCAATTTAATGCTTTAACTTCATTTTCATTTTCAGAAGCTTTGTTTAGAGCAATATGATAAACATAGACAAGGCAATTACCTCCAAAATTTATGTGAATTGTGTTTATGCTAAATAGATATTGACATGTTTTTGTGGGAACAGAAGATTTCTAGAAATTCAAAAAGTGTGTCTTTGCTGATGCATGCAAGTGTGTCTGAGTTCTTGTATCAGTGAAAAAAAGCCTCTTTCTCAGCTCTGGTGCATTGAGTCATTTCTGCCTGAGCGATTTCTGTTTTTTTTTATTATCAGTTTTGCATAGAGGATACGGAAAAAGAAAAAAAAACAACATTTTTTTGTTCTCGCAATTTCTGAACTTAATTTCATTCCACCTCCATTTGCTTGGAACGGGCGCAGACATAGATAAGAGACCAATGATGAGGAAACATGTTCGACACAAGCCCCAGGAGCCCCCACTCTGAACATCATAAGAGACTTTTACAGGCTCTACTCTCCCCTGTCAGCGCATTTATCTCCAAATGGATTGTGGGTATCTAACAAACGATCAACACAATAACAAGCCAAGAGCAGAGGACCATGCCTCCGGTATGTCCCTTTAAGCCCAAAAGCGGCAGTTTTTCTGCCTCTCTCTCCCCCGTGGGATATTGATAGAAGTGACCTCTGAGTGCACTCTCTCTTCTCTAGTCCACACACAGAAAAAGGATGTGGCTTTTAGTATACATACAATATATCGTTTATGGACAATGACATAGCTCAAAAGCTTTGGTTTGATATATATTTTTTCGTGTATGTCATATATATATACACAATTGTCTCTAAATAGAGTTATTAAAGATATTTGACTATAAAAATAGTTTTTTATACTAAGCACAAATGAACTATTTTCCATTGTGTAAGTATCCAAAAAGAATAAGTACATAGTATGACTATTTGTGAAGTGACTGACCTATGTCTGGGTTGTTGGAGGGCTTCAGGGCCGCAGCTGCCAGTCTGGCCATCATGGGTGATATTAGACCTTTGCTTGCCGAGATCTTCTCCATGATGGAGGAGGTGGCGAAGGAGGTTGGGGTAGATGCCATGGCTCCATCTGCCCCCACTGTGGAGCATCCTTGGGTCAGTGAGTCGGTGGGCATGGAGTGGGCCCCAGAGGATACGGCTGATATCAGGCTTGCGGCCGGTGGAGGTGGTTGGAGAGGCAGCCTGGGCATGAGGGGGAAGAACGGGTTGGAGGTTGCCAGGGCACTGTTGGAAAGAGCAAGGGCCACTGGCATGTTGCTGGGCAGGGCCTGGGACAGCAGGCTGGACATACGCTGGCCCGCACTGGGCAGCGAGGGGGCAGGTTTGAGGGTGTGGCCTGATGTAGAGGAGGAAGAGACAACAGTGGTGGGTGTGGCCAACAGGTGCGGTACAGTGGTGGACTGCTGGGTCGTAGGCGAGGCACTCAGGCTGGAGTTCTTGCTGCTGATGGTCGAGAAGTCCATCAGGTCATCATTGCTCGATTCCTCTGGCTCATCCTTCGGGGCAAGGAAGGTGGAAGAGAGGCCCATGACACCAGAGGAGCGGATGTGCCGGCGCTCGTGTTTGCGCTTGTGGGAGGTCATCTGGCTGGTGGAGGTAAAAGTGAAGCCGCAGCCTGAGCGGATGCAGTGGAAGTGGTTGGTAGCTTTGCTGTACACGCAGCCCTCGTACTTGCACTCCTCATACTTATAGAACTTCTTGAAGCCATCTTTGGCATAGGCATCATCCTTGATGTGGTAGCTCTTGTGCTTCTCAATGTCACACTTGTTCTTGAAGGTGAATGTGCAGCCTGGGCGCCTAAGAAAAAGAATGGAAAACAAAGGGAAAACATAATTAGCAATGATGCTCTGTTACAAAGCAACCTCAGTACCTCGTGCGGAATGGAGTCGTGGAGTGGGTCCACATGATTCAAATACTTCACAATGGAGGAATGATAACTGAGGCGGTTCAGTAACACAGCAGCAGCTCATTGACACGTTGCCACCTGCAACCTTTGCCAGAGGGATACATTCCAGGGAGGGAGTTTGAATGAAGCAAGTGATTCTCTACATCAATTGATAATAGTTGTAGTGCATGCTTTTCAAAATAAGAGGTTGATGCAAACTTACAAAATGCAATGCCTTTCAATAAAAGGGTTTACTTTTTAATATATACATATTGTTTTTCCTTTTTCCTATCAACTGTGATTCTGTGATGTTCAAAAATACTAATGGTGCAGACCAAGCATAAGTGCAGCAAGCCATTGGTTGTGATTTCACTTTTGATGTTAAGACTGTTTGCTGCATCATTTATTTAGGAATATTTACAAAGGGCCGTGCCTATATTCCCTTTTTTCTGCTGCTGATTTGATGGCTTTTATTTTTAGGTTAATCTGCTGCTATTATAGACCACTGCAGCTTTAATTAATTTTAAAATAAATAAAAAAAATATCCTGCACATTAGGCCTATTCACCTGCAGTGGAAGTGTGTAGTCTTCTGCCCGTAGAATTGACACCCGACTGTGCCACAGTCCTCGGTGGCGCGAAATCTCTGGAAGCCATCGTTGATCAGCTGGGCATTTTTTTTGTGGAAGTTTTCGTGGGTCATGACATCTGAGGTGCTGGTGTACACCTTGCTGCAGCCCACCTGCAAAGCATAGACATAGCATGGCAATCAAAAACAAGATCTAGGCCCACAGCAGATATGAGAGTTTCAGTTTGCAAGTCTGGTTTGAAAAAAGCGAACTTCTAAAACGCAGTGCTTTAAAGAGATGTGATATACTATACAAGCACTACACACAAGAGCTCAGTGTGGTTAAGAAAATGCTAGTGGCCTAGAAATGGGTGGAAGAAGGTTGTTTTCACACGTTCACAATTTAATTTGTGGTAATGCGCACCAGAGCTGTACAAGTTTCAAGTCAAACCCGTGAATTGGAAACAATCTTGTCATTGTGACAATTGGAAAAAAAAAAAAAAGTGACTGAAAGAGGCAGTGGCCACAGCAGGCAGCTGAAACTAAAATACCTTCCTGGCAAACCTGCCTTTTAGAAAATGAAATTCATATTTGGAGGGTGACGATGCAGTCACCACAAACTTACTGTACCTCTGAGAATGAATTTCAAAAGCTGGGGGGCAGAGGAAAGCAGACGAGAGTAAGATGACTGTCTTGGTCTTTAGTTTAAAATGTTCTGGTACTCAAGAGTCCTCAGAGCCAACAGAGGGGGAAAAAACAGGTAATGTTTGAATTAAAAGCAGCAATTGTATATCATCCCTGGCACTTTTCCCCCGTACAAACCGGGCAACTTCTCCATATTGAGTCAAACAATGAAAAAAATGCCACACTGTTTTTTTCCCCCCTAAATCAAGAGAGCCGATGCCAACATCTGCAGGTTCTCAGGGACTGTTAAAACAATGGCTGAAATGTCCTAATAACAATTACGCCGTTAGAGGGGTTTAAAAAAGAATATATCTCAAGCCATCCTCCGCTGCACTGCTGCCCTGCCGGCGAGAGCGCTCTCGGCACAATGACACATTGAAAATAAGCAGATGTAAAAAAAATTAAACAAATCCAGAAGGGGGAATAATCTTCAACTGGCTGCTTGGTACTAAAAGATGAAAAATGTGTAGTTTATATAAACACCTAACTGAATTTTATCCATGCCAATTAAGGAGCGAGAGAGCGAAGAGGTGGGAAAGAACAAGCAGCCTCACGTGTATTCAGCCCTTTTCAATTTTCTTTTATTTACTTTAAGACATGTTTTGCCAAACTGCTCTTTAAAGACACTTTGGTGTAAATGAAAAAGGTGTGGAACACTAATTCTAGTTCACAGATGTGGGTAAACTGTGTGACTCTAACATCCTGAAGTTGTACATGCCTTATTATGTGGCATGACTTCTCAGATCTGGCAGCATCTAAATCACAGTGTTCTGCAACTCCTTTTTTACCTGCCTTATCTAGTTTTAAACTGTCCTTAAATTATGTCTTTGCTGCCAAAAAAGTTGTTTTAAGGCTCTTAATGGACACAGAACTCAGCTTTATTCTCTACATGCAGTGTATGATCTGGTGTACTGACAACCACATTTGTTGTGTGGCTCATGAATGTAAATTGAATGCTGAATTATGTATTTATATGCAACATTATATTTCACATTTTTTTAACAGCATAAATGAATTGTGGGGTATTTGTACTGTATATAAGCACGTGTGGACATATTTGCAGATATTTTCCGTGTGAGTGTGTTTGCATGCCTACTGTACGTTTGGGGTGGGTTTTTTGTGGGTACGTGTGTAGGTGGAGGATGAGATGTGAGTCTCTGTTGTGTACCTGCATGCAGTGGTAATGGGTGCTTTTTCCATTGAGGTGGCAGCCATGGTAGTAGACACTGCAGTCGTCCAGAGGGCTGAAGCGCATGAAGCCATGCTGCAGGGAGTTGTCCCTCTTCTTGTGCATGTTGTAGTGCCTGATTACATCCTGCTTACTGGTAAACCTCTGCAAAAGGGGAGGGGGAAAAATGTACAGCAACAGGTTGGTGTTTATTTAAACCAGTCACAGAATCAGCAACAAGTCACTTTATCTCTGTGGAAGCAGCAGCTGCAACATACAGGAGCCAATTGGCAGTGGGGGAGGGCTGTACGCACTGCAATGGAGAGGGCCAGGATGTCTTTAAAGATGACGGGTTCTGTGGTTATTGATTTACTTTGCATATCTCAAAGTTGTGTCCAATCCAAATGCACCACCAAAGGCTCTGGGACTTTCTAAGCACAGGAGAAGCTTCCACATGGAACATGAAGTATGTTCCCCATACACCCACTGTCTCTACATTATGTTTTCCCTTCCACCAAAATGTATTTTTTTAATTAAGATGAATCAATTGACATGCAAGATCACAGTTCTGATGTTTCTGGCTCTGGAAAAATTATGTTCCGTGCAGATGGTTTCTCAGACGTGCACAGGGGAAAACAGAAGACAAGAGAAACAAACAAACAAACAAGCCAACCAAAAAACGTTTTCCCTTTCAATTCACTGAGATATGATTCCATTTTTAATTAAAGCATTAACACTAGCTTTTGGTGAAGCCTTCGCCTGTAATGATGAGTGAATATGCTAAGAGACCTGCCTTCTAAAATTACAAAATGATAAATAAATAAATAAAAATAAAAATCCCTCCCACACCCAGGAGTCAGGAAGGGAAAACAGAAAAGTCACTCCACAGAGACTTGCAGCAACCAAATCTGCTGTAATTGGGCTTAAGCTGATGTTACAGAAACTGTAACGGGAGAAGCGCAAATCAATGAGACAGTTCTTTCTTCAATCCATATTTATCTGCAGTTGAGGGAAAAACATCAGAAAGAAGTATTCTAAAAAGCAACTAATTGCTGTACAAAGTAGGGTAATTGCTTTGTGTCATGTGTTCCACTCGCGCACAAGTAAAAAGCTAAGATCTCACACAGCTGTTCATTCCTTTGCTCTTGGCCTGTTTCCCAACGCATATTTCTGAAATGTTTGACTCCTGCAGGAGCAAACACTTCATTAGGATTTTTAATCTAATTGATGAATGCTTTGGATTCATCACTTTTTGAATAATTTTCCTGAAAAGACCAGAGCTCAGTTCTGGGCTTTGGACTTTCTGGTATCTAGTGGTTAATGATGACCGGAAGATAAGTTGAACTGCGGTCATGGTACATTCGATCCATCAAGCCGTCCAAAATAGGCCATGGAGAGAGCTGACTGGGAAAAAGATCTCATTTTCAGTTGAGTGGTGGAGAAGGTTGGGAGCCACTTGCTACATTTATTTTAGGATTCCCACTAGTGTGGCAAGATGCACACTCTCCCTCATGTACAAGCCCATGAAAGGAGAATGTTAAGACTCAGCCAATCGCCCGGAGGCTGGCAGTGGGATAATATTCCAGGAGAGTGTGTCATGTAACATTTCATGAGTTATCGCTTCGAAAGGGGCTGCTCATCACTGCCTGCTTGTTTTTTTCAGGGTATTGACATCCCAGAGAGCTGGCTTCCAAAGCATATCTGTGTTTCCACGCAACGCAAGAGCAACAGAGAAATGTGGACCTGACCGTGGAAATTGCCATGATAACCTGAACTAACACTCTAAATAATGACACGAAATGATTTTCCTTTGTATTCCTCCAAGAATGTGTCCCATCAGACTGCAAAGTGGGACTCATGCAGAAAATGAAAGCTTGGATCTGTAATGCTTTTCACCACATAAACAATATTTATCGAGCGGTAATCTCTCTTGATCAGGAGCAGACAAAGGAGATTACAGCTGAAGATGGCTTAATTCAGAAAATTGTTAGGAAAGGAAGGAAAATACACACAACCGTAGCGGTGCATGGATTTTTGACATCTTTGACAAATCTTCCTGTGTTTGTATAACTCTCTCAGGCCATATGCTACAGCAAACACAAGGCCTGTATTATGATCTGCTCTGTGTTTTTTCTCCTTCCTGTGCCATACATGACAACTCCTGGGACCAGGACAAGATTAATAATGTGAAAGGGGATTAAAGGCAGGCCCCGAGTCAGTGGCAGATGTCTTCAAAAAAAGAACACATAGATTAAAAAAAGAGCTATATTTCAAGCATATTTACAATTAACCCCTTGTGATAAAAGGCCAACTGTCAAAGACTAACTGTGCCTGGAAGAAGCCTGCATACTGAACGGATATAGACACCCATAGTGGCCAAAGGCCAACAAACTTTTCATCCAAGTAGACTTTGGCTGGGTGTGACCACAAATGAAAAGATGACACATTATACTGTTTGTCTATCCTATGATCACCACACCTTCATCGTGTCCTGAAGAAAAAGAGGATGCTTAGCTTTAAGTCACCTAACCAAACCTTGTTTTGAATAAAAAAAAAAAACCTAAGCGTTGACTAGTAACCAGGAAGGGTGGCACTTTAAACAAAATTACCTTTGTCTTATTTTTCTTATTTCTGAACTCAAATTGACCTCAAAGTTTGTAGCATACAGGAGAAAGAGGTTAAATGTGTATTTGGGTAATGCTCAAAAAAGTGATAAAATACTCACGCTCACCTGGTAGTTACACTCAGGGTCCATGCAGTGGTAATGCTCTCTGTACTGGTATGCACAGTGCACATGTCCACAGTGTTGACTTCCAGAGAACCTGAAAACCAAGTTGCGGGACACATTTCAACAGTTATACATTTTAACCGTAACACAGAGCAGTGAATTTAAATGACATCAAGACTGGTTCAACACCCGGGAACACATCGGAGCTTATCTCACAGAGACCAGTCACAGGGATGAAAAAGCTGAATGATAAAGCAGCTCTGAAAGATGTCAGTGTGATTTTAAAATAATCAAAAGCAAATCAAGAACTATTAGTGAAAAAATTATTAGAAATACCAGGAACAGCACAAAATTAAAAAAAGTTAAAGGAGTTTTCAAATATATTATGCTCTTCTCACCTTCAAAGTAACACAGCTCACACCTTCAAACTGACTTCTGCTTTCCACACTGCTGCAACAATTTACCCGTCTGTCACACCAATTTCAGCCAAATTAGCTCCATTTATTTCCAAAGCAGCCGTAAGAGACACTTATTACACTGAAACCCTTTCCCTTGACACGCATACACACACCCACTTAAGGATCGGGAACCCCATGACTACTTTATTTCTCAACGCTGTGAAAACCCTTGTCAAATCAATGCACAGTTCTTTCAGGTTAACCACAGTTTTACCCTGTGAGAAAAAGGGTCAGGTATCCTGAGATGTAGGAACAGCTCTGTCTACGTTTTACGCCAAACCCTTTCACTCTTTCATCTGGAGTCCAAAAAAGCAGATTTTAGTATAGCATTAGTTAAAAAAAAAGGCTGCCGCTTGCTACAGTACAGCCACTTTTACGGTGGTGATTATAAGCCTGACGATGATGACTGTTAAAATCCTCCAATTACCAGTGAAAACACACAAATAAACATTTGCACTGCTGCTGCCAAGAGCTCCATCTGCTAGTGCAGAGGAGAGGGGGAAAAGGGGGCTAAGTAATATTTTTTCCATCTCTCTTTCAGTTTTTTCCTTGTTAGGATTATCCCAGAGCTGCATTTACAGATCACTTTGCTGAGTTCATTAAGCTAATTGAACGGCATATCCACTACTCTTTTTAAGTTGGCTGTGTGAGTGTATGTGTGTGTCTGTGTAGTGATAGAGGTAGAGGGGGCTCTGGGAAGGTTTGTTGGCTCTTTTAGAGAAGACAAAAGCAGAAGTCGAACTACGTGTGTGCCCACAATAAAGCCAACATATGTCCTAACCATTAGTGTTTTCTATACTCCTCTCTCACATACATACATATGCACACACATTTACACTTATGAACACACAAAGCCCCCCCATCCCCTTGAGATTACGGCCCACCCCTCTGCTCATTGCCCAGCTGTATCACTTTGCCTCTGGACAATTCCCACTTGCCGCGTCAGGGGGCCTAATGGGCCGCTGCTATTCAGCAGCAGATTAAATATTAATATCGCCACGATACAGAGATTGCAGCGCATCTCCAGTTACAATAGAGATACACAGATCAAAGTGCCGAGGCAATAGTGGGTGCATGAAAGCATTTAAAGAGTGAAAACTGCAACTAAACAGTACGAGGGAAGCTCTTTAAAACATCAAACTATAGTGTGGTGAGGAGATGAAGAACTTTTTTTTCTCTTTTCACAGGGATTGAGTACGAACATGTTTACAAAGCTGGTTTTTAGTATTAGTGTGCACTCATTAGCCTTAGCTCCAAAGAGGACCCTCCCCCGCTTCTACCTCCCCTCTCGGTGCTACATTTGCCCTTTTTATGAGCCCTCCTTTTCCATTTTTTTCCTCCCTCCTCTTCTATCCTTTCTCTTTTTTTCTCAACCCCAACACGGAAATTGAAACTGTATCTGGGCTTATCTGCAGCCTCCCCGTGCATCAACTGCCGAGATGTTTAGACAAATTTTATGCATTATGCAGCGCAAATATCAAAACAGTTCTTGGCAGTGCCAGCAGAAGCCTCATTAAAAATTCCTTAATTAAATCTTCTTGCAAAATGTAATCAGTCCAAGGAAGG